>NW_006921864.1:914254-930291 GCF_000298275.1 Orycteropus afer afer
AGGATTGCCCAACCTTCCTTCCGAGGAGTGGCTGGTGGGTTTGAACCGCCAGCCATCTGGTTAGCAGGCAAGTGTCTTAGCCACTATGCTACCATTAGCCATTAGATAAGTGCAAATCAAAACAATAATTATATACCATATCACTCAGCATTAAGCAAAGTTTGAAAAAACAGAAGAAGTAATGCTTATGTTGGTTTGGAAAGACTGAAATTCTCTTACACAGCTGGTTAGACTATAAAACATTACAACCCTGTGGAAAATACGGCACTTCCTTAAAATTTGGATATAAAAATACCATATGATCCAGCAATCCAGAAGTAGATTGCCCAGTCTTCCTTCCAAGGAGTGGCTGGTGGGTTTGAACCACCAACCTTCTGTTTAGCAGTCAAATGCCTTAGGCACTATGCCACCAGAGCTCGCTTCTTTAAAGTTAGAAATAAAAACACCATATGACCCACCAATCCCACTACTAGGTATGTATATGCAGGTATATATCCTAGAAAAATAAGATCTGTTTCATAAAAAGATACATGTGCATGTGTGTTCACAGCAGCATTATACACAATAGCAGAGATGGAAATAATCTAAGTGACTGTCAACAGATAAATGGAAAAACAAACTATGGCATAGTATGACAGTGGAATAATATGCAATTTTAAAGAATAATAATAAATCTATGACACACTTCTTAACACGGATGGACAATGTACTGATTAAAATTAGTCAATCACAAAAGGACAAATATTGCATGACCTGACATTATAAAAAGTCAAGAAAAGGTTTTCATACAGAAGAGATATATTGTATAATTTTTAGCAGGGATGAGAATCAATACTCATCTGTGAGTTTGTTGTACTGTGGTGGCTTGCATGTTGCTGTGAGCCTGGAGGCTATGCCACTGGTATTTCAAATACCAGCATGGTCGACAGGTTTCAGCAGAATTTCCATATTAAGACAGACTCAGAAGGAAGGGGTTATCCACTTCTGAAAACAATTGGCCAGTGAAAACCTTATGAATAGCAGTGAAATACTATCTGATGCTGGAAAAGTTTATGAATAGTCCTAAATCATTGTCTGATACAGTGTCGAAAGATGAGCCCCCTCTGGTCAGAAGGCACTGAAAATACAACTGGGGAAGAGCAGCCTCTTCAAAGTAGTCAACCTTAATGACGTGGATGGATTAAAGCTTTTGGGACATCTGTGTATTGATGGGACATGACTCAAAACAGGAAGCAACATTGCTGCAAATATCCATTAATAATTGGAATGTGAAATGTACAAAGTCTGAATCTAGGAATATTGGGAGTTGTCAAAAAGAAATGGAACACATAAAAATTTATATCCTAGGCATTAGGGAGCTGAAATAGACTGGTTTTGGCCATTTTGAATCAATCATATGATCTACTATGTCACGAAAGAAAAATTGAAGAAAAATGGCATCACATTCATCATCACAAAGAATTTTTCAAGACATATCCTGAAGTCCAATGCTGTCAGTATTAGGATAATATCCATATGCCTACAAGAAAGACTAGTTAATACAACTATTATTCAAGTTATGCACCAACCACTAAAACCAAAGACAAGAGAATTGAAGATTTTTGCCATCATCGGAAGTCTGAAATTGATCAAACATGCAATTAAGCTATATTGATTATTATTGTTGATTAGAATATGAAACTTGGAAATAAAGAAGAGTCACCTGTATTTGGAAAATATGCCTGGTGAAAGAAATGATCTTGGAGATTGCATGATAGAATTTTGCTAGACCAACAACTTATTCATTGCAAATACCTTTTTTCAACAACAAAAACTGCAGTTATACATGTGGAGTTCACCAGATGGAATGCACAGGAATCACATTGAATACATCTGTGGCCAGAGGCAATGGAAAAGCTCAATATCTTCAGCCAAAACAAGGCCAGGAGCTGCCTGTGGAACAGACCACCAATTGCTCATATGCAACTTCAACTTGAAACTGAAGACAATGAAAACAAGTAAACAGAGCCAAAATGTGGCCTTGATTATATCCCACCTGAATTTAGGGACATCTGAAGAAAAGATTTGATGCATTGAACACCAATGACCAAAAACCAGAAGAATTGTGGGAATACATCAAGAACATCATCCATGAGGAAAGTACAAAACAAAAACCAAATCAAACTCACTGCTGTCAAGTCAATCTCAACTCATAGTGACCAATCCTTGGGTTTCTGAAGTATCTCTATGGAAGTAGATTGCTCAGTGTTCTTTCTGAAGAGTGGCTGGTTTGAACTGCCAACTTTCTGGTTAGCAGTCAAATGCCTTAGGCAATATACCACCAGAAAGCAAAAGGTCATTAAAAAGACAGGAAAAGAAGAAAAGACCAAAATGGATGTTGGAAAAGACTCTGAAACTTGCTCTTTAATAGAGACTAGCTAAAGAAAATGGAAGAAATAACAGGATAAAAAAGCAGAACAGAAGATTCCAAACAGCATCTGAAGAAGACAAAGTCAATTATTATAATGAAATGTGCAAAGACCTGGAGTTAGAAAAGGAAAAAACACACTTGGCATTTCTCAAGCTGTAAGAACCATAGAGAAATTTCAAGCTTTGAGTTGGAATATTGAAGGATTGTGTGGCCAAAATATTGAATAATGCAGGAAACATCAAAAGAAGATGGAAGGAATACACAGAGTCACTGTACCAAAAAGAATTGGTCGATATTCAACCATTTCAGGAGGTAGCATGTGATCAAGAACCAATATTAAAGGAAGAAACCAAAGCTGCATTGAAGGATTTAGAGAAAAACAAGGCTCAAGTTATTGACAGAATACCTGTTGAGATGATTCCAGAAATAGATTCTGCTTTGGAGACAGTTACTCATCTACGCCAAGTAATTTGGAAGACAACGACCTGGCGAACTGACTGGAAGAGATTTATTTTTGTACCCATTCTAAAGAAAGATGATCCAACTGTAAGTGGAAATTATCAAAAAATATCATTAATATCACAAGTAAAATTCTACTGAAGATAATTCGAAAATGGTTGTAGTAGTGTATTCACAGGGAACCTCAAGAAATTCAAGCTGGATTCAGAAGAGGACATGGAATGAGGCATATCATTGCTGATATCGGATGGATCTTGGCAGAAAACAAAGAATACCAGAGAGATGTTTAACTATGTTTTATTGACTATGCAAAAGCATTCAAGTGTGTGGATCATAACAAATTATGGATAGCATTGCAAAGAATGGGAATTCCAGAATACTTAATTGTGCTCATGAGAAACTTGTACATAGACCAGGAGGCTGTCATTTGAACAGAACAAGGGGATGCTGCATGGTTTAAAATCAAGAAAGATGTGCTTCAGGGTGGTATCCTTTCACCATACTTATTCAACCTCCATGCTGAGCAAAATAATTTAAGAAGCTGTACTATAAGAAGAATGTGGAATCAGGACTGGAGGAAGACTCGTTAACAACCTGATCTATGAAGATGACACAACCCTGCTTGCTGAAAGTGAAGATGATTTGAAGCATTTACTGATAAAAATTAAAGATTACAGTTTGCAGTATGGATTACACCTCAACACAAAAAAAATAAAAAATCCTCATAACTGGACCAATAAGCAGCATTCCAATAAATGGAGAAAAGACTGAAGTTTTCAAAGATTTCATACTATTTAGATCCACAATCACCACCATGGAAACAGTAGTCAATAAATTAGACGTAGGATTGTGCTGGGAAAATCTGCTGCAAAATACCTCCTTCAAGTGTTGAAAAGCAAAGAAGTCACTTTGAAGACTAAGGTGCATGAAACCCAAGTCACAGTATTTTCAATTACCTCATATGCATGTGAAAGTTGTACAATGAATAAGGAAGACTAAAGAAGAGTTGATGCTTTTGAGTTTTGGTGTTGGCGAAGAATATTGAACGTACCATGGACTGCCAGAAGAACAAACAAGTCTGTCCTGGAATGGTGCAGCTGGAATGTTCCTTGGCAGTGAGAATGACCAGACTTCATCTCACCTACTTTAGTCATGTTGTCAGAAGGGACCACTCTGTGGAGAAGGATACCATGCTTGGTAATCTGGAAGGTCAGCAAAAAAAGGGGAAGGCCCTCAACAAGATGGGTTGACACAGTAGCTGCAATGATAGGCTCTGGTATAGCAATGATTGTGAGGATGATGCAGGACCAGGCAGTGTTTCATTCTGTTGTACATAGGGTTGCTGTGAGTCAGAGCCAACTCAACAGCAACAACAGGGATGAAAGAGAGAGGGAAGACAAATCACCAACTAGAAGGTAAACACATACTGATTGAGAAGGCAGTATACAGTAAGGGAGAAGTCAGCACAAAGTGATCAAGTAAGGGAAGAAACTGGAGGAACACAAGAGTTAAAGGCAACAAATAAATACTGTTGTATACAAAATCCTGCCATAGCAGTAATAACAATAATCTGTGAATGGATACATAGATAGACATGCAAGCTGAACAGGTGTGGAGAGATGAACAAGACTACACCCACAAATATATATAGGTTTTACAGAAGATGTTTCTAAGTACATATTTATCAATGCTACAAATATGAGTGTAGTAGAGCATGCAGAGGGCAAAATTATGAAAATGTCTTATCCATAACCAAACACTATGAGCGAATGAGTCACTGGGGTTGGGGACTCAGGATCATATTCTCTGAGGACAAGATGGTCACTTGGCATATATAGTCCACAAAGAAAATATTCTATATTCTACTTAAGTGAGTAGTGACTGGGATCTTAAAAGCTTGTGAACAGCCATCTAAGGTGCAGCTATTGGTTTTTCCCCATCCAGAGCAAAGAAGACTGAAGAAAATCAAAGATGCATGGTAATAATTAGTCCAAAGGACTAATGGACCCAGGAAACTCAGCCTCCACTACTCTGAGACCAGAACTGAATGGCACCCAGATACCACTACTAGCCACTCTGTAAGGGATTACAAAAGAAAGTCCTAAATAGAGTGGGAAAAAATGTGGAACAAAACTTAAAATCATAGATAAGACCAGGCTCACTTGTTGAATAGAGACTGATGGATCCTTGAGACTGTGGCCTTCAGTCACCCTTCAAGCCTAGGATTGAACCCATCCTCATGGCTCAATTTTCAGCCAAATATTAGATTAGACAATAAGGCAATCAACAACACAAGGGAGGTGTGTACTTCTTTGAACAACCAACAATTTGAGATCAAAAGGGCAGTATTTGCTCAGTGGTAAAGATCAGAAGGCAGGAAGACATATGACAGAAGGAAGAATGTAAATAGCAAAACCCAGGGAAGAGATGGGATGAGTGATATTACAAAATGTATATGAATTGTTGAATGGAACACTGATTTGCTCTGTAAACGTTCCCCAAAATCACAATAAAAAGTTTTTTACAAAAGGAAAAAGTAGTCACCATAGAGTAGAGAAATCAGGCAACTCCTTAACCTGTCAATCAAAATTATCACAAGTGTTGGGCAGATGGGCATCATGTGCCTCCAGAACTGATGGCCTGCACAGGACACAAGATCATTTAGGTATCTTTCTAGTCAGGATTGCATAATTTGAATAGAATCATAAAGAGATACACAGGACAGAACCCAAAATAAGGGATAGTTTTTTTTTTTTTTTTTTTTTCCCAATTCTTTATTTTGATTTGGGTGAAAATTTACAGAGCAAATCCACTTTCCATACAGCATTTCACATATACCTTGTCTCATGACATTGAGTACAATCTCCCCCAATACAACAGCTTTCTTCCCACTTCCTCCCCATAGTTACCTCCTCTCTGTGTTCTTGCCTCCCATGCACACCTGCCCCCTGAACTGTTTCCCTGTGCATACACAGCCCTGCTATTCTCCCATGATTGGTCTCTCCAAAGAGTGTATCTACCTAATTTGAATGTTCAGCTCATATGCCTGTCTTTTGTTTGGCTGGAAGCCACAAGAGTAGGTTCAAGTCCAGACCTGAAGGGCAACTAGGGGCCATAGTCACCAGGCTCTATCAAACCAGCAAATCTGGATTTTTCTTTTCTTTTCTTTTTTTTTTTTTTATGGTTTTGAGTTTTGTTCCACCTTGCACTCTCACTCTTTCCAGGATTTCCTACATAGATCTCCCTCAGAGTGGTTGATAGTGGTAGCTGGGCACCATCTAGTTCTTCTGGTATCATAGTCATATAGGCTGAGGATTGCATGGTGTACCAGTCCCTTGAGCTAATTGTTTTTTGTGTCTTTGGTTTTCTTCAGTCTTCTTTGTTCTGGATGAGGAGAGACCCATCACTGCATCTAGATGGCTGCTTGTAAGCTTTTAAAATTCCTGTCACTACTCGCCAAGGTAGGATGTAGAATAATATTTTTGTGTAGTATGTTATGACAATTGAGCTTGATGTCCACTGTGACCATGGTCCCAAGCCCACAGGTCCAACTACTCACTCCCTTCACGTAACTAGCTGTGGCCAAGAAGTGACTAAAACCTTGTACCCTGCTGGCTCTACTATAAACCCAGAAATTCTTGCAGAAATAGCAATACTCTTGTAGAAACATTGTCTACCAACCTTATACATGGTCATGGACACACTCCCCTCTGCATAGACATACCTAATAGTTCAGCCTGTCCACCATTTATGTACCCATATATCAATGTTTGCCATCACTTACAACACAATACTGTATGTGCAAAAGGGTCCATCTTTGTTAGCTGTACCCCTCATGCACCTCTCTGTGTCTTCTTCTTCCTCAATGCTACCATGATGATCACTCACATTTGGTACACTGCTCTTCTGTTCACCCAAATCAATACATGTCTCTACCTATCTAACAGTGTTCCCTCCCGCCTCCCTGTGGTAACCAACAAAGAAAATTTCCTTGACTTTTTACAGTAATGGATAGTACAATATCTGTCCTTCTGTGGTTGAGTTATTTTACTCAGCATAATGTCCTTCAAGTTCATCCACATTATGCAGTGTTTTGAAGATTCTATGTTATTGTTTAGGGTTGCATAATGTTCCATTGTGTGTATGTACTGCAGTTTGGTTATCCATTCTTCTTTTGATGGGCACCTAGGTTGATTCCATCTTTTTTGCTATTGTAAATAATGCTGCAATGAACATGGGTGCGAATATATCTGTTCTTATCATGGCTTTCACTTCTTTAGGATATATACCTAGTAATGGAATTGGTGGATCAAAAGATATTTCAAATTCCAACTTTTAAGGAATCACCAAGGCAGCTCTGGTAGTGTAGTGCCTAAGGCACTTGACTGCTAACCAGAAGGCTAGAGATTCAAACCCACCAGCCACTTATCGGAAGGAAGGTTGGGCAATCTACTTCTGTAGTGGTACTACCTTGGAAACACAAGATAGGGTCGCTATGAGTCGGATCCAACTTGATGGCACATAACAACAACAACAACAACAAAGGAATCACCACACTGCTTTCCACAGCGGTTGTACAATTTTACAGTCCCACCAGCATTGTATGACAGTCCAATTTCTCCACATCCTCACCAGCATTTGTTATTTTCTGTCTTATTAAACTTTGCTACTAGTGCTGGGGCAAGATTGTTGTTTTGATTTGCATCTCTCCAATGGCTAATGATTGTGAACACTTCTTCATGTGTTTGTGGGCCACCTGAATATCCTCTTTGGTGAAGTGTCTATTCATGCCTTCTGCCCATTTTTAATTGGATTGTCTTTTTGTTGTTGAGGTGTTGGAGATTTTTATAAATTTTAGAGATAAATCCCTTATCAGTTATGTCACTGCCATTTTTTTTTTTTTTTTTTCCCCAATCTGTAGGTTCTCTTTGAATTCTTTTGGAAAAGTCTTTGGAAGCACATAAAAATTTAATTTTTAGAAGGTCCCACTCATTTAGTTTCTCTTTTGCTGTTTGTGCATTTTGAGTTTATCCCTGGTAGCCTATTTATGACATATATTGGGGCCCCTAAATTTGCCCCTACTTTTTCCTTGAGGAACTTTATAGTTTGAGGTTTCACATTCAAGTCTTTGATCCATCTGGAGTTAGGTTTGTGTATGGTATGAGGTACAGATCTTGTTACATTTTTCTGCAAATTGACATGCATTTTTGCCAGCACCATTTGTTAAACAGACAATCTCTTTCCCATTGAATGGATTTTGGCCCTTTGTCAAAGATCATCTGACCATGGCTCTACGGATCTATTCTGGGTTCTCAATTCTATTCCATTTGTCTGTATGTCTGTCATTGTAAAATTACCAGGCAGTTTTGACTACTGTGACTGCATAGTAGGTTTTGAGGTCCGGCAGTGTGTGACCTCCTACTTTGTTTTTACTCTTCAATACCTTTGCTTATTCAAGGTCTCTTTCCTTTCCTATAAAGTTAAAGATTGGTTTTTCCATATCCTTAAAGAGTGTTGATGGGATCTGGATTGGGATTGTATTGAATGTATAGATTGCTTTGGGTAGAATTGACATTTTCTCAATGTTCAACCTTCCTATCCATGAGCATGGTATGTTCTTCTTCTTCAGCAGATTTGCCCAGGACAATACAATGTATTTGATATATAAACCACCTGCTGTCACCAAGTCAATTCCAACTCATAGAGACCTCCACTGCGTTTCCAATGCTCTATAGATGTAGATTGTCTCATCATCCTCCTGTGGAGCAGCTGGTGGATTTGAACCAACAACATTCTACTTAACAGCCAAATGCCTTACTCACTATGCCATCAGAGCTCCTCAAAAATTTCATTATGAAAATAAGATTGAAATAAATGTTTTCCAATGAATAAAAAATTTGGGTTCTTTTAACATTACTCAAATAAATTATCCATTTATTGAAACCAAAGTTTTATTTCACACTGATTAACAATTAAGAAGATGGAGCCAAATGGTTATCATGTAACAGATTGAATTGTTCTCTGGGAGAGGAAAACATTGACTTCCACCACTCCAGTGTGAACAGTGGATAAACATTTAAGTTGCCAGATTCAGAATGAGGTCAAATAAATTTTAATTTGTAGGCATCTGTCCTGTAAATATGACTTACAGTACCATCTACACAGAACCTCCTAGTCTGATGTATTATGTTATTTTAGAAGCTAGAAAATAATGGCCCAGAAATAAAATCCCACGTGTCACATGAAGAGTTTGGTGATTTTAAGACATGCAAATAAAATTACATCTTACAAAGAGTATCATAGCCACTAGGAAATGTTTTGATTTTCAGCTTCGAGGTCTATCAGAACAAATATTTAATTGTTTCAGTTGTACTTATAATCTTCTCCCAATCTTTGTAGAATCTGCAAATTGAAATTTATGCTTATTATGGTAATGCCTTCTTTGCAATTCTCAATGGATTCTTTCTTGTGGTTTGTAACAGTATGCAGTTCTGTGTTATATAACAGATCTATGCTCACTCAATCATTTTTTTAAAAGTTATTAGATAATTTATTTCATGAGATTGTAATTTGGACTCCATTTGTATGATCTACTTATTATTATTAATCATTTACTTCTTACTGTTGTGTGCCCAGCGTTACTATAAAAGTAGGCAATACTGAAGTGAAGAAAATGTACTGGTCCCCACCTTTGAAAGTCACAGTCTTGTGTGGATACTGACTTCAGGAAATGGATTCAGCTTAATGATTGTGAGCAAACAGGCTATTCCTTACAGAAACACTCAGGGAGGAAAAAAAAAAAAAAGGAAAATAAATTAAATTTGCAAACAATTTATTTATAAGCCAGCAATACTGAGATTCCCTCAGCTTGATTTCTCTCTTTGTTGGTCAAATCTACTTGGCCCCTGAAGGTCGAGGTATATTTTGTGAAATCCATGCAAATTTTTTAATTTCTCTCTCCTAAATTTTGGAGAATCACACAGTTGTTAGCATAATATGTTAACCACAGATTCTTCTTTTGCATCTTTCTCTTTGACAACTAGTAACTTATAATGGATTAGAAACTATGAAGTTGATTACTATGATGAGTGTTTCACTAGCAGTCTCCCTCTATCTGTGTTTTATGAACTATCTGCCTCCATCTCTGCCGAGCAAGAAACATGGTCTGCTGCTTGGAATTTCTGTTGAGCTGAAGATTTAACTGATTCTAAAAAAGACAAAAAGAGCCTACAAAAAAATAATAGCTTATGTTCATTGAGCACTCACAAATTGCAAGCCCTATGTTAGTTACAAAACAAAGACCTACTGCACAAATGAACCCTAGCCCACTCTACTCTTGCCTGAAAAAGAACCTGAGATGTTGTTGCTGTTCTTAGGTGCCGTTGAGTCACCTCAAACCCATAGCAATTCTATGCACAGCAGAATGAAACACTTCCCCGTCTTGAGCCGGCTCCACAGTCTTTGCTATACTTGAGTCCATTGCCACATCCACTGTCAATCTATCTCGTTAAGAGCCTTCACCTCTTTCATTGACCCTCCACCTTAGCAAGCATGACATCCTTGTCCAGGGAATGGTCCCTTCTGACAACATGTCCAAAGTAGGTGAGACGAAGTCTGGCCATTTTTCTTCCAGGGAGCATTATGGCTGTGCTTCCTCCAGGACAGATCTGTTAGTTCTTTTAGCAGTATTTTTAGCATACTTTGCCAGCACAACTCAAAAGCATCAACTCTTCTTTGGTGTTCCTTATTCATTGTACAGCTCTCACATGCATAAGAGGTGATTGAAAATACCATGGCTTGTTTCAGGCACACTTTCACCATCAAGGAGACATCTTTGCTCTTCATCCCTTGAAAGAGGTGTTTTGCAGCCAATTTACCCAGTGCTATACGTCATCTGATGACCTGACTGTTGCTTCCATTGGTGTCAATTGTAGAACCAAACATTATGAAGTCTTTGACAACTTCAGTATTTTCTCTGTTTATCATGATGCTGCTTATAGGTCCAGTTGTGAGGATTTTTGTTTTCTTTATATTGAGATGCAATCCATACTGCAGACTGTATTCTTCAATCTTCATCAGTAAGTGCCTTAAGTCATCCTCACTTTCAGCAAGCAAAGTAGTGTTATCAGCATATCTCAGGCTATTAATCAGTCTTCCTCCAACTTGATGCCACATTCTTCTTCATATAGTCCAGCTTCTCAGATTATCTGCTCAGCATACATATTGAACAAGTATGGTGAAAGGATACAACCCTGATGCACTCTCATCTTGATGTTAAGCCAGGCAGTACCCCACTGTTCTGTTCTAACAACAGCCTTCTGGTCTATGTAGAGTTTCTTCATGAGTACAATTAAGTGTTCTTGAATTCCCATTCTTCTCAATGTTACCCATAATTTGTTATGATCCACAAAATCAAATGTTTTTGCATAGTCAATAAAATACAAGTATACATCTTTCTGATATCCTTCGCTTTGAGCCAAGATCCATCTGACATCAGCAATGATATCCCTCATTCCCCATCTTCTGAATCCAGCTTGCATTTCTGGAAGTTCTCTGTCAATATACTGCTGCAACTGTTTTTGAATTATCTTCAGTAATATTTTACTTGTGTGTAATATTAATGATATTGTCTGATAATTTCCAAATTCTGTGGGATCACCTTTCTTTGGAATGGGTACAAATATGGAACTCTTCTAGTCAGTTGGCCAGGGAGCTGTCTTCCAAATATCTTGGTAAAGCCAAGTGAGTCCCTCCAGTGTGGCATCTGTTTGTTGAAACATCTCAATGGGTATTCCATCAGTTCCTGGACCTTTTTTTTTTTTTTTTGCCAATCCCTTCAGTACAGCTTTGATTTCTTCTTTCAATACCATTGGTTCTTCATCATATGCCACCTCCTGAAATGGATGAACATTGAAAAATTCTTTTTGGTATAGTGACCCTGTGTGTTCCCTCCATCTTCTTTGGAGGCTTCTTGCATCATTCAATATTTTGCCCACAGAATTTTTCAATATTGCAACTCGAGGCTGGAATTTTTTCCTGTTTTTTTTCAGCTTGAGAAATGCCAAGTGTGTTCTTCCCTCTGGTTTTTTAACTCCAGGTCTTTGCACATTTCATTATGATTATTAACTTTGTCTTTTCAAGCTGCCCTTTGAAATCCTCTGTTCAGCTCTTTTATCTTGTCATTTCTTCCATTTGCTTTGGCTACTCTCTGCTCAAGGGTAAGTTCAGAGTCTCTTCTGATATACATTTTGGTCTTCTCTTCCTTTCCTGTCTTTTTAATGACCTTTTGCTCTTTGTGGATGATGTTCTTAATATTGTCCCACAGTTCCTCTGGTTTTTGGTCACTGGTGTTCAATGTGTCAAATCTAGTCTTTAGATGGTCTCTAAATTCAGGAGGGGTATATTCAAGGTCATATTTTGGCTCTTGTGGACTTGATTTAATTGTGTTCAACTTCTAGTTGAGTTTGCATATGAGCATTGATGGTTTGCTCTTGGCCTTGTTTTGGCTAAATATATTGAGATTTTCCATTGCCTCTTGCCACAGATGTAGTCAATCAGATTCCTGTGTACTTTATCTGGTTAAGTCTACGTGTATAGGCACCATTTGTTTTGTTGAAAAAAAGGTATTTGCAATTAATAAGTCATTGGTCTTGCAAAATTTGATCATGCAATCTCCAGTGTTATTTCTGTAACCAAGGGCAAATTTTTCAACTACTGATGATACTTCTTTCTTTCCAACTTTTGCATTCCAGTCACCAGTGATAATTAACACATCTTGACTGCATGTTCAGACAATTTCAGACTGTAGACATTTATAAAAATCTTCAATTTCCTCATCATTGGCTTTGGTGGTTGGTGCATGAATTTGAATAATTGTAGTATGAACTGGTCTTCCTTGTAGGTGTATGGATATTATCCTATCACAGCATTGTACTTCAGGACAGATCTTGAAACAACCTTTGTGATGATGAATGCCACATCATTCCTCTTCAATTTGCCATTCCTAGCATGGTAGATCATATGTTTGTCTTATTCAAAATGGCCAAAACCAGTCCATTTCAGCTCACTAATACCTAAAATATCAATTTTTATGTGTTCCATTTCATTTTTGACAACTTCCAATTTTCCTAGATTCATACTCTGTACATTCCATGTTCCAATTATTAATGGATGTTTGCAAATTTGTCCAGGGGAAGTGCAGCCAGAATACACCTTGAAAGCAAGAATGGGAAGACTTTGTCTCACCTACTTTGGTCATGTTGTCAGAAGGGACAATTCCCTGGAAAAGGATGTCATGCTTGGTAATGTGGAGGGTCAATGAAAGAGGGGAAAACCCTCAATGAGATAGGTGACATAGTGGCTGCAGTGATAGGCTCAAGTATAGCAAGGATCGTGGAGCTGGCGCAGGACAGGGCAGTGTTTTGTTCTGCTGTCCATAGGGTCGTATGAGTTGGAGACAACTTGACAGCACCTAACTACAACAACAAAATATTTCATTTCAAAGAGAAAGTATCATGTGATTGGAATAGCACCCAATTTGGCATATAAGATTTACAGATACAATGTTAATTCCTCCTTTTACTAACCCATAAGAGCAGTCAAGTCACAACCTTATCCTCAAATCGCAATCTTATCCATACTATTACTAAGAGTATGAAAAGTTTGTTTACTTTTAAGGATGTTTATGATAATACATGTTAGAAAGTCTTTTGGAGATTGTACCAAACATATGTGTAAATATATTTAAATATGCATGCAAATGCAAATACTATTTAGATGTCTTTTTATTTAGAGGAGGAGTTCTGGTGGCACTGTGGTAATAGCATTATGCCATATGGTAGTTAAGTTGTCAATTTGGCTGGGCCTGGTTTTGAGTGGTTAGGCAGCTGGATGTAGTTATTCCCCGTGACGAGACTGGTAATCAACTCCTTGGTTGACTCTGCTGGAGCAGCTGAGTAGCTGCCTTAGGGGTGTTGTCTGCTTCTAGTAAATAAGAAGACAGCTTTTGGAAAGGTCTCTGAGCTTTTTGGTATGCTTGGACCCTGCATGTAACTGAATCTTCATTCAGCAGCCAGCCATGATTTCCTGCCAATCTCAGGGCTGTTAGCGGACTTGAACTAGTGGCCGGCTGTGTTGTTTAATAATCTTGGAACTTGATTATTACTTGTCAATCTTGGGTTTGTCAGCCTCAGCAGCCAGCATCTGTCTTACGTAAGAGAAGCTTACAGCTTCAGTGGGCTGGGAACAAGAAGCAGAGCTAGAGCCCAAGGTCAGGAGTCCTTCACCCAGTCCCTAGAGCTTGACACTTTGAACTTGGACTTCTAGCTTACTAAACTGTAAGAGAATAAATCTCTGTTTGTTAAATCCATCCATCTGTAGTATTTTCTGTTAGAGCAGCACTAGAGAACTAAAACACACCAATAATTAAAAGTTCAGTGGTTCAAATCCACCATCTGCTCCATGGGAGAAAGATCAGGCAGTCTTTTTTCTGAAAAGATTTACAGCCTTGGAAATCATATAGGGCGGTTCTACACTGTCTTATAGAGTCACTATGTGTCGGAATCAACTTGTTGGTGACAAGTTTGGTTTGGATTTTGGTTAATGTTTTGAAGACATTAAATTCTACTGAATACTATGGGGCCATCTAAAGAATAACACATTCATTGTAAAACATTGATCTCTTAACTGGGAATAATTTGCTTCTAGAAATCCATATTATTCAATCATATTTTGGGTTATACTATACAAATTTATATCCTTGTCTTAATATTCTCTTCTTAGGATCAAGAACAGTCTTGCCCATCTAGCACTATTCTTTATTCTAAATTGGAACTTAGTAAATATGTTGATTTTTTATTGTTTAGATTCATTCTTTTAACCCAACCAAAGTCAGCATATTTGTTAGTATGCCATATTTATATGAAAATTTAATATATCTAAAAACTGTAAATTGTAGGGAATATGTTTAAAGAAGTCTGGTTTTATATTATTATATTAGTAATAGTATTTTCATTATTACAAGTAATATTATTTGTCAAGATGTTTGTCTTACTCAATTCCATCCAGACCCTTTCAGCTTTGGAACATGTAGTAATCTAATCTGTGCTCTTATACTAAAGAAAGTACAAATATTCTAAATAAGAATTCAATCAATAACAGCTGGCCTATGACCTAAATAATACATTTTAACAACTAATTTATTGATTATTTATTTACTTGCCTATTTCCTATTTGTTATATGTTTATGATTAAACTTAGATTCATTTAAGGAATTTTTTTCTATATGTAGTGGAACGCAAATTACACATTATTAAATAAAAACTTTTAGAAAACTTCTTAATATCTTCTATGTAACAGTTAGGGTCACAGTATTTATACTATCCAATGTTCTCAATTATTTTGATTTTCCCAAGAAGTATTCTCTAAGCATTAAAAATTATATTTTATGTCCTTGTGAAAGTGGGAAAAGTAATACTAACTCTTCCTTTATTTCCTTAAGTCAAATATCCACACGAGACTGTCAACCTCCAAGGTGGGGAACAATGAATTCTTTTCAATTCAGGAATCCTGGTTATAAAATAATATTTTTAAAATACTATAAAGAAGGGAGATAGTATTGAGAGGTTAAATATTGTGTCCAAAAGCCAGAGTGAGTCAGTAGAACCCTGAGAAAATATTACTCAGCTAATTGGTGGCCCAGATTACCACCCCTGGGTTCAGACCTGGGCAAGCTGGGCCTTTGTTCTGGAACTCAAGCCTGAGAGGGCCCCATGTATTATAAATTATGTTGTAAGAAGAGAATTTGTTTTGTTTTTCAGTCTTGTAAGAAAACTTTTGGAAATGTTGGTAGCAATCTAATTAATAAAAATTATAGGAGAGGGACACTGAAGCTGAACTGGGCCACCTAGACCAAAGATATGTGTGTGTGTCTGAGCTTGTGCGTGCATGTGTATGTGTGTGTGTGTGTATGAACTGTTGGATAATGGTGGGATGAGAAAATTATAGTCTTTGTCTAGATAAAACAGACAAAGAGTGACTGCTTTTGTTCAAGTTTGGCTGTCCAAAATCCTATGAAGTGGGTGGAATAGCTTAGAACTGCCTGGAAATTCTGAGTCAGAAAACTAATGTGTGGAGGAGGGAATGTACTCTTTCTGGTTTTTTTTTTTTT
>NW_006921864.1:930391-932658 GCF_000298275.1 Orycteropus afer afer
CCTACTTCCGTAGTGATACTGCCTCGGAAACCCAAGGAGGGGTCGCTATGAGTCGGGGCCGACTCGATGGCAAACAACAACAACAACAACAACTACCACTTAGGCCATTTAGGCAAAGCTAGCTGGGGAACCTGCTGCCCCTTTAGACTCCAGACCCTGAGGTCCATATTTGGGAAATAGCCAGGATGGGGAATTAGGGCAGAAAAACTGATGAGGAACTGGGCCCTGCCATGAAAATACTTCCATTTATAACTTTTGTACACTTACATATATGTCTGTGGGCCTCTTACCATGAACTCTGCAAATGGAGAGAGCCTGTAGCTTATCTTTTCATCTCACGTATCCATTTCCACTCAATCTGAAACAAACGTTGTTTCAAATGGCATGTTTATCTCAAAAAGAAACCATTTGTATTGCTAAACTTTGGAGTGAGAATGCTAATTCACCAGGAAAGATTAAAAAATTGAGATTGTTGAGTAAGCTAAAACTAATGCTACTAAACCAAACTAATCTAAACAAATGTCCTTTAATGAAAGGACATTAACTTCCATAAACTTAAATGGGTATTTACTGGATCCTAGAAACAGGTTTAACTCTCCTATTTTTAAATGAGAAAATTGAATTCCACAGGAAATTGTAAATCTCCTCTGTTTGTTCATTTAATCAATATATGTATAGTATGTCAGCTGATAAGTACAATGAGAAATATTAAAGCTGAGTAAGGGGATATAAAATAACAGAGATATTAGTTCTATTCATTAGTCATTTTAAAAGATGGTGGCATTTGAATGGAAGCATGAATGAAAGCACAAAAGAGAATATACAGAAGAAAAATATTCTACAAAGAGAGAACAGAAAATGCAAATCCCTGAGACAGAAGGGGATGTATTTGGTGTTGAGACAGTGAGCAAGAGTGAAAGAGAAGGAATGAAATCCTAGAGGTAAACAAAACTAATTCACCTAGGGCTCTGAGGACATGGTAAGGGCCTTAGATCTTATTATGGGTGAGATGGACTGAAATGGAAGCCTGAGACTATAGGAAAGAAATGTTCACTGATTTATAAGGAAGGAGGATTACAATGAGATACAACTTTGCACCCACTACCTAGAGATCAACAGATAGCTTCTGTGGAGTCTAGGTCTTTTCAAGAGAAACTTAGGTATGACAAAATGAAACACTGCCTGGTCCTACTTCATTCTGACAATCACTAGTATATCCAAGTCCATTACGCTGGCCACTGTCCCAGTCCTTCTCATCACGGGTCTCCCACTCCCTCACTGGCCCTCTACTTTACCAAACATAATGTCCTCCTACAGATACTGATTTCACTTGATAGTGTGTCCAAAACAAGTGAGTTTGATAATGTTCTGTTGTGATCTATAAGGTTGTCATTAGTTAATTTTTAGAAATAATTTTTCAGGCCTTTCTTCTTAGTCTTTCTTAGTCTAGAATTTCCAACGAAATCTGTCTCTAGGGTGACCTTGCTGAAATTTGATATACTGGTGGCATAGCTTCTACACAAGTCACCACAGCACAACAAACTAATAGACAAGCTATGGCTATACCCACTAGATTGACTTCAATCTTAAAAATGGGAAAATAACAAATGTTGGTCAGGATGTAGAGAAATATGGATGGTTATACATGGCTTGTGGGAATGTAAATATTTTAATTTAACCAAGGATTTATTAATGTACAAATATTCATTGACTGTGTTCACAACAACCTGTAACAGTATCTTTAAGATGGCCTATTATTGAAGTTTTTTACTGTATTACTTGCATGCATATCATCCATTACCTACGATTTCTAGTTTTAATTTATGGGAAAAATGAGTGGAATTTGAAAAGTAATCTTAGTGCAGAATATTTTTAGATTTTATAAATATTTTCAAGTCTTTATCAATTATCTTATTCATACATAACTTTCAGGAAACTAATTTTTGTCAATCCACTTTTACCAAGTATTTACAAAGCAGAGAAATTAACTCCCCATCCCTGAATGTTATTGGTTTATTAAATATTCAAATTATGTAAATATGTAATTAAGATTGGAATAAATAAGTTGCGAATAATATAAAAACAACCCTTGATAAGGATAAACTCAAGGAAGGGAGCAAAGGTGTGCATGTATTAGAGAGTGACTTCCTAGCCGTGAAGATCCAATACTGTGGGTTTGGTTTAAAGAGGGGATGAAAAAATTCAATTATTCTGACAGGCTGGCCAATTAGAAATTGGTTATAAAAGATCACCTACTATACTGATGT
>NW_006921864.1:934569-951494 GCF_000298275.1 Orycteropus afer afer
CTCTTGCTTTCTTCATGGATAATGTTCTTGATATCTTCCCATCATTCATCTGGCTTTCGGTCATTGGTGTTCAATGCACTATACTGATGATAAAAGTTTATTACTTATGTAGCAAGTTATCCACTGAAAAACCAGGCTACTTCTGGTCACAACACATGGAACACACAGCATTTCAACTATGGAGTGCTCTAATCAGATTTTCTTCTCTTCTCTCCAGAAAGTGATAGTAACCAGGAGTTTGGATCTCCAGACCTGTAACATATAAATTTGAGTTATTTTATGGCACTAAGTGTTTGATAATTTGTTATAGCAGCAATAAGAAATTTATACAATGACCATGATATTGAAGAATCTACTTGTGTACTATCACATACCTTTTTTTATATATCAGAGAAAAATCTATTTAAAACTTTTTTCTGTAATAAACTCTGTTGTTGTTGTTAAGTGTCATTGATTCAGCTCTGACTCTTAGTGACACTATGTACAACAGAATGAAAACTTGCCCACACATGTGCCATCCTCACAATCCTTACTATCTATACCTGAGCCTATCTAATATCTATTAAATAGAGATTATAGCCATTTATATTTGTACATACCATTATATTGTAATTACACTTACACTGGTGAGAGGGAAAGAGAGACTTGTTCTAAAGAATTGGCTCACCTGATTGTAGGATCTGGCAAGTAAAAAATTCATAGGTCTGGAAACTCCAGAATTTTTGTGTCTGAAATCACTAGGCCAGGAGTCAGTGTGGAAACTCAGGCAAGATGGCTATTTACAGTTTTGAGACAGAATTCTTCTTCACAAAACTTCAGTTATTGCTCTTAAATCTTTCAAATGATTGGATAAGGCCCATTTACATTATGGAGGGTAATCTGCTTGACTTAAAGTCAGCAGACTTAAATTTTAACCATATATATATGCACCTTCATAGCAATATAAAAACTAGTGTTTGTGCAAACAACAGTGTACTGTAGAATAGCCATTGACACAAAACATTAACCATCACACGCTGTATGGAACCATGTCTACAGTTTTCACCACAATATTCCCAAGGCTTGGTGAAATTACTGAAAGTAATTAATACACATTTCTTGAATATAAATATAAATATAAACATATATAAATATATATATATATATATATATAGAGAGAGAGAGAGAGAGAGAGAGAGAGCCCATGGACTATCAGAAGAACAAAAAATTCTGTCTGGAAAAAGTACAATCAGAATACTCCTTTGAAACAAGAATGATGAGACTTTGTCTCTTGTTCTCTAAATATCAAGTGTGACAAGTCCCTGGAGAAGCACATCATACTTGGAGAAGTAGAGGGTCTGTGGAAAAAGAGGAAGACTCTCAACAAGATGGATTGACGTAGTGGCTGCAACAATGGGCTCAAACATAGCAATCATTGTGAAGCTAGAGCAGGACTCGGCTATCCCTATCAGTCCGAGCCAACTCAAGGGCACCTAACAACAACATTATAAATATGACTGGGGAATGAAATGAGGATAAAAATCTAGATATTTTATGTCATGTTGTTGTTGTTATTTTCTTTTTTAGCACTCCAATATTCACAAATAATCATACAGCATATGTGTCCAATAGTGTCTACATGTACATGGAACGTCCAAAGTCCCACAGCCACCTTTCTGCTCCCACTCTGTATCCCCACCTTTCTCCCCACATTGCACCCAGATATGTGCAAGGTCCTGATGTGGCAGGTGATGCAGTCCACACCCAGCCCAGCTGCACATCTGGCAAAGCCAGTCTCCTGTATCCAGTGAATACAGTTTTTTGGCTTTCTCCAATGGACTTTCACAATATTTAAATATAATAGGCTTTGTTTTTGTTGTTGCTATGAAACCCTAGGAGGGGTCGCTATGAGTCGGGGCCGACTCGACGGCAAATAACAACAACAACATGCGCCATCGAGTTGGACCTGACTCATAGCGACCCCTCCTTGAGTTTCTGAGGCATATCACTATAGAAGTAGATAGCCCCATCTTCCTTCCAAGGAGTGGCTGGTGGTTTTGAACCACCAGCCTTCTGGTTAGCAGTCAAGTGCCTTAGGCACTACACTATCAGAGATCCTTAATAGACTTAACAGGGTTTTAAATACAAATTGTATGGGACTGCCTGTATATAACACGATGTTTGCACAAAGTCTAAATCGCATAATGAATGCTCTAGTACACAGAATGTATCATGGAAGTTAAGCAATGCATACCTGTACATAGAACTCATTCCTAGGCTTTTGTACCTATGAAAAGATTTTTTAAATATGAAATATTGTGAATTATCATGTTCATACTTATTAATAAATTCTAACTATTTGATACACTATTTATCAGTCCAAATTTTGTTTTTCTAGATTTTATTCATTTCATTAATTTTTATTTATACTAAGTACTAAAGATTATCAGTGCTCTCTTTTCTGTGAAAAAGAACTGAGAACTCTGAGAGGTCAGAGTCCCCCATGTAAATTTCCTCTCCCTTTTCTGCATTTCTCTAGCACCTACTGTCTCTAAACTTTTTGACCTCATTTACAGATTACCTTACATTGAGGATAAGAATTCTATTTTTACACATTTTAAAAATTGCATTTGATTCTGGTGTCATGCTATGCCTAACAAGTATTAAATAAATGTTTGTTTTTATAAACACCAGCACAAAACTACATTGGCATGTGCAGCTTAATGCGTAACTAGAGACAAATGCTTTCTTAAGCCTTTTAGCAGAGGATTGAAGGCTAGACTAATGTGCCAACTCATTCTTGGAGTTGAGATGTTAGTTATTCTTTTGAGTCCAAAATGAAGAAGGGAATGTAGAGCCAGAAAGTTTGCAAAATCAGGCTCTTTAATCAGAGAATTTTAGTTCTCAATGACAAGCTAGGGCTTATTTTCATCCTGCATGAAATTATCCACAGGAATATTATTGGTTTTCCAGTGATGCATTAGCTATCAAAGTCAGTGATAATTTTTTTGTTGGCTCTTTTTTATATTCAGTCTTGGAGCTTAAGAGATGAGTCATTTGTACATGAAGATTTAAATACCATATTAGCCTAAGACCACAAGATCCAGAGATGCTATGATTTTTTTTTTTTTTTTTAATCACTTCAGCATTGCCTACTCCTTTAGGTCAGTCTAAGAGGAGATACTGCACATTTTCAGCAGCCAGGATGTACATATAATAGAGATTTATGACAGGTTGGAAAAAAAAAGATAATGTTCTTACTACCTCACATCCATAGTGTCAAAATATGGCAGAATCACTTCATGATTTTTCACTTTGAATTCTCAAAAGAACATTCAAATATATAATGAAAAAATATGTCAATGTCCAATATGACTTGTTTTATGATTATTTATCATTTTTAGGTCTCTATATCTCATTTTCAGTATGGCAAATATTAAGGAACCTTAGAAATTGTCTATTTATTTTCCAGAAACACATGGATATGAATAGAATTATTTCAGTGAAAACAGGAAGATGTGAACATAAGATTGTCCCCTTTTGGTGTTTAAGTGAGCCTATGCTGTTCGCAGCATCCTGAATTCACAGGAAAAAATTGTACTGGTCTTTTTTTTTTTTAACCTAAGATCATAATATTTAGCTTTTTTATCAGCTAAAATTCCTCTTTACTTTGCTATGCTTCTATCAAGGAAGAATTCTTACAGTACCTTGTTACATAGAGCTCATTTCTCCATTAAAATGTAATCTAATATATCCATATGTAGAAATAGAACTGTACTGTGGCTCATAAGTAACTGAAGGTGTACCAAATCACCCTACGTTCTAAACAATGAAATTAATGCTAAATTTTATTCTAAAGAAGATCTCTGCGACATCATGATACTTAAAATTAAGTCAAAGCGTTACCTACCTCCTATTGTTGTTGCTGTTAGTTGTCATTCAGTTGGCTCCAACTCAGGATGATTTATAGAAAACAGAACAAAATGTTGCCTGGTTTTTCTGTATCATTTTCATGACCACTGTTATGCTTAACGTCATTGTGTTAGCCATGGTGTTCATTCATCTCATTGAGGGATTCCCTCATTTTCTTTGACTATCTACTTTACTGACCATGTGTTTTTCTAGGAATTGATTTATCCTGATTATGTGTCTAAAGTAAGGCAGCCAAAAATCTCATCATCTTTGCTTTTAAGGAACATTCTAGTTACTTTTCTTCTAAGGTTGATTTATTCATTCTACTGATATATTCAATACACTTCGTCAACATTGTACTTTGTATGCATTGATTCCTTTTCTGTCTTCCTTTTTGATTAATTAGGCAATATGAACAAAAGCAAATATCTTCAGGTAAAAATTTAGATTCTATTTTGATTGTCTAAAACAAGCTACTTTCTCTGAAATCCAGTGAGACATATATAGGATTCCATGAATGCATGTGTCAAGACATCAAGTACTTGTTGTTGTTGTTATGTACTATTGAGACATAAAGTAGCACTTATTAAACAGTTAGTTTCCCATGGCTCTGTGTTAGCTTTCTTCAAAGAAATATCTATAAATATCACTTGATTTATAAAAGTTAGGGAACTTTAGATTTAAAATAAGTTGGGAGAAGCCACCCTAAGGAATATTTTATCAGTAATATATTTTTCCAAAGGTAAACTCTGGTTCAAGCATTGTTCATTTTCTCCATGCCTATACCATAAAACAAAGAATGTTGAGAAAATGCAAAAACAGGGCTTATTAGTTCCAGCATTAAATCATGATTCACAAGCTGAACACTTAGCAATGCATAGAATGCTAGAGCATGTCTTCTGTGTTTTTTCCCCATTAATCCAATTTTTACAAAATTTTAAATATTCTCCTACCATCCATTTTTTCTACTTTCTAACATAAAATCTTATATCCTTCATATTCCTCTTCTCTTTTGTTTAATAGTGAAACTTTCCAGCTTTTTATTTAAGGGCAATACTGTTCTGAGGATCTTATAGCCTCCTGCAGCACTTGCAAAAATCTCATACTATCAATTAGTCCTACTCTCTTGAATGTGAAGTCTCTCCCTCTTAATTAGACCTATTCCACCCAAGTTAGAAAAAAACCCAAAAATAAACACTCTAGTGAACTGCCCACTGTCTATGACTCCATGATAACTATGTCCCCATTAATTTTCTTAAGAGTGAATTTTCCTGGGTTGTGCTATGTATAATGAATGTATATATAGGGTGGTTGGGTGTGTGCGTCGGGGGGTGGCTATGATAGTTCAGTTTGTGTGTCATGTTGGCTGGGCCTGGTTGAGTGGCTGGGCAGCTGGATGTAGCATTCCCCATGATGAGACTGGTAATCAATTCCATGTGGAATCTACCACAAGCAGCTGAGTAGCTGCCTTTGGGTATATGGTCTGCTTCCTGCATATAAGAAACAGTTTTGGGAATGGTCTCTAGCCTATGGCATGCTTGGACCCTGCATGTAGCTGTGTCATTGTTCAGCAGCCTGTTATGCTCTGCCTACCTTGGGACTTACAATGGACTTAAGTTAATAGCCTGCCATGTGGTTTGGTAACATCGGGACTATGCCTTTTTACTTGTCAACAGTGGGGCTTCTCAGGCTCAGCAGCCAGCAGCTGTCTGAGTGAAGAAAAGCCTCTAGCTCCAGTGGGCTGGGAGCAGGAGGCAGAGTTGGACCCCCAAGGTTGAGGGGCTTTCACCCAGCCCCTAGAGCCTGGCACTTTGAACTCGGACGTAAAGCCTCCAAATTGTAAGGATAAACTCCTGCTTGTTAAGGTCATCCTATTTGTGATATATTCCTGTCAGAGTGGCACTAGGTAACCAGAACAGTGGTGTGACTCCATTCTCTCAATTTTTAACTTTATTTGACAAACCCCCAGACTGTGCATCAGGGTTTTTATTTTTGACTATTACATATATGCAATTTTCTATACCCATCTATATACAATAAACTATGGAGAATATAATGTGGTTACTGATATCAAGTTTCAACCCTCTGCATATATCTGGGGCTTATAGAACTGTCTCTGTTCTTGATTTGAAATTTTGCTTGTCTCCTTTGAGTGCTGTGTATTACGTTCCTCCCTCCAGAGTTGATCTGTGCCAGAATATTCACTTTTTGCTTCAAGACACTTATTGATTCCTTCATTCAATAAAAATTTATTGGGAATATATTTTGTGTCAGGCCTTGTTCTAAGAACAGCAAATATGTTGGCAGGCCAGAGAGCTACAAAGAACTTAAATTCTCATAGAAAAGGATAAAACCAAAAAAACAAAACTCACTGCCATTGAGTCAAATCTGAATCATAGTGACCCCACCTTGGGTTTATGAGGTATTATCTTTATGGAAGTAGATTACCTTCCTTCTGAGGAGTAGCTGGTGGGTTTGAACTATCAGCCTTCTGGTTAACAGTCAAATGCTTTAGGCACTACGTCAACAGAGCTTCCAGAAAAAGATAGTAATAAAAATAAATAATTGTTACACAATATCACTGTTAAGAAGTTTTCTCTGATTAAGCGTACACATGATTCTGTAGTTCTGAACTTTTTCCTGAGAACTTTGTGTTCTCTGGATGCTGGGTGATGGTGATGAGAAGGATCTCTTCTGCTTTTACACAAAAAGGAAAAAGAGATCTCCATCTGCATAAAACAATGATTCCTTCAAGGCTACCCATTATTCTTTCCTCAGAACACAGTGGTCTGGAACACGATACTTCATAATGACATCAAACACAATGTGGAATGGATTTCAATAGGTAAAAAGGAAGAGAAGCAACAAGTGAATAAATCATGAATAAATCTTTCAACAAGACAGTCCAGTATGACTCCTCCTAACACAATGAAGTAGTTAATCCTAAGAATGAAAAAATAACACAACACCCTTTGGCCTGTGCCACATTCATGTCTAAGCTAATCTCTAAATTAGACACATGTCTAAGTTGGTTGCTTCTGTGTTCTCTTCTGTGGATATGAAAATATTGGTTATAATATTTTGTAGCCTAATAAGACTTACAAATGGGTCTTCAAGAAAGAGATTAAAAGTAGCAAAAATTAAGTCTAGTATACATTTTTACGGAGCTCTGGTAGCATAGTGCCTAAAGCACTTGACTGCTAACCAGGAGGCTGGTGGTTCAAACCCACCCAGCCACTCCTTGGAAGGATGGGGTAATCTACTTCCGTAGTGATACTGCCTTGGAAACCCAAGGAGGGGTCGCTATGAGTCTGGTCCAACTCCAGAGCAAACAAGAACAACAACATACATTTTTAAAATTTTTCTGGTACTTTCCATCATTAATGGAGGCATATATTTACAGGTGAGACCAAACTAGCCCCTGAACATTATGAATCTCTGATTATGTGATTGGTAGCCTAGGAATTAATGATGTTAAATTGACTGGTATTGGTCATTTTTAATCAGACAATCATATGATCTACTATGCCAGGAATGACAAATTGAAGAGGAATAGGGACACATTCATCATCAGAAAGAATGTTTCAATATCTATTATGAAATTCAATGTTGTCAGTGATAGGATAATTTCAATAGGCCTGGTAGCATAGTGGCTAAGGCACTTGACTGCTAACCAGAAGGCTGGCAGTTCAAACCCACCAGCCACTCCTCAGAAGGAAGGTTGGGCAATCCTACTTCCGTAGTGATACTGCCTTGGAAACCCAAGGAGGGGTCGCTATGAGTCGGGGCGACTCGACGGCAAATAACAACAACAACAACAAAGAGGACCAGTTAATACTACTATTATTTAAATTTTTGTACCAACTACTACAGCCAAAGATGAAGAAATTGAAAATTTTTACCAACTTTGGCAGTCTGAAATTGACCAAACATGCAATCAAGATGCATAAATTATTATTGATGATTAGAATGTGTAAGATGGAAACAAGGAATTCTGGTAGCATAGTGCCTAAGGAACTTGACTGGTAACCAGAAGGCTGGCAGTTCAAACCCATTAGCCACTCCTCAGAAGGAAGGTTGGGCAATCCACTTCCATAAGGATACTGCCTTAGAAACCCAAGGAGTGGTCACTATAAGTCGGTTCTGACTCGACGGCACATAACAACAACAACAAGATAGAAACAAAGAAGACTCACTGGTAGGTGGAAAATATGGCCTTGGTGATAGAAATAACATCAGAGATCAGAAGACAGAACTTTGCAAGACCAATGACTTATTCATTGCAAATACCTTTTTCAAAAACATGAACGGTGGCTACACATGTGGACCTCACTGGGTAGAATACAGAGGAATCAGATTGACTACATCTGTAAAGAGATGATGGAGAAGCTCAATATCCTCAGTCAAAAAAAAGCCAGGAGCTGACTGTTAAACAGACCATCAATTGATAATATGCAAATTCAAGTTGAATCAGAAGACTATTGAAACAAGTCCACAAAAGCCAAAATATGACCTTGATTATGTCCCACCTGAATTTAGAGACCATCTAAAGTATAGATTTGGTGCATTGAACACTAGTGACTGAAAACCAGAGGAGTTGTGTGATGACATCAAAAACCTCATGTGTGAAGAAAGCAAACGGCCATTAAAAAGACAGCAAAGGAAGAAAAGACCAAATGGATGTCAGAAGAGAGTCAGAAACTTGTTCTTGAACAGAGTAACTAAAGCAAATGGAAGAAATGACAAGATAAATGACCTGAACAGAAGATTTTAAAGACAGCTACAGAAGACAAAGTATTATTACAAAATATGCAAAGAGCTGGAGTTAGAAAACTGAAAGGGAAGAACATGCTTGGCTTTTCTCAAGCTGAAAGAACAGAAGACAAAATTTAAGCCTTAAGTTGCAATACTGAAGGATTTTATGGCTGAAATATTGGATGATTCAGGAAGCATACAAAGAGGATGGAAGGAATACACAGAATCACTTTACAAAAAAAGAATCAGTTGATGTTCAGCTGTTTCAGGAGGTAGCATATGATAGAAAACCAATGGTATTGAAGGAAGAAGTCCTAGCTGCACTGAAGAAACTGGTGAAAAACAAGGCTCCAGGAATTGACAGAATACTCACTGAGATGTTTCAACAAATGGAGGCTGTGCTGGAAGCACTTACTCATCTATGCCAAGAAATTTGAAAGACAGCTACCTGGCAAATGGACTGGAAAAGATCCATATTTGTGCCCATTCCAAAGAAAAGTGATCCAACAGATTTTGGAAATTATGGGATATCATTAATATCACATGCAGTAAAATTTTGCTGAAGATAATTCAAAGATGGTTGCAGCAGTGTATTGATAGGGAACTTCCAGAAATGTAAGCTGGATTCAGAAGAGGAAGTAGACTGAAGTATATCATTGCTGATGTCAGATGGATTTTAGCTGGAGACAAAGAATACCAGAAAGGGATTTACCTGTGTTTTATTGATTATTAAAAATCATTGACTATGTGGATTACAACTAATTTTGTTTAACATAGTAAAGAATGGGGATTTCAGAACACTTAAATGTACTCATGAGGAATGTGTACATAGATCAAGAGGCTGCTATTCAGACAGGACAAGGGTCTACTGAATAGTTTAAAATCAAGAAGATTGTGCATCAGAGTTGTATCTTTTCAGCATACTTATTTAACCTGTATGCTGTGTAAATAATATGAGTAAAGAGGCTGTAGTATATGAAGAAGAATGTTGCATCAGGATTGGAGAAGAACTCATTCACAACCTGAAATATGCAAATCAAACAACTTTTCTTGCTGAAAGTGAAGATGACTTGAAGCATTCACTGATGAATACTTCAGTATGGATTACACCTTAACATTAAGAAAATAAAAATCCTTACAACTTGACCAACAAACAACATCACAATAAATGGAGAAAAATTCACATTCTCAGGGATTTCATTTTACTCGGATTGACACACAATCCCCATGGAAGTAGCGGTCAAGAAAACAGACAAAGTATTGCAATGGGAAAATCTGCTGCAAAAAACCAGCAAAAAATGAGTGTTAAGGAGCAAGGATGTCACTTCGAACAGTAAGGTGTGCCTAACCCACGCCACTACCACTTGCCTGTCAGTTTGTCATACTGTGGTGGGTTGCATGTTGCTGTGAGACTGAAGGCTATGCCATCAGTATTTCAAATACCATCAGGGTCACCCATGGTGGACAGGTTTCAGTGGAGCTTGCAGACTAAGACAAACTCAGAAGAAGGAATAGGCCATCCACTTCTCAAAGAATTAGCCAGTGAAAATCTTATGAATAGCAGTGAAAAATTGTCTGAAAATTAGTGGAAAACTTTATGAATAGCCCTGAAACATGATCTGATATAGTGCCTGAAGATGAACCACTCCAATCAGAAGGCACTCAAAATACAACTGAGAAAGAACTCTCTCTTCAAAGCAGAGTTAACCTTAATGACTTGGATGGAGTAAAACTTTTGGGACCTCCATTTGCTGATAAGGCATGACTCAAAATGTGACGAAACAGCTGCAAACATTCATTAATAATTGGAACATGGAATGGATAAAATAAGAATCTAGGAAAATGGAAGTTGTCAAAAATGAAATGGAATGCACAAAGGTCAAAATCATAGTCATTAGTGAGCTGAAATGAACTGGTTTTCTCCATTTAGAATCAAACAAACTATGCTGGGAATGATAAATTGAAAAAGAATGGCATGGCGTTCATTGCCACCAAGAATGTTTCAAGATCTATCCTGAAGTACAATGTTGTCAGTGATAGGATAATATATATACACCTACAAGGAAGACAAGTTAATATTACTTTAGTTTAAATTTATGCACCAACCACTAATGCTAGAGATGAGGAAATGAAACACTGTTACCAACTTCTGCAGTATGAATTTGACCAAACATACAATCAAGATGTATTGATGATTACTGGTGATTGGAATATGAGTGATGAGAAACAAGGAAAATCACCAGTGGTTGGAAAATGCAGAATTGTGATAGAAATTACAGCAGAGATCATATGACAGAATTTTGCAAGACCAATGACATATTCATTACAGATAACTTTTTTCAACAACATAAACAGCAACTATTCACATGACTTCACCAGGTGGAATACACAGAAATACAGTCGACTACATCTGTAGAAAGATGCAATGGAGAGGCTCAATATATTCAGCCAAAACAAAGCCAGGAGGTGACTGGGGAACAGACCATCAATTGTTGATATGTAAGTTCAAGTTGAAGCTGAATACAATTAAAAGAAGTGTATGAGAGCCAAAATATGACCTCGATTATATCCCACCTGAATTTAGACACCATCTGAACAATAGACTTGATGCAGTGAACACCAATGACCAAAAAACAGACAAATTGTGGGATGGCATCAAAAGCATCATCTATGAAGAAAGCAAAAGGTAATTAAAAAAAAAAACGTAAAGGAAGAAAAGACCAAAAGGGATGTCAGAAGAGACTGAAATTTGCTCTTGAATGGAGAGTAGCTAAAGCAAATGGGAGAAATGATGACATAAAAGAGCTGAACAGATTTCAAAGACCAGCTTGAGAAGATAAAGCCAATTATTATAAAGAAATATACAAAGACCTAGAGTTGGAAAACCAAAAGGGAAGAATAAGCTCAGCATTTCTCAAGCTGAGAGAATAGAAGAAAAAGTTCAAGCCTTATGCTGCAATATTGAAAGAATCTATGGGCAAAATATTGAACGATGCTGGAAGCATCAAAAAGAAGATGGCAGGAATACACAGAGTCACTGTACCAAAAAGAATTAGTCAATGTTCATCTATTTCAGGAGGGGGCATATGTTCCAAAACCAATGTATTGAAGGAAGAAGTTGAAGCTGCCCTGGAGGAATTGGTAAAAAACAAGGTTCCAGGAATTGATGGAACACCCATTGAGACATTTAAATAAATGGATGCCACACTGGAGGCACTTGTTCACCTATGCCAATAAATTTGGAAGAGAGCTACCTGGCCAACTGCCTGGAAGTTATTGTTTTTGTTGTTGTTACATGTCTTCGAGTTGGCTCCTACTCGCAGTGACCCTATGTAAAACAGAATGAAACACTGCCCGGTCCTGTGGCAGCCTCACATTCCTTGCTATACCTGAGTCCATCATTGCAGACACTGTGTCAATCCATCTCACTGTGGACCCTCCTCTTTTTCATTGGCCCTCCACTTTACCAAGCACGATATCCTTTTCCAGGGAACTGTCCTTTCTGACAACATGACCAAAGTAGGTCAAACGAAGTCTGGTCATTTTTGCTTCCAAGGAGCATTACCACTACACTCCTTCCAGGATGGATTTGTCAGTTCTTCTGACAGTCCATAGTACTTTCAGTATCCTTTGCCAACACCACAACTCAAAAGTATCAACACTTCTTTGGTCTTCCATATTCATTGCCTGGGAGATCTGGTAGCATAGTGGCTAAGGCACTTGACTGCTAACCAACATTCATTGCTTAGCTCTCACATGCATATTGTTGGACCCAACCTTGGGGTGTGGATTCCCGGCAGAGATGCAATGCACTGAATTACTTCATATGGCCCTTCTAGGCACAGTCTTTGTGACTCCCACTAGATGACTGGGTTGTTGTTATGTGCCATTGAGTCGGACCTGACTCATAGCGACCCCTCCTTGAGTTTCCGAGGCAGTATCACTGAGGAAGTAGATTGCCCCATCTTCCTTCCGAGGAGTGGCTGATGGGTTTGAACTGCCAGCCTTCTGGTTAGCAGTCAAGTGTCTTAGGCACTACGCTACAAGAGCTCCCCACATGAATATTAGGTGATTGAAAATACGAAGGCTTATGTTCGGCACACCTTAGTCTTCAAAGAGACATGTTTGCTCTTCAGTACTTTAAAGAAGTCTTTTATAGCATATTTGCCCAATACAATATGTCATCTGATGTCTTGACTGCTGCTTCCATTGGTGTTGATTGTGGAACCAAGTAATATGAAATCTTTGACAACTTCAATCTTTTCTCCATTTATCATGTTTCTGTTTATTGGCTCAGTTGTGAGGATTTTCATTTTCTTTATGATGAGGTGCAATCCATACTGCAGACTGTAGTATTTAATCTTTATCAGTAAGTTCTTCAAGTCATCCTTACATTCCCCAAGCAAAATTGTGTCATCTGCATATCTCAGGTTGTTAATGAATCTTCTTCCAATCCTGGTGTTGTGTTCTTCTTCATATAGTCCAGTTTTTGGATTATTTGCTCAGCATACAGAGTGAATAAGTATGGTAAAAAGATACAACCCTGACACACTCCCTTTCTATTTTTAAACCATGCAGTGTCCCCTTATTCTGTTCAAACAGCCTCCTGGTCTATGTACAGGTTTCTCATGAGCAGAGTTAAGTGTTCTGGAATTCCCATTCTTCTCAATGTTATCCATAATTTGTTATGATCCACACAATAAAATGCTTTTGCATAGTCAATAAAACACAAATAAACATCTTTCTGGAAGAGATCCATATTTATACCCATTCCAAAGATAGGTGATCCCACAGAACGTAGAAATTATCAAACAGTATCATTAATATCAAACTCAAGTAAAATTTTGCTGAAGACAATTCAAAAATGATTGCAGCTGTATATATAGGGATATTCCAGAAATTCAAGCTGGATTCAGAAGAGGATGTGATATGAGGGATATCATTGCTGATATCAGATGGATCTTGGCTGAAAGCAAAGAATACTAGAAAGATGTTTACTTGTGTTTTATTGACTATGCAAATCATTCTACTGTGTGGGTCATAACAAATTATGGATAACATTGAGAAGAATGGGAACCCCAGAACACATAATTGTGCTCATGAGTCACCTTACATAGAACAGGAGGCTGTCTTCCAAACAGAACAAGGGGATAGTCCATGGTTTAAAATCAGGAAGGCAGTGCATTGGCGCTGTATCTTTTCACCATACTTATTCAATATGTATGCTGAGCAAATAATTAAAGAAGTTGGATTATACGAAGAAGTATGTGGCATCACAATTGGATGAAGACTTGTTAACAACCTTCAATATGCAGACAACACAACCTTACTTGATAAAAGTAAAGATGACTTGAAAATTTACTAACGAAGATTAAAGATTACAGTCTGCAGTACGGATTGTACATCAACAAAAAGAAAACAAAAATCTTCACAATTAGACCCATAAGCAGTAGTATGATAAATGGAGAAAATATTGAAGTTGTTAGAGATTTCATTTTACTTGGATCCACAATCCACATCCATGGAATCAACAGTCAAGAAATTAGATGCTGCATGGCCCTGGACAAATCTGCTGCAAAAGACCACTTTAAAGTGCTGAAGAGCAGAGACATTATTCTGAGGACTAAGGTGTGTCTAACTCAAGCTGTGGTATTTTCAATCATGTCATACACATGTGAAAGCTGGACCATAAATGATGAAGACCAAAGAGTTGATGGCCTGAATTGTGGTGTTGGTAAAGAATAGTAAAATACCATGGATTACCAGAAGATTGATCCAACCTGTCCTAGAATAAGTGCAACCAAATGCTCCTTGAAAGCAACAATGGCCAGGCTTCATCTCACCCACTTTTTTCACATTGTCAGAAGTGACCATTCCCTGCAAAAGAATCTCATGCTTGGTAAAGTAGAGGGCCTTCAAAAATAAGTACTGACATTGTGGGTGCAATGATCGGTTCAAGTGTAAGGATGATTGTGAGGATGATGCATGACTGAGCATTATTTCATTCTGTTGTACATGGGGTTGCTATGAGTTGGAGTTGACTCAATGGCACTTCACAACTACAACAATCATATGTAACTCACACTATCAAGTACAGTGTCAGAAACATGGAAGGAGAAAACAAACAAAATATTTGATTTTCTTTTTTATTGATTATTCACCCTAATTTTTAATATCAAAATCAAAAATGCAAAAGGAGGTACCAGTTGAATACATATAAAGGTAATACAACATCCCATAGGCACCTTAGATTTTTAAGGTTTTATCAAAGGTTATGATGGCCTTAGAGTATTATAGGTAAGCTTTTATGATTAATTCATTAGCTTGACGAATACATGCATTGCATTTAAACAATCAGCTAGATTTTTTTTTATTACTGCTTCAATTAATTCAGAAAGAAGGGAAAATTAGGTTTGGGGTTGTTGTTGTTTTGTTATGTGCCATCGAGTCAGACCTGACTCATAGTGAACCCTCCTTAGGTTTCCGAGGTGGTATCACTACAGAAGTAGATTGTCCCACCTTCCTTCCGAGGAGTGGCTGGTGGGTTTGAACCACCAGCCTTCTGGTTAGCAGTCAAGGGCCTTAGGCACTACACTACCAGAGCTCCTAGGTTTGGGGTAGAGAAATGATACTCCCCAGCTACTGAGGAAAATTTCGTACAATCATTGGCCACAACATGAAATGGAAGAGGATTTTGGAACATATTATAATAAAACATATTTCCATATATCTAAAAATAGTTCTTTGCAGTGAATATTTCTTTGTTTGAAAATAAGACTTCATTAGTTCTGGTGATTTCTAAAATTATATTCATTGGAAAATATAGCATTTGAACTGCCCGAATTGAAAGGAAGAAAAGAGTTCTCAAATTTGTTCATGGCATAATAGCTATCAAAATATCCATTGAATGCTTGTGAATGTTATGGCCTCCAGCTCAACTATTTTGTACAATTTCTAAGCCAGCCTTTTCTTCCAAATGTGTGAAATCATAGGACTGTATCTCAGTTCCATGCACTGAAGCTCACATTCCTTTACAGTACAAGATTGTTTTGAGAAAAAAGAAAAAGATTAATAAAGTCAGTTAGATTGAAAGTAAATATAGTATTTTCTTTAAATTTACAAATTATTTACATTACAAATTGTTGCTCTGTAATGTGTGTATTCATAATCTCTATTTTAGAAACAGAGAACAAAGTCAAAAATTGTGTTTTATTCCAATGAAACCATTTTACAGCTGAATTAACAATTGTCTACCTCTACATACATATAGCTACTATGTTCAAGATGTTTTCTTTCTGGAACTGAAAGCAACATTTTACAGTCTCTGGGAGTTTAAGTCAAAGATATTACAACAGAGCTTCATCTAGACTGAAATAGAGTAGTTCCAAGCAGACCTGCTGAGACTTTGCATCCAGCCATACATAAGTGGTTATATTTCTTATGAATCTGTTTTTGAAGAGATAGAAGAGGAAAGGGAAGAGAGAAAAGGTAAAAAATATTAAAGTATAAAGAAGCAACTACATTTTTTTCCACTGTCTCAGCACATATTCATACTAACCTTCACACCCCCAAACACTCATACATACACATTACAAATGTATTGATTTATTTGATATATATCCATTAATACAACATTTACAGTATGATCAAACAAGCAAACAAATGTGAGTTAGAGAAAAATACTCCTATTTTCTCTCTTAAAGCCTTCTTCGAACTGCTCATCTCTTCCACTCTACCAAGTAGATTCTTCACTTCATTGGGGGAAAATTTTTTACAACACCTAACTCTCTATGCCACTTAAGAGTTTAGTTTTCATAACTCAAACCTCTAAGTGTGACAGAAAGGCTTACTACATCATGCATAATTTCATAGTCAGCCAATTATGTTAACTGGAAAAGAAAATACCATCTATTTCATGCTATCTAAAACCACCCTTGCTAAAGGATATCATGCTATAGCTTCTTTTTCTTTTTTGAGAAGGACCTGTAAGACATTTTCTTTATACCCACCACTGCTGTATAAGATAAATATTAATATTCTATTTTACAGACAAGGTAAGTGAAACTTAGCAGGTCACTTGATCTTGGCTATGATTTAAACATTGAAACCAATGTTGGGTAAGAAATCACTGGTGGACTGAGATCTTGATCTTGATGTGACTTACTCCACAATTTTTCCTTTCCTACTACAGTGTCAGCCCCAGGGATACAGGTGAGGAGAGACAACTCAGGGACGCCCAAAGAAGCAGGCCAGAAGAGCAGGAGAAAGGGGATTAAAAG
>NW_006921864.1:951594-961142 GCF_000298275.1 Orycteropus afer afer
GAGCCTCTGGTGTTTAAAACCCAGCGAGATGCACCTGGTGCACAGGTAACAGCCCAGCTTACAGACTGAGACAGACTAGGAAGAAGGAAGAGGCCGTCCACTTCTGAAAGAATTGGCCAGGGAAACCTTATGAATAGCAAAGAACCACTGTTTGGGACATTACCGCGCACCTTTAGGAATAGTCTGCTTAGGCTAAAAGGCTCTCAAAATAGGACTGGGAAAGAGCTGGAACATCTGAGTAAACCCAGCCTTACTCATATGGAAACGAGATGGATTGATACAGTGGCTGCGATGATGGGCTCAAGTATAGCAGGGATTGTGGGGCTGGCACGGGATCGGGCAGTGTTTCGTTCTGCTGTGCATGGGGTCGCTATGAGTTGGAAACGACTCGACGGCACTTAACAACAACAACTACAGTGTGCCTTATGTTTTTGGTACATGCACCACTGGTGTTTAATTGTGTGTTATATACATATTGTCAGTATTTTTCACAACAATCTTATAAAACATTTCAATTTTATACATTAGGAAACCAAGTATGATTATATTACTTGCTTAAATTCAATCTAGCACTGAGTGTCAAAATTAGTGCTCAAAATCAAAAACCATACTCACAGCCATCAGGTTGATTCCAACTCATAGTGAACGCTTTGGGTTTCTGAGGTGGTTAAATCTTTATGAAAGCAGATTGCCCAGTCTTCCTTACACAGAGCGGCTGGTGAGTTTGAACTACCAACCTTCTGGCTAGCAGTCAAAATGCCATAGGCACTACATCCCCAGAGTGCCTTAAAATTAAAGCTAGAATATTAAAATCATGTATATTCTTTTCATTGTAAAATAGTACATTCTGATTGAATAAAAAAATAACTTCTAGGAAAGAATAATTTTTCACTTCACTGGCAAGATCATATTCTTCTTACTGCACTTTGCTTCTGGTCTATGTAAGGTTATAGTAGTGTACACCAATAAAGAGATGTAGAGTCAAAATTATTATTTTAATCAGTATGGTGTTGATGTTAGGTGTCATCAGGTCGGCTTTAACTCATAGGGACTCTATAGGTACAACAGAACTAAACACTGCCCAGTCCTATGCCAGCTTCACTATCCTTGATATACCTGAGCCCATTATTGGAGCCGCTGTGTCAATCCATCTCACTGAGGGCCTTCCTGTTTTCACTGACCATCTGCTTTACCAAGCATGATATCCTTCTGCATGTAATGGTCCCTTCTGATAACACAGCCAAAGTTGGTGAGATGAAGTCTGGTCATTCTCATTTACAAGTAGAATTCAGGCTGCACTTCTTCCAGGACAAATTTGTTAGTTCTTCTGGCAGTCTATGGTAATTTCAGTATTCTTTGCCAACATCACAACTCAAAAGCATCAACTCTTCTTTGGTCTTCCTCAGTCATTGTCCAGCTTTCACATACATAAGAGCCGATTGAAAAATACCATGGCTTGGATTAGGCACACCCAAGTCTTCAAAGAAACATCTTTGCTCTTCAGCACTTGAAAAAGGTATTTTGCAGCAGATTGGCCCAGTGGAATACGTCATTGGATGTCTTGACTCCTGCTTTCATTGATGTTGATTGTGGAAACAAGAAATACAAAATCTTTGATAACTTTAATTTTTTCTTCATCTATCATTTTGCTGTTTATTGGTCAAGTTGTGTGGATTTTCATTTTCTTTATGTTGAAGTGCAATCCACATTGCAGACTCTAGTCTGTAATCTTCATCACTAAGTGCTTTAAGTCATCTTCACTTCCAGCAGGCACGTCATATTGTCTACATATAGTCCAGCTTCTTGGATTTTTTGCTCAGCATACAGATTGAATAAATCTGGTGAAAACATACAATCCTGAAGCACTCCTTTCCTGATTTGAAACTGTGCAGTGTCCCCTTTATCTGTTTGAATGACAGCCTCCTGGTCTATCCACAAGTTCCTCATGAGTACAATTATGTGTTCTTGAATACCCATTCTTCTCAATGTTATCCATAATATGTTATGACCCACACAGTAAAATGCTTTTGTGTCATCAATAAAACACAAGAAAACATCTTTCTGGTCTTCTTTGCTTTCAGCCAAGATCCACCTAACATCAGCAATTATATCCCTCATTCCACACCTCTTCTGAATCCAGTTTGCATTTCTGGAAGTTCTTTGTCAATATACTGCTGCAACCACTTTTGAATTATATATGGCAAAATTTTACTTGCCTGTGACATTAAAATTATTTGATAATTTCCACATTTTGTCACAACCTTTCTTTGGAATGGATACAAATATGGATCTCTTCCAGTCTGTTGGTCAGGTAGCTATCTTCCAAATTTCTTGGCATAGAAGAGTGAGTGCCTCCAATGCATATCCATTTGTTAAAAGGTCTCAATGGCTTCAATTCCTGGACCCTTGTTTTTCACCAATTCCTTCAGTGCAGCTTCAAATTCTTCCTTTAATACCATTAGTTCTTGATCATATGCCACCTCTTGAAATGGATGAACATTGACCAATTCTTTTTGGTACAGTGACTCTGTATATTCCTTCCATCTTCTTTTAATACTTCCTGCATCATTCAATATTTTGTCCATAGAATCTTTCAATATTGCAGCTCAAGGCTTTAATCTTTTCTTCATTTCTTTCTGCTTGAGAAATGCCAAGCATGTTCTTCCCTTTTGGTTTTCTAACTCCAGGTCTTTGCGCATTCCATTAAATTAATTGACTTTTTCTTCTTGAACTGCTCTTTGAAGTGTTCTGTTCAGGTCTTTTATCTTGTCATTTCTTCCATTTGCTTTAGCTACTCTCCACTCAAGGGCAAGTTTCAGAGTTTCTTATGACATCCATTTTGGTCTTCCTCCTTTCCTGTCTTTTTAATCACTTTTTGCTTTCTTCATGGATGATGCTCTTGATGTCATCCCACATTTACTCTGGTTTTTGGTCATTGGTGTTCAATGCATCAAATCTATTCTTCAGATGGTCTCTAAATTCAGGAGGGATATAATCAAGGTGATATTTTGCCTCTTGTAGACTTCTTTTAATTGTCTCCAACTTCAACTTGAACTTGTATATGAGCAGTTGATGGTTTGTTCCACAGTCAGGTCCTGGTCTTGTTTTGGCTGAAGATATTGAGCTTAACCATAGCCTCTTTCCAAAGATCTGATTGATCTGATTCCTGTGTATTCCATCTGGCAAAGTCCATGAGTATAGCTGTCATTTATGCTGTTGAAAAAAGGCATTTTCAATGAATAAGTCATTGGTCTTGCAAATTTCTATCATGTGATCTCTTGCATCATTTCTGTTACTAAGGCCACATTTTGTCACTACTAGTAATTCCTTTTTGTTTCTAACATTTGCTTTCCAATCACCACTAGTAATCTACTCATCTTGATTGCATGTTTGGCCAATTTCAGATTTCAGAAGTTGGTAAAAACCTTCAGTTTCCTTGTCTTTGGCTTTGGTGCCTGGTGCACAAATTTGAATAATATTAGTATTAACTGGTCTTCCTTGGAAACATATGGAGATTATCTTATCACTGATAGTGTTGTACTTCAGGAAAGATGTTGAAACATTCTTTGTAATAATGAATGCTATTCCATTCCTCTTCAATTTGTCATTACAGCATAGTATATCATATGGCTAAGTCAAAATGGCCAAAACCATCCATTTTAATTCACTGTTGTTGTTGTTTTTATGTGCAGTTGAGTTGGCCCTGACTCATAGCGACCCCTCCTTGGGTTGCCAAAGCAGTAACATTACAGAAGTGGATAGGATATTGATCTTTATGAATTCCATGTCATTTCTGACAACTTCCAATTTTCCTAGATTCATACTTCATACATTACATATTCCCATTATTAACTAATGCTTGCAGCTGTTTCTTCTCATTTTGAGTAGTGCTACATCAGAAAATGGAGATCCTGAAGGCTTTACTCCATCCACATTGTTAAGGTCAACTCTTCTCTGAGGAGGCAGCACTTCCCCAATCATATTTCAAGTGCCTTCTGACCTGAGTGGCTCATTCTTCAGCACTATATCAGACAATATTTCAGAGCTATTCTTAAAGTTTGCCTGTAACATATCAGACAGTGTTTCAATGCTATTCATAAGGTTTACACTGTCCAATTCTTTGAGAAGTGGATGGTCCCATCCCTCCTCTGATTCTGTTTTAGTGTGGAAGCTCTGCTGAAACCTATGCACCATTAGTGATTCTGCTGGTATTTGGAATACTGTGGCATAACCTCCAGCCTCACAGCAACACCCATGCCACCACAGTACTACAAACTGTCAGACGAATCAGTAGCATAGTATACAGAAGTATACTATACTCCACTATTTATGACATGGAATATAGTTGTTACACTGTTTCTTTATAGCTATTGTGTATTTCAGTGATAAGGAAATTTAAGAAAGAAAAAGACGACTGTGCTTTGCAGCAACTGGGACTGTTTTATTACTCTGTAAAACTAAAAAGTCATGTTGTTGTTGTTGTTGTTGTTATGTGCCATCACGTCAGACCCGACTCGTAGCAATCCCTCCTTGGGTTTCAAAGGCAGTATCACTACGGAAGTAGATTGCCCAACCTTCCTTCTGAGGAGTGGCTGGTGGGTTTGAACCATAGAAAGGTTAAAAAAAAAAGTATAAATTTGTTACTTATTAGTCACAAAAAAAAAGTTATTTGAAAATTTCATGATTTATTTTTTTCCAGTTTTAATTTCCAGCATCACCCAGATTGTGTAATGAAGGATGAGGGAAATTTATTATGTAAAATATAAGTTAGTTAAATATCAGTTAGTTTTCTGAATAAATATATTACAATTTATTCGGAATTTTTTCTTCTCATCTTCTCTCTATGAGACATTGGTATCTTATGATAGCTAGTACAACATTCTAGTATTACTAGAAATCATGGTAAGTGGACCCCATTCTCTACACCAAAACTAATGTATCAGATTAATATTTATAATTACTTGAATTCTCTTACAAGGTAGACACAAAATATTCTATAAAAGCCAAAATGAAACTTATAGTGAGATAACTGCATTTAATAGCTAAAGAAATTCAGGGAAAATGCCATAATACTGTTTAATCATAGAGAAACTACTTCAGACCAAGTATTTTTTTTAAATACATTTCATTGAAATATAATTTATGTACAGTGAAATACACAAAACTAAAGTGAAATGGGTGAATGCTGGGTTTTATTTAATTTATTTATTTATTTTGCAGTATTCTCTCCCCTCCCCTTCTCCCTCTGGTAACCAACAAAGTTTCCTTCCATATAAAAAACTTTTGTTGACTTTTTACAATAATGAACTAATATTATATTTGACTTTCCATTGCTGACTTATTTGACTCAGCATAACATCCTCAAGTTCATCCATATTACGTGGTGTTTTGCAGATTCTGCATTTTTCTTTAGTGTTATATGTGTTATATGTACCATAGTTTGGTTACCCATTCTTCTGTTGATGGGTATGTAGGTTGTTTCCATCTTTTTGCTGTTGTAAATAGTGCTGTGATGGACTTGGATATGCATATATCTGTTCTTCTCCTGGCTCTCACTTCTTTAGGATATGTGGTAGTTAAGTTTGTATGTCAACTTGGCTGGGCCTGGTTGAGTGGCTGGACAGCTGGATGTAGTATTTCCCATGATAAGACTAGTAATCAACTCCATGGTGGAATCTACTGTGAACAGCTGAATAGCTGCCTTAGGGATGTGGTTTGCTTCCTGCATATAAGGAGAAGCCTTGGGGAATGGTCTCTAGCTTATGGCATGCTTGGACCCTGCATGTAGCTGAGTCTTTCAGCAGCCTGCCATGCTCTGCTGACCTTGGGACTTCAATGGACTTGAAGGAATGGCCTGCTGTGTGGTTTGGCAACATCGGGACTGTGCCTTTTTACTTGTCAATCTTGGGCTTGTCAGTCTCAGTAGCCAGTAGCTGTCTGAGTGAAGAAAAGCCTCTAGCTTCAGTGGGCTGGGAGCAGGAGGCAGAGCTGAAGCCCAAGAATGAGGCTTTCACCCAGCCCCTAGAGCTTGGCACTTTGAACTCAGACTTAAAGTCTTCAAACTGTAAGAGAATAAACTCCTGTTTGTTAAAGCCATCCCATTTGTGGTATCTTCTGTTAGATTGGCACTAGGTAACCAAAACAGGATATACACCTAGTAATGGGATTGCTGGGTCAAATGGTATTTCTAATTCCAGCTTTGTAAGGAATTGCCACATTGTTTTCCACAATGGTTGTATCATTTGACAGTCCCACCAGCAGTGTATCAGAGTCCCAAACTGTCCATATCTTTGTCAGCATTTGTTGTTATCTGTCTTGTTGAACTTTGCCATTAGTGTTGCTGTGACATGGTATCTCATTGTTGTTTTGATTTGCATCTCTCTGATGGCTAATGATCATGAGCGTTTCTTCATGTATTTCCTGGCTGCCTGAATATCCTCTTTGGTGAAGTTATCTATCCATGTCTTCTGCCCATTGTTTAATTGGATTGTTAATCTTTTTGTTGTTGAAGTGTTAGTGTTTTCTATAAATGTCAGAGGTAAGTCCCTTGTCAGATATGTCGTTGCGGAATATTTTTTCCATCTGTAGGTTCTCTTTTTACTCTTTTGGCAGTGTAATTATTGACAAGTCTTAATTTGTTGCTGTCATTTTGTTATGTACTTTTTCATGGTGTTGCTTTCTTTGTTCCACATAATTTTATGTGCTGAGCTCATTTTGTTTATGAATCATATTATCACTTCCTTCTTTGCTATTGTTTTAGCATTTGCTAAATATTTGTGCTGGTCCTCTTTTTTATTTTGATGTGAAAGTTTAGCATTTTTCTTTGATGTTACCCTGTTGTTGTTGTTATTTGCCCTCGAGTTGGACCTGACTCATAGCGACCCCTCCTTGGGTTTCTGAGGCAGTATCTCTGCAGAAGTAAATTGCCCAACCTTCCTTCCGAGGAGTGGCTGGTGGGTTTGAACTGCCAACCTTCTGGTTAGCAGTCAAGTGCCTTAGGCACTGTGCTACCAGAGCTCCCCTACGCTACCAGAGTTTCCCAGTGATTTATAATTTTCTTCCCAAGTTTAGAACAGTCCATTCTATCTTGCAGTTGCTTTGACTTCCCTACCATTTAGAAGTTCTGAAACGATACAGGTTTTTTTTTCCCTCTTTTTGGCTTGTAGGTGTCCTCATTTGTCAATTGATGTCTCTGGCCCCCTGTTTACAATCTTGTAGGCTTATTTACTTTGGATACTTCCATAAGTGGTTTGGTTTCTGGGTTATGTCATCATGTGTGTTAATGGTCGGTTGTTGTTTGCTGTTGTTCTCTGTCCAAAGGACTCCCTTTAGCATCTCTTGTAAGGTTGATCTGGTTTTAACATATTCCCTTAATTTTGGCTTATCTAGAAATCTCCTAATTTCACCATCATATTTGAGGGATAATATTGCTCAGTATATAATTCTTGGTTGGAAATTGTTCTCTTTCAGGGTTTTATACACATCATTCCATTGTCTTCTCTCCTGCATGGTTTCTGCTGAGCTTAGTGTTATTGGCTGCCCTTTGTAGGTAACTTCATTTTTCCTGTGCTGGTTTCAGGATTCTTTCTTTGTTTTTGTTTTGGTGAGTTTCATAATGATATGTCTTGGTGATTTTCTTTTGGAGTCTAGCCTGCTTGGAGTTTGTTGGACTTATTGAAAGGATATATTCCCATCTTTAATCATACCAGAGAAATTCTCTTCCAACAAATCTTTGACAATTTTCTCTGTAGTTGTGTTTTTCTCTTCCTGTTCTGGAATTTTGCTTACATGTAGGTTATTCCTTTCAATGATATCCCACATGAACCTTAGGTTTTCTTCATTTTGTTTAGATCTTTTTTTCTGATTGATCTCTTTTCAAAGAAGTGTTTAGGTATTTATCTTCAATCTCATTAATTCTGTCTTCCATTGTTTCGATTCTACTCCTTTGCCCTTTCAATGTGTTATCTATTTCTGAAAATTTAGTATTAATCTTCTGGATTTCTTTCTGTAGATTTTGTATCATTTCTAATTTTTCATTATTTTGTCATTTTTTTCTTGTATTTTCTTCCAAAATCATTCTAGGATTTTGTCTGTGTTTTCCTTAATTTTGTTAGTGTTTTCCTTGATATGTCTCTCAATCCTTTGAAGATATCTAAGTATAATTCTGTTGAATTCCATGGATGTGTTCTGGGTCTGTATCCTACTCTCTTGTTTCTACCACTTTATCTTCCTTCTTTGCATGGACTGTGATAGTCTGTTATCTCTGAAACATTGTGACACTTTTGTGTTTATATTTAATTGGTGGTCATTTGTTGGAGTAACTTGTCCATGGTTTTTGTTTTGTTTGGATGTTATCTAAGTAAGGAAAGTACTGTGGTCATCTATTCACTAGTTGACATCATTTATACACTCTCCACCTGTCTCCTTTTCTGTTGTCAGCCTCCTGTATATCCCTGCCATTCTTGGCAAATGGAACCTATTTTTTGGGTCCCTCGAATGTGAATGAGAATGCTGTCATTTTAAATATCAAAAGTGGCCACCACTTGTAAACAATCAAAATGGTTGTGCCCTCTGGATGGCCCAAAATTTCACAGCTCAGGTTGTGTCCCTCCTTGATGATTCCCTTCCTAGTCATTGGCCAGCAGCACAGTTTTCCCTGAAGCCTTTGGTGACCAGCGCTGATCTTTAGGTCATTTCTCAGGTCCCAATACCACTTGCAAATATGCAGGCTGTTGGTGCCATCAGAGTAACTGGTAGTCCACAGAGTCATCCATCTCTGCACTCACTGTTTTCATTCAGGTTTCTCCACTAATTGGTGCCTAATCTACTTCTGTATACTTATTTTTAAAGCTCAGGGCTCCAGGATTATCTTCTGTATCTCTGTCAATTGGTTTATCTTCTTTGTTGAAGAGGGTCTGTGTAGCTTGTCTCCCTATTCCACCATCTTACCAGAAGTCCCTATCCCAGACCCAATATTTTTTAAATTAAGAATATTCCTAGTATTTTGATGATGTGGAAATTATTGCCACTCCAAAGCATAGTAAATATTATAAAATGGCTAGGAAGTTTTAATAAATCATATAATAAATATAATAAATCCTTATGGATTTATAGCTTGAGCATTTCATGGTTAATTTTATGTATCAACTTTGGTTATGGTGCCCAGTTGCTTGGTAAAACACTACTCTCTATGTTACTGTAAAGTAACATAGTAACTAGTAACATAGTACGTGTGATTAGCATTTAAATCAAGTGACCTAAAGTAAAACAGATTACTCTCTACAATACAAGTGGGCCTCATCCAATCAGTTGAAAGTCTTAAGATCAAAACCAGTGGTTTCCCAAGGGAGAATTCTACTTTCAGACTATGAATAGATAACTGACAGAATTATTCACCCCTACCCTCCACCTCACCTACTAATCTGGGATACAAAACTGCCAAAATTTCCTGCCTACTCTCTGACCTGTGCATTTTGGACTTTCCACCCCCAAATCCTGTGAGCCACTTTTCAAAATATCTATATCTATATCTATATCTATATCTATAT
>NW_006921864.1:961307-963464 GCF_000298275.1 Orycteropus afer afer
TTGAACCACCAGCCTTCTGGTTAGCAGTCAAGTGCTTTAGCCACTATGCTACCAGAGCTCCTTATATCTATATATCCATATCTATATCTATATTTATATCTATATCTATCTATATACATATATCAACGTATCTATAATTGGTTCTGTTTCTCAAGATATCTCTGATATGTTAGAACATTTTTATCAAACTAACCACTATACTAACATGAGCTAGTTGCTGCTAATTTTGCTAGGAATTGTGGGGAAAGAAAAAGGTAAGCTCAGTTTAAGTACTGCATCTATCATCTGAATGTTGCTATGTGTGTCCTGAAAGGAAACCTTATGTCCTTTGGTTACAGAGCTGAGATTGTTGAAAACCAAACTAAGAGTTTTACCCTGAGAATAGCTGAAATACAATGCAAATTGTATTCCTAACCTCACAAGATGTCAGATGTGAGAGTGAGCACATTTATTGGGAAGAAATGAGATTCTGAAAGTTGAAATAAGGACGTATGAGAAGGTATGATGAAGGTGAGGACCCTGAGCCCGTAAATTCCTCTAAGTCTTCCTTGCCAGTAGAAAACCTTTTCTTGAAGATACTATTCATTAAGGCATACTGAAGTTGTGTGAGTCCAAGCCTGATATCTTCTGAGGGGTGTATTAATATGTAAGAAGAGACACAGAGAGAAACACCACACAGAGGGGGAATACAGCATGTGGAGATTTATCTACAAGTCAAAGAATACCAAGAAATTCCCAGAGCAAACAGAAACTGAAAAAGACATGAAAGGATCTTCTCCTAGAGCCAACAGTGAGAATGCATAGACCTGCCAACACTTTGAATTTGGACCTTTAATCTCCAGAACTGTGAAAAAAATAAATGTTTGTTTTTAAAGTCACAAGCCTATGAGGCAGTTCTACTCTGTCCTGTAAATTGGAATTATCTTGATGGCAGTGGGTGGTGGTACTTTGTGGTATTTTTTATGGCATCCTATGAAACTTAAGACAACTATCATCCTCATTCACATTGTCTTTAACTTCCATTGTAGCAACTGGAAATACAGAATCTTTCAGACTCCCTTGTAATTGTTAGTTGCTGTTGAGTCATTTCTGACTCATAGCAACCCTATGCACAACACAACAAAATACTGCCTCCAATCCTGATGCCACGTTCTTCTCCATATAGTCCAGTTTCTCAGATTACACATAACAACAACAACAACAACATCTCAGATTACATGCTCAGTATATAGATTAAATAAGGACAGTGAAAAGATAGAACCTTGATGCACTCTCTTCTTGATTTTAAACCATGCAGTGGCCCCTAGTTCTGTTTGAATAAACTCTTGGTCTATGTACAGGTTCTTCATGAGTACAATTAAGTGTTCTGGAGTTCCCATTCTTCACAATGTTACCCATAATTTGTTATGATCCATACAATCAAATGCCTTAGCACAGTCAATAAAACATAAGTAAACATCTTTGCTTTGAGCCAAGATCCATCTGTCATCAGCAATGATGTCCCTTGTTCGATGTCCTCTTCTGAATCCAGCTTGCATTTCTGGAAGTTCTCTGTTAATATATTGCTGTAACTGTCTTTGAATTATCTTCAGTAAGATTTTACTTGCATTTAGTATTAATGATACTGTTCAATAATTTCCACATGCTGTGGGATCACCTTTCTTTTGAATGAGTACAAATGTGGATCTGTTCCAGTCAGTTAGCCAGGGAGCTGTCTTCTAAATCTCTTGGCATAACCAAGTGAGTGCCTCCAGCGGGGCATCTGTTTGTTGAAACATCTCAGTGGATATTCCATCAGTTCCTAGTGCCTTGTCCTTCATCAATTCCTTCAATACAGATTCAACTTCTTCCTTCAGTATCACTGGTTCTTGACCATATGCCACCTTCTGAAATGGGTGAAGATTGAACAGGTCTTTTTGGTACAATGACTTTGTGTATTCCTTCCATCTTCTTTAATACTTCCTGCATCATTCAATAACTTGCCCATAGAATCTTTCAATATTACAATGTGCTGCTTAAATTTTTCCCTGTTCTTTCAGCATGAGAAATGCTGAGTGTGTTCTTCCCTACTGGTTTTCTGACTGTTGTTGTTGTTGTTAAGTGCCGTCGAGTCGTTTCCGACTCATAGCGACCCCATGCACAGCAGAACGAAACACT
>NW_006921864.1:967234-969372 GCF_000298275.1 Orycteropus afer afer
ATGCTTAAACTGCCCCCTGGCTGAACACTCTTCTCTTTGGCTTCCTGGGTTCCACCCCTTCCTCCTGCTCTTCCGGCCTGCTACTCTGTGCTACGCCCATGCTTACCTTGCTCCCGAAGACCTGGTCCCTCTCGGTAGGGTAACAAGGGAACGTAAAGAAGTATTAGGAGTTTAGAAAATTAAATTTTTTCTAAAGATTTTCACATTTTGGTGATCAAAGTCTTAAACTACAGAAAAGCTCATCTGAGATTAATATACAGAAAGATGCTGTGATAGTTGGAGCTGTGTGTCAACTTGGCTGGACTGTAGGTATTTGCATATTTCATTATAATAATTTGCTTTGGCCACTTGAGCTGCTCTTTGACATCTTCTGTTTGGCTCTTTTATCTTGTATTTTCTTCCATTTGCTTTAACTACTATCCATGCAAGGGCAAGTTTCAGAAACTCTTCTGACATCCATTTTAGTTTTTTCTTCCTTTCTTGTCTTTTTAATGATCTCTTGCTTTTTTCATGGATGCTGTTGTTGATATCATCCCATAATTCTTCTGGCTTTCAATCTTTGGTGTTCAATGAGTCTAATCTATTCTTTAGATGGTCTCAAAATTCAGGAGGGATATATCCTGTTTTGACTCTTGTTGACGTGTTTTAATTGTCTTCAACTGCAAGTTGAATTTCATATGAGCTGTTGATGTTCTGTTCCATAATCAGCTCCTGCCTTGTTTTGGCTAAAGATATTGAACTTTTCCATCGCCTCTTGCCACAGATGTGGTCAATCTGATTCCTGTGTACTGTATCTGGTGATGTTCATGTGTATAGCCACCGTTTGTGTTGTTTATAAAAGTTACTTGCCATAAATAGGTTATTGGTCTTGCAAAATTCTATCATGTGTTCTCCAGCATTATTTCTGTCACCAAGGCCAAATTTTCCAACTACTGATAATTCTTCTTTGTTTCCAAATTTTGCATTCCATTCATCAGTGATAATTAACACATGTTGATTGGATGTTCAGTCAATTTCAGACTGTAGAAGTTGATAAAAATCTTCCATTTCTTCATCTTTGGCTTTGGTGGTTGGTACATAAATGTGAATAATCATAGTATTAATTGGTCTTTCTTGTAGGCATATGGATATTATCCTATCACTGACAGCATTGTCCTTTAGGGCAGATCCGGAAACATCCTTTGTGATGATGAATACCACATCATTCCTCTTCAAATTCTCATTCCCAGCATAGTAGATCATATGGTCATCTGATTCAAAATGGCTAAAACCAGTCCATTTTTAGCTCACTAATGTCTAGGATATTGTTCTGGTTACCTAGTGCCCCTCAACCTTGGGGTCCAGCTCTGCCTCCTGCTCCCAGTCCACTGGAGCTAAAGGTGTTTCTTCACTCAGACAGCTGGTGACTGCTGAGGCTTAGAAGCCCCAAGGCTGACAAGTAAAAAGGCATAGTCCCAATGTAACCAAACGACATGGCAGGCCATTAACTCAAGTCCATTGTATGTCCCAAGGTCGGCAAAGTATGACAGGCTGCTAAGCAATGACAAAACTACATGCAGGGCCCAAGAATGCCATAGCCTAGAGACCATTCCCAAGACTTCTCCTTATATACAGGAAACAGACCACATTCTCTAAGGCAGCTACCCAGCTGCTTGTGGTAGGTCCCACCATGGAATTGATTGCCAGTCTCATCATGGGGAATAACTACCACCAGATGCCCAGCCACTCCAGCAGGCCCAGCCAAGTTGACACACAAACATAACTACAACAATTCCAATTCTGCCACGTGTTTTGGTAACATAGGGACTGTGCCTTTTTACTTCAAACTTGGGGCTTCTCAGCCTCAGCAGGCAGAAGCTGTCTGAGTGAAGAAATGTCTCTAGCTCCAGTGGGCTGGGAGCAAGAGGCAGAGCTGGACCCCAAAGTTGAGGAGCTTTCACCCAGCCCCTCTTGTTGTTGTTGTTAGGTGCCATTGAGTCGTTTCCAACTCATAGTGAGCCTATGCACAGCAGAATGAAACACTGCCCGATCCCGCGCCAGCTCCACAATCCCTGCTATACTTGAGCCCATCATTGCAGCCACTGTGTCAATCCATCTCGTTGAAGGCCTCCCCCTTTTTCATCAACCTTCCATCCTAC
>NW_006921864.1:970469-971982 GCF_000298275.1 Orycteropus afer afer
TCTGTGGGATAACCTTTCTTTGGAATGGGTACAAATATGGATCTCTTCCAGTCAGTTGGCCAGGTAGCTGTCTTCCAAATCTCTTGGCTTAACCTAGTGAGTGCCTCCAGTGCAGCATCCATTTATTGAAATATCTCAATGGGTATTCCGTCAATTCCCAGAACCTTGTTCTTCACTGATTCCTTCATTGCAGATTTGATGTCCTCCTTCAGTACTATTGGTTCTAGATCATATGTAACCTCCTGAAATGGATGAAGATACACCATTTCTTTTTGGTACAGTGCCTCTGTGTGTTCCTTCCATCTTCTTTCGATGTTTCCTGCATCATTCAATATTTTGCCCTTAGAATCTTTTAATATTGCAACTCGAGGCTTACCTTTTTTCTCCAATTCTTTCAGCTTAAGAAATGCCAAACCTATTCTTCCCTTTTGGTTTTCTAACTCCAGGTCTTTGCACATTTCATTATAATAATTTTGTTTGTCTTCTTGAGCTGCTTTTTGAAATCTTCAGTTCAATTTTTTTATCTTGTCATTTCTTCCATTTGCTTTAGCCACTCTCCACTGAAGGGCAAGTTTCAGAGTCTCTTCTGTCATCCATTTTGGTCTTCTCTTCTTTTGTTGTCGTTTTCATGACCTCTTGCTTTCTTCATGGATGATGCTCTTGATGTCATCCCACAATTCATTTGGTTTTCAGTCATTAGTGTTCAATGCATCAAATCTATTCTTTAGATGGTCTCTAAATTCAGGACAGATATATTGTAGATTATATTTTTGCTCTCTTGGACTTGTTTACATTGTCTTTATCTTCAAGTTGAACTTGCATATGAGCAGTTGATGATCTGTTCTGTAATCAACTCCTGGCTTGGTTTTGGCTGAAGATATTGACCTTCTCCATCGCCTCTTGCCCAGATGTAGTCAATCTGATTCCTGTGTGTTCCATCTGGTGAAGTCCACATGTACAGCCACTGTTTGTGTTATTGAAAAAAAGGTGTTTGCAATGAACAAGTCGTTGGTCTTGCAAAATTCTACCATGCAAGTTCCAGCATTATTTCTGTTACCAAGGCCAAATTTTTCAACTACTGGTGATTCTTCTTTGCTTCCAACTTTTGCATTCCAGTCACCAGTGTTAATTAACACATCCTGATTGCAAGTTTGGTCAATTTCAGACTGCAGAAGTTGACAAAAATCTTCAATTTCCTCATCTTTGGCTTTGGTGGTTGGTGCATAAATTTGAAAAATAGTCATATTAATGGGTCTTCCTTGTAGGCATATGGGTATTATCCTACAACTGACAGCATTGTACTTCAGGACAGCTCTTGAAACATCCTTTGTTATGATGAATGCCATGCCATTCCTCTTTAAACTGTCCTTCCTGACATAGTAGATTACATGGTTGTCTGATTCAAAATGGCCAAAACCAGATCATTTCAGCTCACTAATGCCAAGGATATCAATCTTTATGCATTCCATTTCATTTTTGACAACTTCCAATTTTCCTAGATTCATACTTTGTA
>NW_006921864.1:972302-978261 GCF_000298275.1 Orycteropus afer afer
ACAGGTGCACCCCACTGGGTTTGAAACACCAGTGGCATAGCCTCAAGACTCACAGCAATGCATCACCACAGTAGAACAAACCAATAGACAACTTTGTCTCCCTTAGCTGTTGGAAACCCTTCCAACCATCCTTACCTGCATCCCTGCAGCTAACTCCTCAATCTGTTCCAGTCCCCCTTGCCTTTTCTGTCCTCTCCTTACTTCCCACCTTCCTGCTTATGGGGGATGGCCTGGGTTTCCTCTCCTCACCTGGCTCCCTATGGTTGAAGCCTCCATCTCTTCCTATCCCCTTTTCCTTTTCTGTCCTCTCCCTGCCTTCCTGCCTTGCTCCTTGTGGGGCGTGGCCTGGGTTCCCTGTCTTCACTTGGGTTCCTGCGGCTGACTCCTCAATCTGTTCTGTCTCCTTTGCCATTTTTTGTCCTCTCCTTGCTACCCGCCTTGCTGCCTGTTCTTAGGTCCCTTTTTTGTCCTCTCCCTGCTTCCCACCTCGTTGCCTGTTCTTAGGTCCCTGGAATCCAAATGAGAATGCTATCATTTTAAAATCCAAAATGGCCACCACTTGTAAACATTCAAAATGGCTGCACCCTCATTTACTTTAAATAAATAAATAGATAATAAATTAATAGATTCCTATTATTTATTTAAATAGATAATAAAGAAATAGATTCCTAGTTGGAATCTAGGAAAACTGGAAGTTGTCAAAAATGAAATGGAACGCATAAAGATTGATATCCTAGGCATTAGTGAGCTGAAATGGACAAGTTCTGGCCATTTTGAATCAGACAACCATATGATCTATTATGCTAGGAATGACAGTTTAAAGAGGAATGGCGTGGCATTCATCAAAGGATGTTTCAAGATAAATAAACTGACCATCTGTTATGAACTGTCAAATGTAAATAATGTTAATGTGTTTCAGTTGCACATATGTTAGCATACCATGTTGATAGCAAATATGAATTTGTAATTGTTCTTTTTTAGAGATTATGTATGGTTAAGAAGATGTGTACAACTGCCAAGTTGACAAGAGGTAGACTGGATAGCTAGTTGTTGTTGTCCTTATGTGCCATGGAGTCAGACCCGACTCATAGTGACCCCTCCTTGGGTTTCTGAGGAGATATCAGTACAGAAGTAGATTGCCCAACCTTCCTTCCAAGGAGTGGCTGGTGATAGTTGGATCTGTGTGTCAACATGGCTTTACCACAATTCTGTGTGGTTTAATCAATTGTGATGTGGATTATTCCCATGATGGGATCAGATGTATATGTTTTGAGCTGCCAATCCATTGAAAGGGAGTTTCCCTAAGGGTGTGGACTGCTTCCAATATATTTATGGACATCCTGGGAAAACAGATATTGTTCTATGGATCAGGATCCTGTTGGGCTGCCTTCAACTGTCCACGAGCAAATAATTCACCATTCAGCCTGGAGATCTTGAATTCATCATTCATTGAAGTCAACAGTGAGTATATTGCCTGCCAACCTTGAGATCATCAGCCCCTGCAGCTGCGTGAGTCAGGAAAAGTCTCCAACTTGATGTTTGATCCAAGAAATTGGGACTTTCCAGCTTCTATAAGTGTGTGAGCCATTTTCCTAAGATAAATTTCTCTTTCTCTAAATATATATAAGCTTTACTGGTTTTTGCTTCTCTAAAAAGCCCAGCCTCACACAACAGCCAAGCACTTAATTACTTTACCACCGGGGCTTCTTAGCAAATGCTGTATACTAGTATTATTTACCTGCTCTGGACTGCGGATGCAATGCCTGGAGGGAAATGACCATCTTACTGTGCAAAGTGCGTACATTACAAAACATAAGGAAATAATTCAAAGCTATCTAATAAATGAAATAAATAGAAATATATGCCATATTCTTTACTTAAAAGACTATTTTAAGATCCCAACACTCTCTTACATGATCTATAGATTTAATGCAATCACAATCAAATTCCTAGCATATTTTTTGTAGAAGTTGCCAAAAAGATTCTAAAATTCATATGAAAATGCAAAGTCTGAAGTACTCAAAACAACTTTGAAAAAGAACAAAACTGAAAAATTAATTCTACTTGATTTCAAGCCACAACAATGAAGACCTTGGACTACTGGCATAATCAGGTCAATGGAAAAGAATATATTACAGATACAGACTCACATATATATTGCCAGTTGATTTTCAGCAAAGGTGAAAAGGCAATAGTCTTGACAAATGATAACTGTGATAAGTGGACAGCCACATAAAAAATAATAATAAACTTTAACCCATATCTCTCATCTCATTAAAAACAAGAAAACAAACTCATAATGGATCATAGACCTAAATGTAAGACTAAAACCAAAAAGGTAAAATACAGGAGAAAGGTCTGTTTGATCTTTGGTCAGGTAAACAATTCTTTGATATGACACCAAAGGCACAATTTATAGGGAATAATTAGTAAGCTTAACTTCATAAAAATTAAAAATTTATGCTATGAAAAAGGCTGTTAAGGGAATGAAAAGACAAGCCATAGACTGGGAGAAAATGTTTTCAAATTAAATAACTGATAGAAACCTTGTATCCAGAATAATTAAGAGATTTCAAAACCCAATATTAAGAAAAGAAATAATCCAATTGAAAAAAATTAAAAGATTTTAAAAGCACTTTACCAAAGATATAAGGATGGCAAATAAGCACATGGAAAGATGTTCAAGATTATTATCATTAGTAAATACAAACTAAAACAACAAAGATCTACCCCTACAAACCTACAACAACAGCTAAAATTAAAAAGACTGACCATGCTAAATGTTGATGAGAGTGTAGAGGAACTGAAACTTCCATATATTGCTAGTAGAAATTTAATATGGTCAATCACTATGGAAAACAAATGGAAAATTTCTAAAACATTGAACATATATCTACCATATGACACATTCATTTAAACCAAAATAAATCATGTTGTTGTTGTTGTTGTTGTTGTTATGTGTAGTTGAGATGGACCCGACTCATAGCGACCCCTCTTTGGGTTTCCAAGGCGATATCACTACAGAAGTAGATTGCCCAACCTTCCTTCCGAGTAGGGGCTTGTGGGTTTGGACCACCAGCCTTTTGGTTAGCAGTCAAATGCCTTAGGCACTATGCTACCAGTGTTCCCAAAATAAATCATATATCAATACAAATGTTCACAGCGACTTAATTTGTAATACACCAAAATTGAAAGTAATCCAAATGTTTATCATCAGGCAAATGTATAAACAGATTTTGATATATCTCATACAATGGAATATTGCTCAGAAACAAAACGGAATTTAGTATTAATGCATGAATGATTCTCAAAACAATTATTCTGAGTGAATGAAGCTAGGCAAAAAAAAAAAAAGATTACATAGTATATATTACCTTTTCATAAATTTCTAGAAAATGGAAACTATTTTTGTGACAGAAAGCACATGAGGAGTTGCTTGTGCTTGGGAGAGGGCAGGAGGAACATAATACAAAGGGGCATGCAGGGACTTTGTGGGCAACTGGCATATTGATTGTTTTGATTATAGTTATGGTTTTTAAGATTGAATACATATGTCAAAATTCATCAAATTTTATACTTTAAGTATGTTCAGTATATTGAATATCAGTAAAGTTGTTTAAAAAATAAAAGATGTTGCCTTGGTTCTCAAGTGCTGCTATAACAGAAAAAGCACAAGTGGATGGCTTTAACAAATAGGAATTTCTTCTCTTACAGTTTAAGAAGCTAGAAGTTCAAATTCAGAGTGCCATCTATAGGGGCTGGGTGAAGGCCCCTGGACTTTGGGCTTCAGCTCTGCCTCTTATTCCATGGTAGTGGAGCTGGAGGCTTCTGCTAATTCAGGTAGCTCCAGGCTGCTGAGGCTGATGAACCCAAGATCAGCAAGTATAATGGCATGATCCCAAGATCAACAGGCAATACTAGCTCAAGTCCAGGAACAATTCCACAATCAGCTGTCAACATGGCTGTCCAAATGTGCCAAAAAGCTAGACATCTTTCTCAAAGCTTCTGCTTATATACCAGAAAGAAGCCACACCTTAAAGGCAACTACTTAACAGCTCACAGCAGATTTCACCATGTACGTGATTACAATCTTTTCATGGGGAATAACTACATCCAGCTGCTCAGACAATCAAAACCATGACCCATTCTATTTGACATACAACCTTAACTAACCACAAGTGTGCTTCACAAAAGAAAGAAGAGGCTGGGAAATTGTCAAAAAATAGAAGTGGCTATCATACCTACAAGAAAACAAAGGTAAGAGGCTAGTTTATTTGCAGGAGCTTAAGAGATATGAATCTGGATCCCTGTTGATGTTGATACACTTAATTCTGAACCACTTAATGTCAGAATTGTTCTAGTGGAGAGAAGAATAAATGACTAATGACAAATTATTGAAGCTACAGTAAGAGGTTTTCTATTGTATCCTGATTAATAAAAATTTTAGGTACATTGGATGGAGCTTAGCTTAGAAATAACAAGATAAAATCAGTTTGTCTCAGATGTGCAGGGTGTTAGACAAAAATAAATTGGAAAAATTAACATAACAGAGCAGCGTAAGGGAAAGACAAATGACACCAGGTACCAAAGAGAATGAATAGTTATAATCTAGGATAGTCAAGTCTTCTGAAAATGCTAGGTGTTATGGTTCATCAGATAACTAATGGAAGGCAAAGAGGTAGAACTGGTACAACCAACCAGTATATGGGAAAGTAGTGAGTTGCAATGATCATGAATTATACCCAGCTAGAACCAGGAATGCACCACTTGCCTATCAGTTTGTCATATTCTGGTGGTGTGTATTGCTGTAAGGCAGGAGGTTATGCTATATTTCAAATAACAGCAGGGTCATCCATGGTGGACAAATTTCAGTGTAGCTTCCAGACTAAAACAGACTTGGAAGAGGGACAGGAACAAGGACTTTTGAGAAAATTTGGCCATTGGAAACTTTTTATACAACAGTGAAACACAGTCTGGTTTATTACTGGAAAACTTTATTAATAACCATGAAACATTGCCTGATTTAGTGTCAGACTATGAGCTTCCCAGGTTGGAAGGCACTCAAAATACAACTAGGGAAGGGCAGCCTCCTCGAAGTAGAGTCAAACTTAATGACATAGATGAAGTAAAGCTTTCAGGAGTTTCATTTGCTGATGGGGCAGGATGCAAAATGGGAAGAAATATCTGTAAATGTGGAATGTACAAAGTATTATAACAAGATAATTGGAAGTTGTCAAAAATGAAATGGAACATGTAAAGATCAATATCCTAGGCATTGGTGAGCTGAAATGGACTAGTATTAGCCATTTTGTATCATAAAATCATATAATCTACCATGCAGGGAATGAGTAATTGAAGAGGAATGGCAATGCATTCATCTTCAAAAAGGAATGGTTCAAGATATATCTGGAAGTAAAATACTGTCAGTAATAAGATAATATCCATACACCTGTAAGGAAGACCAATTCATACAACTATTATTCAAATTCATGCACCAAACACTAAAGCCAAAAATGAAGAAATTGAAGATTTTTACCAACTTCTGCAGACTGAAATTGAAAAAGCATGCAATCAATATGTACTGATTATTACTGGTAATTGAAATGCCAGTTTCAATTGTTTCCAACAATGACGAATCATCAGTAGTTGGAAAATATGGCCTTGGAGATAGAAATGATGTTGGAGATAGCATGATAGAATTTTGAAATGACTTATTCATTGCAACTATCTCTTTTCAACAACATAAATGGCAGGTGTATATATGTATATAGAAGTTCTGGTAGCATAGTGCCTAAGGCACTTGACTGCTAACCAGAAGGCTGGCTGTTCAAACCCACCAGGCACTCCTCAGAAGGAAGATGAGGCAATCTACTTCCACAGTGATACTGCCTCGGAAACCCAAGGAGGGGTCGCTATGAGTCAGGTCCAACTTGACAGCACATAACAACAACAAATATAT
>NW_006921864.1:978511-979089 GCF_000298275.1 Orycteropus afer afer
ATAGCAACCCCTCCTTGGGTTGCCGAGGCAGTATCACTATGGAAGTAGATTGCCCAACCTTCCTTCCGAGGAGTGGCTGGTGGGTTTGAACCACCGGCCTTCTGGTTAGAAGTCAAGTGCGTTAGGCACTATGCTACCAGAGCTCCGACATCAAGAATATCATACGTGAATAAAGCAAATGGCCATTAGAAAGGCAACAAAGGAATTGTTGTTGTTGTTGTTATGTGCCATCGAATCAGACCCGACCCATAGCGACCCCTACTTGGGTTTCCGAGGCAGTATCACTATGGAGGTAGATTGCCCAACCTTCTTTCCAAGGAGTGGCTGGTGGGCTTGAACTGCCACCTTTCTGGTTTAGCTGTCAAGTGCCTTAGGCACTATGCTATATAATAAAAGACAAAAATAGAGGTGAGAAGAGAGTGAAATTTGCTCTTGAATGTAGATAAAGTGAAGGAAGAAATGTTGAAATAAAAAAAGCTGAACAGAAGATTTTGCACAGGAACTCTAGAAGATGAAGTAAAATTTATAATGAAATGTTCAAAGACCTGGAGTTAGAAAACCAAAAGGGAGGAACATGC
>NW_006921864.1:979410-994474 GCF_000298275.1 Orycteropus afer afer
TGAGATATGTCAACAAAGAGTTGTAACATTAGAGGCACTTATAGCAAGAAATTTGAAAGACAGTTATCTGGTCAACTGACTGGAATAGATCCATATTTGTTTCCATTCGAGCTAATACAACAGAATATGGAAAGTATCAAAAACATCATTAATACCACACATAAGTAAAATTTTGCTGAAGATAATTCAAAAAGAGTTGCAGCAATATATTGACAGGGAACTTCCAGAAATGTAAACTGGATACAGAAGAAGCTGTGGAGTGAGGGATATCATTATTGATGTCAGATGGATCTTGGCTAAAAGCAATGAATACTAGAAAGAGGTTTACCTGTGTTTTATTGACTATGCAAAAGTGTCCAACTGTGTGGATCATAATAAATTATGGATTGCATTGATAAGAATGAAAATTCCAGAACACTTAATTATGCTTCTGAGGAACTTGTACATAGACCAAGAGGTGGTTGTTGCAAAAGAATAAGAGAACACTGCATGGTTTAAATTCAGCAAAGGTTTGCATCAGGGTTCTGTTCTTTCACCATTCCTATTCAATGTGTACACTGAACATATAATCTGAGAAACTGGACTATCTGAAGAAGAATGCAGCATCAGGATTGGAGAAAGACTCATTAACAACCTGTGATATGCAGATGACAGAACTTGCTTGCTGAAAGTGAAGATGTTCTGAAGTACTTACTGATGAAGATCAAAGACTACAGGCTTCAGTATAGATTACACATCAATATTAAGAAAACAAAAATCCTCACAATTGGACCAATAAGCGACATCACAATAAATGGAGAAAAATTCAAGTTGTCAGAGATTTCATTCTACTTGGATCCACTATCAACACCCATGGAAGTAGCGTTAAGAAATCAAATTTTGTATTCTGCTGGGCAAATCTGCTGAAAATGATTTCTTTAAGGTATTAAGAAGCAAAGATGTGAACTTGAAGTCTAAGGTGAGCCCAACCCAAGTCGTGGTGTATTCAATTGCCTCATATGCATGTGAAAACTGGACAATGAATAAGGAAAACCAAAGAATCGGTGCCTTTGTGGTGTTGGTGAAGAACACAGAAAATACTGCCCAAAGAAGGAACAAATCTGTCCCAGGAGATGGGCAGCCAGAATGCTCCTTGGAAGCAAGAATGGTCAGACTTTGTTTCGCCTGCTTTGGTAATGTTGTTATTGTTTTATCCATTTTCTTAAGTATGATATAACAGAATTCACAGGATATTAATCACATTCAAATAGTAACCTAGCACAACCATTCAAGCTACAGCTATAACTTTAATCATCTGGATGTACTAGAGAATCCATCTTATTCAGTGGGATCAACACTAGTCAGTGGGTTAATCAGAAAAGTCGGCTCAAGTAAGGACTTTTGAAATAGGCTACTTATAATGTGGAATTATTGTTAATCAATATGTAACTTCAATGCTTTTGTAAGACTTTGAGTAGCAGGTTGATAAATAGATAACTTTACTGTAGGACTCAATATCCTGATTTTGTGTGTGTGTGTATGTCTTCCAATTTTCAAAATAGGTGATAAATGCTGTGCTAACAAACATCTGATGTAGGGTCAATGTCTTTGATTTAAACATAGATCTGCTGACTGAAGTTATCCTTCACCATCTATCTCCAATTGATTTCCAGTTTTGCTTTCATGGAAATGGAAGACCTAATATCACCCGAGAAGCAATTTAACCACAGTCTTTTTTAGAGTTTAATGATTTTTCCACCCACATCTAATTCAATAGCATTTTAAAAGCACTCACCTTCATCAAGCTTTTCTAAAGTATTCAACAAAGTTTTCCAAGATACAATTTTTCTTTTTAATACATTTAATCTTCATCAGTTTACATATTGTTTCTTTAAATTATGTGATTGCAAAGTAAGTCAACTGATATAAACAAGTTTGAGAAGAAGATAATTAACCATAAAAATAGTGAATGTTGAAAGCCTTTGGGGCCATGCAGCAGTTTTGAACATTCTTCTTAGGTTTAGGGAATTTTCCACATTAATGAGTTATAATTCCCTAAAATTTTGTTGTTATTATGTGCCTTTGAGTCGCCCCAAACTCATAATGACCCCTCCTTGGGTTTCCAAGGCAGTATCACTACAGAAGTAGGATTGCCCAACCTTCCTTCCGAGGGATGGCTGGTGGGTTTGAACTGCCAGCCTTCTGATTAGCAGTCAAGTGCCTTAGGCACTATGCTACCAGAGCTCCTTTCCCTAAAATAGAAGGTAGAAAGTTTGTTGGTCAACCTCCTTTGCAGTTAAGATACAGACAAATTAGGAAGGAGTTAAATGACCTAGATTCTTTCTCTATTGAGAATTGGCAACAAAAATCAATTTTCTAATGAGAGTAGTGGTGAAGATTTCCAGCACTGAAAAAATAGTGACCAAGTATCTGATATTGGGTTGCCAGCTATTAATGTTGATCAATAGCTGCAATGTTTCTGCCTGTGTATCCTCCAAGCAATGCCACATTTACACCCTGGCATCTGTTGTGGTTTTTTGGCCATGTTTCTCCTGATGCAGTGAAGCATGTCTAGAACCAGAGGAAAGTGTGTACTTGAATCATGTGCTTCATCTTCTAGGCTGTGTTTTGGCTGCCCAAGACCCCAACATTTCCTTCACAAATGGGCTTTTGTCAGGATTGTTCAAGTTTTTTGCTGAGTCAGTTCTCCCAGAGACTGACTGAATCATAATTATTTCTAAGTCACAGATGCTTAATATATGGTGTAGGGTGTTCACACATATGTTCCAGAAGCTCCTCTTAGGGAGAAATGGAGTCGGGTGTGGGAAGAAAATGGCAGCATGGCCAGAGTCTTCCCTGTGTACCATTGCTGCAGTGCCCCAGACAATAGAGGCAGTCCTGCCTCAAAGCCGGATATTCTGGCCTTCCTGGCTGTCTTGTTAGCTATCTAATCTTTTAAATAAATAAACTTTCTGTCTTAAGTGCACTGGCACAGGCTCTATTAGAAGATGCTAACAACCCTGGCAGGAAGGTCCATGATTCAAACCCAAAGGCAGTTGGTTTTTCATAAAGATTTACGGCCTTAGAAACTGTTGGGAGCAGTCCTATAAGGTCCCTTTGAGTAGGGATCAACTTGCCATTAGTGGGCTTTTTTGAGTTAATGACCTGACAAGCACACTAGAAAAACCAATGAACAAAAGGTAGCTTTACAGGTCTGCAGGTTTATTGATGGGCAGACACGTTGTTGTGAATGTTTGATGTGTCAGAGAAGATGGTCAATTTATTTTCAGGGGAATGAATAGATCTAGTGAATTATTGAATCAGTCATGTGACGGTTGGTTAAAAAATCTGCTACTTTATTTCTGGTTATCATATATTTCAGCTTGAATTATTTGAATTTCATTCTGAGGGTGACCTGAAGAACGAAAAAGGGTTGGCTATTATTTTTGCAGTTTTGTGGAATAAGAAGAAAAATCATCAGATTAACACACAAAATAATGATATTCACTGTCACTCTGTCTTATAGGCTCCAAAATAATTATAAATTATTTAGCCAAATCAGCCTTCTGAAATTCTCTTCTGATAGATTGATTATGATAATAGTCAAGGATTATATACTTGGATAAATAAGGGTAAGACATATATTCACGATAGAAATATAGTACCTATGGCATTTAATTGTATAAAATTTTATTTAATAAACATTGTTTCTAGACTGTTAATCAATAGCAAGGAAAGAGACCCTTTAAATATCATTTTCAGGCACACTGAAGTTTCCTAACCATGTCCAGCACAGGATAATTTGCAACTCAAGTAATCAATTGTTTTCTCTCTTCTCATTCCTTTTCTTTCTTTCTTTTTTGTTCTGGGAAGTGATTTGTCCTAGTTAGAGTACAAAAATTTTTAATAAGTAATAAGAACCTATATCAATTAAGAATTTTTTTCAATTAAAGACTATATGTAGTGAATTATCTAATAATGAATTACTTATATTTAGTTAAAGTTTTGTGATTTTTCCAATGAAATTTATAATTTGTAACAAAATTTGATTTTGCAATTAAAATGTTCTTTATTATATACACTATTATTGAATTATAACCTAAAACTTAGAAATAAATGAATGCATTTTATTGTTAGTCAAAGCTTAACCCCAAATACTTTGAGAAAATAAAAGTTTCATTTAACATATTTAAAATGATCAAAAGCCCAAAATATTAGACATTTTCATAAACACTAACTTGTGCAGAAAAAAAAAATATATATATGCTTTGAGGTTAATTTCTGCATTAAAAAAAGCTTGAAATAGCATGATATGAACAGAAAATTTACTTACTGTGGTGAGTCTCCAATAGATCTATACTGTCCAAACTTCCAGGAATACACTTTAGAAAAAGTAATAGTTTAATGGATATTAAAAGAAAATCATGTGAGCAGATATTTCACTGTTTAGGCTGGGATGTTATGTATGCAGACCTGAAAAATTAGCTTCCTGTTGTGAATGCAATTTTCTAACTTAGGCATGTAACAATCACTATTTTGGTTTCTAAAACATTTTCAATTGAACAGAAATAATCTCAACTTCCTGTTACTTACTTTTTCAGAAAGTCAGAGAGATGGCAAAATACTAAGATTTTCTGTATTATATATATATATATATATATATATATATATATATAGGAGCTCTGGTGTCATGGTGACTAAGGCATTTGACTGCTAACCAGAAGGTTGGGGGATTAAACACACCAGCTACTCCTTGGAAGGAAGGTTGGGCAATCTACTTCCATTTGGATACCGCCTAGGAAACCCAAGAAGGGGTCACTACGAGTTGGGTCCAACTCAAGGGCACATAACAGCAATATATATATATGTATATTTTCCCCCTGAATAGACAACACACACATTCTAACAAAGCTTAGATGGCATTTTTTTTTTCTCATCTTGTTTAGCTTTTATGCTTAACCAATTTGACCATAGTTATTACTTATTTCTGTAATTACAAACTTAAGGCAAATAATGTAAGTACTATCATTAACATCAGGTAAGATGAACTCTTGGTTCATAACTTTCCATGTGAAATAATAAAAACACAATACATGTGCTACCTCCCAGTGGTTAATGATAGGAACTGCTCTATTAATTAGAAAGCAGATGCTAAAGCTGGTAAAGTTTTTTTTTTTTATAATATTCTAGAAAATAATTATTCAAAATAAACATTTTAGAAGACCCTGTGGTGAGGTGCAATTTGTAAAATAAACTGTTATGATGGATGATAAAATGATAATAGAAATAATTATTGAGATAAATCGATATTTATATCCCCAGATAACAGGCTAATTTTCTAAACAAGTTATAGTAAATGCTTTTATCATTAATATAATTTTAATAATTATCATGATTAAGTCCTTGTTTCTGGTGCCAAATTCACATAAATGTTTCATAGCAAGTACATTATGTCAGGAAGCAGAAGATGGAAAAGAAAAGACGGAAGGAAAAAGCTGACAGATTTTGAGGAAATAGAGAAAAAGGAAACAACATACTACAAAAATACCCCAAATGTTTTTTGGAAGTAAAAAAAGTTAGTAGCCCTTCTTTAAGACCTATCTCTGTCTTTATATGTTGTTGTTGTTGCTACGTGCCGTCGAGTCGGACCACAATAAACTCTTAGGAAAAAAAAAAAGGTTCATTTTTAGTATTATAAATATAATAGTTACATGTTAAACATCTAACATGTAGCATCATTGTTAAGATTTCAAAGCTAGAAAAAAAATCGTAGCTATAAACTAGGAGCTCTGGTGGTGTAGTGCCTGAAGCATTTGACTGGTGGTTCAAACCCACCAGCCACTCTGTGGAAGGAAGACTGAGTAATCTACTTCCCTAGAGATAACTGCCTCAGAAACCTAAATAGAGTTCGGCTGCACGGCAATTTTTTTTTTTTTTTTTTTGTAGACAAGGAAGAAGCTCTGGTGGTTTAATGGTTAAAGCAATCAGCTGCTAACCAAAAGGGCAGAGTTTCAAATGCACTGTGAGAAAAGGGTGAGGCTTCTGCAAAGATTACAGTCTTGGGAACTTCATGAGGTAGTTCTACTCTGCCCTGTAGGGTTGCTATGACTTGGAACCAACTTTTTTTGGGTAAAGAGAGGATGTCACAAGCCCTTGGGAGAATTAAGAGGATTCCTCAGTTCCATACATGCCACAAAAGAGTGAGAGTCCTATGTCAATCTAATTTCCAATTTGAAAATATGCCCACAATTCTTAGGACAAGCCTGTAGGCCAAATGTTCCTGTTGAGTTGTTCAGGAAATGACTCTCCTTCTGCTTAAAATCTTCTATATTGCATTGAACCAGATTTCTTACCCTATTTTTGTTTGACTTCAAATTCACTACTTTGATTTGAACTATCTTGACATCAGCAACCTGTCCTGATCCACAGGATAATAATTTCTCAATCGCTCCTCAGATTTTGGTTAAAAGTCTTTCAGGTCTGCTTCTACTGATGTTTCAAGCAGCTTATTGCTCCCATCCACCATATCACATTTTGTTCTCTGTCTAAACAATGTTTCTCAATTGTATTATGCAAAAGAATGCTTGAGCTACTTATTTGTTAATAAATAAAACATAGTTTCCTAATTGCTCTCCACCCTTCAACCTTCTGAAGATTCCTAAGTCAATTAAATATAAGGAGGGGCCATGAAATGTGCATTTCAACAAGTATTCAAGGTGCTTTTTGGATCATAATTCAATAAATATAAGCTCATTAATGGCCTATCTAGACCATACCTTATTCTAGCAGTCTAATAACCCAGTAACAATTCCTAAAGTAGTTTAATGTTAGGATTATTCTTCTTTCCCATTCAGAAGACAAAATAACAACAACAGTAACTGCAGATGACACTAGGGAGATAGAAAATTGGATCAAATTCTACAAAATCAAGTGTATTTTACCCCCAGGAGTTCTTCTATGAGATATGCCTCCATGCTTCTGAGTCCTACCACATATCAATTAGCTACTTCTTTATATTCATCTCATCCACAGATTCAGAATTTCCATATTTTGAGAAGTTTGGCTTTGTTCCCGTGCATGAAAATATCTTATAAGAACATTTTGTTGAAAAAGGCTATAGTTCTGTAAGAAATCATACTCATGTATTCACATTAACTATATTCTCATTCTTACTGTCTTTAAAATAATAATAATAATAAACTAGGTGCATGGGTTTTTGTTTCTCTATCATTTAACCAGGTCCCCAGATCCTCTTTTTCTTTCCCCCCCTTTTTTTCCAGCATCATAACCTTGATCAATTGCCTGTCATGACATATGCTATCTTATTTCTCTTAGCATTTATTGACCTCACTGGAGTGGCCCACTTAATCTACAGTAATTGTTATTTCACTGCAGCATAGATGAATTCTAAATCTTGGCTCATACCAGCTTTCCTAGTTCAGTTACTGCTAAAGCTCTAGTTTGTCATCAGTCTTTCAGAAATGATCATGACTTTTGCCTTCTAGCCTCTATTATCTGAAGTAAATGCCTTTGAGATAGGGAAAAAAAAAAATCTAGAAATTCAAGAGAAAAGTTCTTGTTGCTTCCTGCATCCCCCAATGCCAGTCATTATTCTTTTAAGTAGCATTTCAAATAATTATTTAGCAGTCATCTTTCATGGAATTTCATGTAATTCTACAACATGAATTACTTAATCCTACTGAGGGATTCTGTCTAGCAGGACTCCTGTTGTTGTTGTTATTATGTGCCATGGAGTCGGACCTGACTCATAGCAACCCCTCCTTGGGTTTCCGAGGTAATATCACTATGGAAATAGATTGCCCAACCTTCCTTCCAAGGAGTGGCTGGTAGGTTTGAACCACTAGCCTTCTGGTTAGCAGTCAAATGCCTTAGGCACTATGCTACTGGAGCTCCTAGCAGGACTCCTAGATCAGCATTATTCCAACTCTAAAGGTAGACCATAGCATTCTGACCTTCCATGATTAAAGTGAAAAAACTAGGGTCTCCAATAGTATATCAGAAATAATTCAAAGAATATAATAATTTTCTTTTACAAGCCCAGAGTCATTTAATGCCTACATAGCAATTGGAGGGCAGAACACAATGAGAGGAATTTCTGGATCAAGAAGAATTTCCCTAGGAATCAACAAGGAAAGACTTACTTGCACTAAATGAAATAAAGACATTCAAAAAAGATTTCACTTTTACAAAAAAGAAAAAAAGCATTAAACAACAAAACTAGCATTCGGGTTTTTTTTTTTTTTTTTTTTTTTTTTTGCAGCAAGCCCTTAAAGAGGCAGCACAAACACAGAGCAGCGAGAGTGGTGTCGCCAAGCAATTTCCCTGGGAAACACCCTCAGCATGTCAGCATCAAGCTGCCATAGCTCTGAATTGTGTCTGTGAACATTATATGTTAGTGTTATTTTAAGTTTACATGTTTATTTATATGTTATTTGGTATGAGTTGTTGTTGTTGTTGTTATGTGCCATTGAGTCGGCCCCGACTCATAGCGACCCCTCCTTGGGTTTCCGAGGCAGTATCACTATGGAAGTAGGATTGCCCAACCTTCCTTCTGAGGAGTGGCTGGTGGGTTTGAACCGCCAGCCTTCTGGTTAGCAGTCAAGTGCCTTAGCCACTATGCTACCAGAGCTCCCAAGGTATGAGTTAGTAGGTCATTTTTTAGGTCTGAAAATGCTCAAAAATTATTCCCATGTAAATTAATGGCAATTGCTTCTTTACTTTTAACATTTTGGGTTGCAAAAGTTTTTGTAGGAACACTCTATTTTCAGATAGTGAGGAAAACCTGTCCTAATTATGATAATAAGAAAAAAGAGTTTAAGAAGCTGAAAAAAAAAAATAGCATTGGCAAGACCACAAAAGAAATTATATACCAAATATAAATTTCTAATTTTATTTTGTAAGTAACAAGAAATCTGAAAATGTTTTCTGACAGTTGAAGATATGACAAAAATTGTGTTTTATACAAATTACTCTGCTAAAACTGGAGAAATGGTTGATGGTGATGGTTAGAGTGAGGAAGATCAGTTTTGAGACCACTTTACTAATGTACAGAAGAAATTATTTAGGAATTACAAGTGAGGTTGAAGAAGATGTGTTGATAAAATACTTAAAAATTAAAATCAATAGTACTTGAATCAGCAAGTTGCCTCTTAGTGTGTACTCAAATATTTATGCACATATAGTCAAAAACATGTATAAAATATTTATAGTACACTCTCCACAAGAAGTTAAAGCTGCTTTGAGTGAGTTGACAAAAAACATGGCTCAAGGAATTTGACAGAATACTCTTTGAGATATTTCAACAAATGGATAGAGAACTGGAGGTGCTTACTCATCTGTGTCAAGTAATTTGGAAGTCAGTCAACTGACCATTTGAAAACCTGGTCACCTGACTGGAAGAGATCCATATTTGTGCCCATTACAAAGAAAAGTGATTCACCATAATGTGGAAATTATCAAACAAAATCATTAGTGTCACATGCAAGTAAAATTTTGCTGGAGATAATACAAAACTGGTTGCAGCAGTATATTGACAGGGAACTTGCAGAAATGTAAGCTGTATTCAGAAGAGGATACGGAATAAGAGATATCATGGTTGATGGCAGTGGATCTTGGCTGAAAGCAAAGAATACCAGAAAGATGTTTATCTGTGTTTCATTGACTATGCAAAGACATTTGACTTTATGGATAACATTGCAAAGAATGGGAATTTCAGAATACTTAATTGTGCCCACGAAGAACCTGTACATAGAACAGGAATCTGTCTGTCACTTGAACAGAACAAGGGAATACTGTATGGTTTAAAATCAGGAAAGATGTGTTTCAAGGTTGCATCCTTTCACCATACTTAGTCAATCTGTAAAATCAAAACAAAAGAAAAACCACTGCCATCGAGTCAATTCTGACTCATAGCGACACTTATTTGATTTCTGAAACAGTAAATCTTTATGGAAATAGACTATCTTTCCTTCCACAGAGTGGCTGGTGGGTTTGAACTGCCAACTTTCTAGTTAGCAGTCAGATGCTAAGTAGGCACTGTGCTATCTGTATACTGAGCAAATAATCTGAGAGGCTGGACACTATAAAGAAGAATGTGGCATAAAGATTTGAGGAAGACTCATTAACAACCTGTGATATGTAGATGCCACAATCTTTCTTGCTGAAAGTGAAGAAGACTTGAAATACTTAGTGATGAAGATCAAAGAATACAGTCAGTATTATGGATTAGACTTCAACATGAGTAAAACAAAAATCTGCACAACTGGACCAATAAATAGCATCATGATAAACAGAGAAAAGTCTGAAGTTGTCAAAGATTCCATTTTACTTGTATCCACAATCAACACCCATGGAAGCAGCAGTCAAGAAAGTAGGCATTGTATTACACTGAGAAAATCTACTACAAAAGTCCTCTTTAAAGTGTTGAAGAGCAAAGATGTCACTTTGAAGAGTAAGGTACACCTAACCTAAGCCATGGTATTTTCAATTGTCTCATACGCATCTGAAAGCAGGACAATGGAAAAAAAAGATCAAAGAAAAAATGATGCCTTTCAATTGTGGTGTTGGCAGAGAATAATGAAAATACCATGGACTACCAGAAGAATGAACAGATCTGTCCTGCAAGAAGTACAGCCAAAATTCTCCTTGGAAGCAAGAATGGCCAGACAATGTCTCCCTTACCTCTTTACTTTGGTTATGTGGTCAGAAGGGACTATTCCCTAGGGAAGGATATCATGCTTGGAAAGTGGAAGGTCAGCAAAAAAGGGGAAGACCCTTAACAAGATGACTGCTACCATGGGCTTAGGTATAGGAAGGATTATGAGGATGGCATATGACTGAGCAATGTTTTGTTCTATTGTACAGAGCGTCACTATGAATTGGAGTCAACGTGATGGCACCTAAGAACAACAATATCCATGAAAGTGAAAAACTAGAAACTATTCAAATGTCCATCCACAGCTGAGTATAAAAATTGTAGTATATTTATTCATATAATGGATTACTATGTAGCAATGAATATAAAGAAACCATCGCTAAAATGCAACAACATGAATGAATCACACACACACACACACACAATCTCAGCAAATATAGTACACAAAGAAAATATCCTATACTTTACTTAGGCAAGTAGTGACTGGGGTCTTCAAACTTGTGAATGGCCATCTAAGGTGCAACTATTGGTCTTTCCAAGTATGAAGCAAAGAAAAGTGAAGGAAATCAAAGATGCATAGAAACAATTAGTCCAAGAGATTAGTGGACCAGGTGAACCTCAGTCTCCACAACCCAGAGAACAGAAGAAAAAGATGGTGTCCACTACCACCACCAACTGCTCTGAAAGGGACTAGATTAGAAGGTCATGGTCAGATTGGTAGAAAAATGTGGAACTAAACTGAAAATAATAATTAAAAAAAAGAAAGAAAAATTGAGACCATGAGACTATGGTCCTAAATCACCCTTCAAGCATGGAACTGAACTCACTCCTATGCTTCAACTTCAGCCAAACAATAGCCAAGTCTATAAAGTAGATAATAACTCAGGGAAGTATGTGCTCCTTAAAACAATCAACATTCAAGATCAAAGAGGTAACATGTTCCCAAGGACAAAGTTCAGAAGACCAGAAGGGATCAGAAAGAAGGAAGAATGGTTGCAAAGTGGGAAGATGCTTAACAAGGTGGATTGACACAGTGGCTGCAGGGAAAAAGTGGAATGAGTGGTGTCCCATTGTGGAGATTGTAATCAATGTATGAATTGTTAAATGGAAAAATGATTTGCTCTGTAAACCTTCACCAAAACCGAAGTAAAAAGAAATTTAAAAAAATACTCAGCTAAAGAAGCTAGATAGAAAGCAATTCATACTATATGATTGCACTTAGAGTAAGCTCACAAAGAGGCAATTTAATTTATGGTGTTAGAAGTTAGGATACTGGTTAACCTTAATCAAGGCAATGACTGGAAATGGCCATGAAGCTGCTCCTGCAGTCCTGGTCATGTGTTGTTTCTTGATCTGTGCTCCAGGATCACTTCATGAAAGTTCATATAGTTGCAATTATATTTAGTGCAGTTTTCTGTATGAATGTTATACTTTAATAAATATTATGTTGAAAATATCAACATGACTGAATAATTGGATGTGAGGAAAGACTAAGTCATACCAATTGAAGTTAATCATGTAAACAGTTTTCATTTGTGAAACGGTTATTATTGACCATTGAGTATTTATTATTTTCAGGAGACCTAGTTGTACAAGAGTTAAGCACTCATTGGCTAACCAAAAGATTTGAAACTACCCCAGAGCTTCATGGGAAAAAGACCTGATTGCTTCCATAAAGGTTACAACCAAGAACAGCCTATAGGGAAGTTCTCCTCTGTCATATGGTGTCACAATGACTTGGATTTGAATAGAAGCAAAAAACAGCACCATTATGGATAGTACTCATGAAGAATGGGTATAAAATGCTATGAAAGTTACGTTTTATGGGATTGGCAGGACATAGTATTTGAGTTAAAGATTAGAGGAATGAGTAGCGATTTATCTGATAGAAATTGCCAAGATGACATTCCAAGCAAAGGGAATATTATAGCTTAACACTGGACATTCAGGATAAATTTAGATCATAAATCACCTTAAATAACAGGTTTGAACTTTGCTAAGTAGAACTCAGAGAGATTTGAAAGGTTTTTGAATGACGGGCATAGTGAAACAAGTAATCAAGACTATTTTGTTGAGTGAAGTCAGCTACAAAAGGACAAATACTGTCTGATTCCACTTATATGAAATAATAGGAAAGTGTATAGAGACTTTATTAGTGGTTACCAGGATGGTTGAAAAGGATTGAAACAGGAGGATTCAATGTTTAGGAATAATAGGATTCTGTTAATGGTGATGAAAAGCATTTGGGAACATATTAGGGTGATGGCTGAACAACATGCTGAACAAAAGTTAATGTCATTGAGCACATGAAAAATGTTGAAAGAGCAGTTTTTTTGTTACATATGCATTTAAAGCAATTTAAAAAAAAAAAAAGGAAAACACTGATTAGTGATTCTATTGTAATGTTACAATGGGGACTTTCCAATGTTGGTGTTATTATTATGCCAACTGAAGAAACAGGAATGAACATCATTGAAGAGTGGGCATCTGTGGAACTTGATAGGTGATTGAACGTAGGGGTGAAAGAAGATTTAGAAGCCCCTCTTAGTACCAGGAAACTTTTTTAAGTTAGTATATGGAAAGATAGAATTTCTGTGTGGTCAAACCTGCATTGATTTCACCAGGTATTTGCTTAAAAGAATTCTCAGATCATACCTCAGAAATACTTAATTAGACTCTCTGAGCATGTTGTTCTTTATTTAAATAAATCTTCCCTGTGCTTTTTATGAAAAAGTTAAGTTTGATACCCATGTTATTACAAGATATGTGATGTTGTTGTTATGTGCCATCAAGTTGAACCAGACTCATAGTGACCCCTCCTTAGGTTTCTGAGGCAGTATCACTACGGAAGTAGATTGCCCCATCTTCCTTCTGAGGAGTGGCTGGTGTGTTTGAACCACCAGCCTTCTGGTTAGCAGTCAAGTGCCTTAGGCACTATGCTACGTAGAAGGAGTAAAATTAGTAGACATTTTGTGGAAGTAACTAATCTACAAATGAAGTTTAAAATACAACAGATTTTAATATTATTTTTTAAAAAATATAACACTTCAGTTGTTGGGTAAGTTTGAAAAATATGCAGACAAGATACAAAAACCTTCTTCAACAAAGAAGAGAGGAACCAATTGAAACAGATACAGAAGATAATTCTGGAGCCCTGAACTTTGAAAGCAAGGACACAGAAGTGGAGCAAACTCCAACTAGTAGAAGAACCTGCATGAAAACAGCAAAAAGGAGCTATGTAGAGTTCTGTACTGTCAGCGATCCTGATGGCATGGACAGCTTGGATATTGCAAAGTGCTATTGTTGTTAGGTGCCATCAAGTTACCTCCAACTCATAACAACCCCATGTACAGCAGAACGAAACACCACCTGGTACTGTGCCAGCCCCACAGTCTTTGCTATACCTGGGCCCATCATTGTAGTCATGTGTCAATCCATCTCATTGAGGGCCTCCCCCTTTTTCATTGACCCTCCACTTTACCAAGCATGATATCCTTCTCCAGGGAATAGTCCCTTCTGACAACATGACCAAATATGTGAGACAAAGTCTGGCCATTCTCTCTTCCAAGGAGCCTTCTGGTTGCACATCTTCCAGAACAGATTTATTAGTTATTTTAGCAGTCCATGGTACTTTCAGCATTCTTCACCAACACTACAACTCAAAAGCTTTGACTCTTCTTCAGTCGTCCTTATTTATTGTCCAGCTCTCACATGCACATGAGGTGATTGAAAACACAATGGTTTGTGTCAGGCACATCTTAGTGTTCAAGAAGATATCTTTGCTTTTCAGCACTTGAAAGAGGTCTTTTACAGCAGATTTGCCCAGTGCTATATGTTGTCTGATATCTTGACTGCTTCTTTCATTGGTTTTGATTTTAGAGCCAAATAATATGAAGCCTTTGACAACTTCAATCTTTTCTCCATTTATCACGATGCTGCTTATTGATCCAGTTGTGAGAATTTTTGTTTTCTTTATATTGAGATATAATCCATACTGCAGACTGTGGTCTTCAATCTTCATCAGTAAGTGTTGTTGTTGTGTTGTTAGGTGCTGTCAAAACACCGCCGATCCCACGCCAGCTCCATGATCCTTGCTATACTTGAGGCCTTTGTCGCAGCCACCATGTCCATCCATCTCACCAAAGGTCTTCCCCTTTTTCGTTGACCCTCCACCTCACCAAGCATGACATCCTTCTCCAGGGAATAGTCCCCTCTGACAACATAACCAAAGTCTGGCCATCCTTGCTTCCAAGGAGCATCTCAGCTGCACTTCCTCCAGGATAGATCTGTTAGTTCTTTTAGAAGTCCATGGTACCTTCAACATTCTTCACCAGCACCACAACTCAAAAGCATCAACTCTTCTTCAGTCTTCCTTACTCATTGTCCAGCTCTCACATGCATATGAGGTGA
>NW_006921864.1:996489-997926 GCF_000298275.1 Orycteropus afer afer
AAATTTGAATACTAGTCATATTAATGGGTCTTCCTTGTAGGCATGTGGATATTATCCTATCACTGACAGCATTGTACTTCAGGACAGATCTTGAAACATCTTTGTGATGATGAGTGCCACACCATTCCTCTTTAAACTGTCCTTCCTGGCATAGTAGATCATATGATTGATTCATAATGGCTAAAACCAGTCCATTTCAGCTCACTAATGCCAAGGATATCAATCTTTATGCATTCCACTTCATTTTTGACAATTTCCAATTTTCCTAGCTTCATACTTCTTACATTCCATGTTCCAATTATTAATACATGCTTGCCGCTGTTTCTCCTCAATCTGAGTGGTGCCACATCTGCAAATAGAGGTCTCAAAAGCTTTACCTTATCCATATGAGTAAGGCTGATTTTACTCTAATAATGCAGCTCTTGCCCAGTCCTCCTTTGAGAGCTTTCTAAACTAAGTGACTAATCTTCCTCCTCTATATTAGACAATGTTTCCAGACTATTCATAAAGTTGCACAGTAATGTATCAGACCGAGTTTCTCTGCTATTCATAAGGTTTTCCCTGGCCAATTCTTTGAGAAGTGGATGGCCTCCTCCTTCTTCCTAGTCTGTCTCAGTCTGCAAGCTGGGCTGGATACCTGTGCAACATGTGTACCCAACTGGGTTTGAAACACCAGTGGCACAACCTCAAGATTCACAGCAACACGTCAACACAGTAGGACAAACCGACAGACATGTTTGTGTCCCTTAGCTGTTGGACCCCTCCAACCACCCTTACCTGGATCTCTGCAGCTGACTCCTCGATCTATTCTGGTCCCCTTTGCCTTTTCTGTCCTCTCCCTCCCTTCCCACCTAGCTGCTTATGGGGCGTGGCCTGGGTTCCCTCTCCTCACCTGGGTCCCTGTGGCTGACTTCTCAATCTGTTCCAGTTCCCTTTGCCTTTTTCAGTCACTTTAACTATCCAAAATGGCCGCCACTTTTAAACATTCAAAATGGCTGCACCCTCAGTCATTTTATACATCCCAAGTGGTGTTACAACCTAAGAATTAACTTAAAAATCAGCCCTGCCAGCCAGAGATTGCACAGATGATTGCACAGGTGGCTAATGAATAAAATGGGAAGCAGCATAGAGGGAGACAGGCTCAGCTGTGGACTTTTGGCTATCTGGAGGGTGCAGTCATTTTGAATGTTTACAAGTGGTTCAACCATTTGGATATTTAAAGTGATAGTATTATCTCAGATTCCAGGGACCTAAGAATAGGCTCCACTTGCCAGGGACAGCAAAGACATACCAGATGCTGAGGACAGGAAAGGTGTGATATTCCCCTTGTTACTCTTATAAGCCACACCCTCTAGGTGAATAGAGGTGTGGCCATCCCTCACTTCCACCCATTTTCTGGGCCAGCAGGAATTTTATCCCAGTCTGTGTGCTCTGATG
>NW_006921864.1:998298-1006008 GCF_000298275.1 Orycteropus afer afer
TTTTTTTTTTCTTGTTTTCCTATTCTATCTCTTTTGTCTTACTCCCCCTTCCCCAGATATTGTGAGTTTTTTTTTTTCTTTTTTCCTATTCATATTTCTTTTGGCTTTTTTATTATTATTATTCATATTTCTTTTGGCTTTTTAAAAGGTTTCTTTAAATATTTTTTCTCATTTATTGTCTTTCCTTTTTTTTTTTTTTCTTTTTTCTCTTTTTGGTGATTGTTCCTGTGTGTTTATGCAGAGTGTGTTTTTTGTCCTTTTGCTTTTACTTTTTGATGGCTTTTTGATTGTTGTTTTTATCTAACTGAGTGGGAGACAGCATCTGTGCCCATACAACCCAACTACACCTGTACCTCATGCAGCTCCATTTACTGAGTTAGAGCCACTACTTCCTTCTGCACAACTGGTCAATGATATATAACCACAAATAAGAGACTGATTCACCTTTAACTGCCCTTCACAAACAGTTAACAGAGATCTGTGCAGCCACTCTTCTCTATCATGCCCACCAAGAGACAGGTGGTGAGTGCATAAGTGCTGCCAACTAGAAAATAGAGGAGCACCGTACCCTGCACATGCAGATTCATCCAAAAAGCACAAAGAAAATGAAAATCTTGGGTGAATCACTCCAACACACAATAACAAATTAAATATGAATACAACAATGTCACAATGTCTCAGATACAACAGACCATCACAGTCCACACAAAGAAGCAAGATAAAGCAGGATACAAACCCAGAACACATCCAGGAGGAAGAAGCAACATTGGAACTCCCTTATGAGAAAAAATTACTTCAAGAAACCATAAGAGATCTACATAAATGGAAGAACATACCAAGCTCATGGATAGGAAGATTGAACATTGTGAAAATGTCAATTCTACCCAAAGCAATGTATACATTAAATGTAATCACAATCTAGATCCCATCAACATTCTTTAAGTATATGGAAAAATCAATCACTAACTTTATATAGAAAGGAAAGAGACCTCGGATAAGCAAAGCACTTGTGATAGTTGGAGCTGTGTGTCAACTTGGCTGGACCACAATTCTGTGTGGTTTAACCAACTGTTATGTGGGATCAGATGTATGTTTTGAGCAGCCTATCATTGAAAAGGATTTTCCCTAGGGGTTTGGATTGCTTCCAGTATATTTATGGACACCCTGGAAAAAGAGACACTCTCCTGTGGATCGGGATTCTGTTGTGCTGCCTACAACTTCCGTGAGCGAACAATCCACCATTTGGCTTGCAGATCTTGGATTCATCATTCATTAGAGTTAACAGTCAGTATACTGCCTGCCAACTTTGAGCTCATCAGCCCCTGCAGGAGTGAGAATCAGGAAAAACCTCCAGCTTGACATTTGATCCAAGAACTTGGGACTTGCGAGCTTCTATAAGTGTGCGAGTCATTTTCCTGAGATAAATTTCTCTTTCTCTCTCTCTATAAGCTTTACTGGTTTGCTTCTCTAGAGAACCCAGTCTAACACATTTGATACGGGGGTTGGTTCTAGAGAGACAAAATCATAAAGGTGGACTTCCTAAATTGGTTCTCCAATTTGATTAATCATAAAGGCAGTGGTGACTCTGCCTCCATTAGTAAAGAAGACCCTGCTAATCCATGGTGTGAGGTGGCAACATTAATATAGAAAATAGCACCACCCAATAGATCAAGTACATGTGAGAAATGAGGCTCTGGGTGATCGTATATTCGATACTTTTCTGCAATTTTGCCAGCATGAGGAGTATAAGGAAGCTGGTTGGTTGGTCCTACTTACACTAGACAAAGTGGTGAAAGAGCGAGATGACCTCAGGGGTACTGAGTCATAGCTTAAGCGCCACATAAAAGACCTCAATATTTCCAGTTGTTCTCTGAAAGAAAGCCTTATATCTTCTTGTAACAGAGCTGATATTGCCAAAAACCAAACCCAGAGTCTTATTGTTAGGGTGGCTGAATTACAACACCAATTAAATTGCCAACCCAGAATTGTGTCTGATGTTAAAGTGAGGGCATTGATTGGGAAAAAAATGGGATCCTGAAACCTGGAATGGGGACATATTGTCAGATAGTCAGGAAGATCAGCATATGGAGCCTGTCAATTCTATTGATTCCCTCCCATCTGAAGGGATTACAGTAAAACCATTATCCCTTCCACCTCAGTTGGATGGGTTTAACCCAACTGTTCCTGCTAGGTCATTGCCTGAGGCAGAGACCATGGAAGATATTGCTGAATATTCTCAGGAACTTCCCCAACCACCCATTGTTGCTGCTAGACCTATAACTAAAGTTAAGTCCAAGTGAGCCCCAAAAGGTGAAATACAAAGTGTGAGTGAGGAAGAGAAAACTTGTGCCTTGTTTACAGATAGTTCTGCACTATATGCAGGTGCCACTCAAAAGTGGACAGCAGTGGCACTGCAGACCCTTTCTGGGACTTCCTTGAAGGAGAGTGGTGAAGGGAAATCCTTCAAATGGGCAGAACTTCAAACAGTGCATGTAGCTGTTCACTTTGCATGGAATAAGAAATGGCCAGATGTGTGATTATATACAGATTCATAGGCTGTGGCTAATGGCTTGGCTGGATGATCTGGGACTTGGAAGGAGCATGATTGGAAAATTGGTGACAAGGATGTATGGGGAAGAGGTATGTGGATAGAGCTCTCTGAATGGGCCAAAGGAGTAAAGATATTTGTATCTCATGTGAATTCCCACCAAAAGGTGACCTCGGCTTAACAATCAGGTGGATAGGATGACACATTCAGTGGAAACCAGTCATCCTTTTTCTCCAGCTACTCCTGTCATTGCTCAATGGGTTTATGAACAAAGTGGCCATGATGGCAGGGATGGAGGTTATGCATGGGCTCAGAAACATGGACTCCCACTTAGCAAGGCTGATTTGGCTACTGCCACTGCTGAGTGCCCAATCTGCCAGCAGCAGAGACCAACACTGAATTCACGACATGGAACCAATCCTCGAGGTGATCAGCAAGCAACCTGGTGGCAGGTTGATTGCATTGGACTGCTTTCTCATGGAAAGGACAGCATTTTGTTCTTACTGGACTAGATACTTATTCTGGATATGGATTTGTCTTCCCTGAATGCAAAGCTTCTTCCAAAACTACCATCTGTGGACTTACAGAATGCCTTATCCACCATCATAGTATACCACACAGCATTGTTTCAGATCAAGGGACTCGCTTCACAGCAAATGAAGTGTGGCAATGGGCCTATGTTTATGGGATTCTGGTCTTACCATGTTTCCCATCATCCAGAAGGAGCCAGCTTAATAGAATGATGGAAAAGCCTACTGAAAACACAATTACAGTGCCAGTTAGGTGGCAATACCTAGAAGGGCTAGGGCAATGTTCTCCAGGAGACTGTATATACTCTAAACCAGTGTCCAATATATGGTGCTGTTTCTCCAATAGGATTCACAGATCCAGGAACCAAGGGGTAGAAACAGGAGTGGTATCACTCACTATTATCCCTAATGACCCCTCAAAAATTTTTGCTTCCTGTCCCTGTTACCCTATGCTCTGCGGGTCTGGAGATCTTAGTCCCAAAGGGAGGAACACTCCTACCTGGAGACACAATACTGATTGCATTGAACTGGAAATTAAGAATGCCACCTGGTAGAACCACTGAGACTATGGCCTCTAGCTGGCCTTCAGGCCTGGAATTGAACCCACACCTGTGGCTTCCAGTCAAACAAAAGCAGACATATGAGTTGAATATTTACCTGAGGTAGATACACTCCTTGGAGACAACAATCATAATATAAAGAAGGGCTGTTTATGCACAGGGAGGCAGCTCAGGGGGCAGGAGTGCATGAAAGGATGGACACAGGGAAGAGGTTACTATAGGGAGGAAGTGGGAGGGGAGTTGTTGCATTGGGGAAAATTGTAGTCAATGTCATGGGGCAAAGTCTATGTGAACTGCTGTATGGAAAGTGAATTTGCTCTGCAAATTTTCTCCCAAATCAAAATTAAAAAAAAAAAATAATAAATAACAGAAGGCCACCCAGAAATTTTGGCCCCTCATGTCTCTGGATCAACAGACAAAGAAGGGCATTACTGTACTATCTGATGTGATAGATAGGGGAAATTGGATTGACATTACATAATGGAGGTAAAGAAGAATATATCTGGAATACAGGAGATTTTTTAGGACGTCTGTTAGTATACCTCACCTTGTGATTAAAGTCAATGGACAATTATAGCAACCCAATTCTGATATGACTACTAATGGCCCAGACCCTTCAGGAATGAAGGTTTTGGTCCCCCACCATTCAAAGAACCATGACCAGCTGAGGTGCTTGCTGAGGGGAAGGGAAATATAGAATGGGTGGTGGAAAAAGGTAGTTCTGAATATCAGCTACAAACACGTGACCAGTTGCAGAAACAAGGACTATGATCATTATATTTCTTCATTGGATATGTGCATCAAGTATTTTTGTTTCCTTCAGTTATGAACTGTCAAATGTAAATAAGGTTAATCGTATCAGTTGTATGCATGTTAGCATATCATGTTAGGCACAAATATGACTTATAATTATCCTTTTTTTAGAGATTGTATATGGTTAAGATATGTGCAACTACCAAGTTGACAAGGGGTGGACTATGATGGTTGGAGCTGTGTATCAAGTTGGCTAGACCACATTCTGTGTGGTTTAAGCAGTTGTGATGTGGGTTGTTCCAGTGATGGAATCAGATGCATATGTTTTGAGCAGCCAATCCATTGAAAAAGAGTTTCCCTGGGGGTGTGGCCTGCTTCCAGTATATTTATGGACATCCTGGGAAAAGAAACACTCTTCTGTGGATCTGAATTCTGTTGTGCTACCTACAACTGTCTGTGAGTGAACAATCCACCATTTGGCCTGGTGATCTTGCATTCAGCTTTCATTGGAGTCAACAGCCTGTGTACTGTCCACCTTGAGCTCATCAATCCCTGCAAGAGTGTGAGTCAGGAAAAGCCTCCAGCTTGACATTTAATCCAAGAACTTGGGACTTGTAAGCTATTTTCCCAAGGTAAATTGTGAGCTATTTTTCCAAGATAAATCACTCTCTCTCTCTCTCTCTAAGCTTTACTGGTTTTACTTCTCTAGAGAACCCAGTGTAACACAGCACTATTGATGACGAAGAACAAAGTAGGAGGTCTCACACTGCCAGATCTCAAAACCTACTGTGTAGTCACAGTAGTCAAAACTGCCTGGTATTGGTACAATGACAGATACAAAGACCAATGGAATAGAATTGAGAACTCAGAAATAGATCCATCAACCTATGGTCAGCTAATCTTTGAGAAAAGGCTGAATTCCATTAAATGGGGAATAGATTGTTTAACAAATGGTGCTGCTGAAACTGGATATCCATATGCAGAAAAATGAAATGAGATCTGTACCTCCCACCATAAATAAAACCTAAGTCCAGATGGATCGAAGACTTTAATGTCAAACCTAAAACTATAAAGTTCCTCAAGGAAAAAATAGGGGCAAATGTAGGGCCCTTAACATTCTGCATAAATAGACTACCAAGCATAACCCAAAATTCACAGACAGGAAAAGAGAAACTAGATGAATGGAACCTTCTAAATATTAAATTCCCATGTGCTTCCAAAGACCTCTCTGAAAAAATCAAAAGAGAACCTACATATTAGGGGAAAAAAATAATTTGTCAATGACATACTGACAAGGGACTTATCTCTAAAATTTATAGAAAACTCCAACACCTCAACACCAAAAAGACAAATTATTTGTGATGTACTATCGAGTTGGACCTGACTCATAAAGATCCCTCCTTGGGTTTCCAAAGCAGTATCACTATGGAAGTAGATTGCCCCATCTTCCTTTCGAGGAGTGGCTTGTGGCTTTGAACTGCCAGCCTTCTGGTTAGCAATCAAGTGCTTTAGGTACTATGCTACCAGAGCTCCTAAAAAAAAAAAGAGACAAATAATCCAATTAAAAAATGGGCAGAAGACATGAATACAGACTTCACCAAAGAGTTTATTCGGGTGGCCAACAAACATATGAAGAAATGTTCATGATCATTAGGCATCAGAGAGGCACAAATCAAAACAAAAATGAGATACAATCTTGCACAAGACAGAATATAACAGATGCTGACAAGGATGTGGAGAGATTGGGACTCTTGTACACTGCTGGTGGGACAATAAAATTATATAAACACTGTGGAAAGCAGTATGGCAATTCCTTAAAAAGTTGGAATTAGAAATACCATTTGACCCAGCAATCCCATTACTAGCTGTATACCCTAAAGAAGTGAGAGCCAGTGCCAAAAACAGATATATGCACACCCATGTTCATTGCAGCACTATTTACAATAGCTAAAAGATGGAAATAACCTAGGTACTCATCAACAGAAGAATAGATAACTACACTATGTTACAGACACACAATGGAATACTATGGAACCTTAAAGAATAATGTAGAATCTGCAAAACACCACATAATGTGGATGAACTTGGAGGACATTATGTTGTATGAAATAAATAATCACAGGACAGATATTTTATTAGTCCATTATTGTAAAAAGTCAAGAAAAATTTTATGTATGGAAGCAAATTTTCTTTGTTGGTTACCAGGGGTGGGAGGGAAGAGGAGGGAAGGCTGTTAGATAGATAGAGATAAGTATTGATTTGGGTGAAGAAAAGGGCAATGTACCAAGTGTGAGTGATTAACAAGGTGGCATTGAGGAAGAGGAAGACATAGAGAGGTTCTTGGACAGGATAAATTATTAGGTATGTCTAAGCAGGGGAGAGTATATCCATGACCATGTATAGGATTGGTAGACACTGTTTCTACAAGCAAATTTGTATGTTTTGTAAGAATTTCCAGGTATATAGCACAGGTGACAAGGGACAACATTGTAGTCACTTCTTGACCATAGCGCATTACCCAGAGAGAGGGAGTAGTTGGACTTGTGGGCTTAGGACCTAGTCACAGGGGACATCAAGCTCAATTGGCATAACATACTACACCAAAACATTGTTCCACATCCTACTTTGGTGAGTAGCAACTAGGATTTAAAAGCTTGCAAGCGGCCATCTAGATACAAAGATGGATCTCTCCTCATGCAGAGGAAAGGAGAATGATGAAAATGAGAGATATATGGAAACAATTAATCCAAGTGTCTGGTATATTGTGCAATCCTCAGCCTATATGACTATGAGACCAGACAAACTAGATGTTGCCTGGTTACCACTGTTAACCACTCTGAGCGGGATCTATGTGGGAGATTCTGGAGAGAGTGGAAGAACTATGTGGAACAAAACTCAAAATCATTAAAAAAAAAAAAAAAAAAAAAGTGCAGGCTTGCTGATATGATAGAGCTTGATGGACTCCCTGAGACCATCACCCCTAGCTGCCCTTCAGGTCTGGAATTGAACCCAGTCCTGTGGCTTCCAGCCAAACAAAAGACAGGCATATGAGCTGAACTTTTATATTAGGTAGAAACACTCCTTGGAGATATTCATCATGGGAGAATAGAAGGGCTATGTATTCACAGGGAGGCAGCTTGGAGGGCAGGAGAGCATGGGAGGGAAGGACACAGAGAAGAGGTACCTATGGGGAGGAAGCGAGGTGTTGCGTTGTGGGAAACTGCAGTCAATGTCATGAGACAAAGTGTGAACTACTGTATGGAAAACGAATTTGTTCTGTAAACTCTCACCAAAATCACAATAAAAATTTACATACACA
>NW_006921864.1:1006108-1008219 GCF_000298275.1 Orycteropus afer afer
CAGAAGGAAGGTTGGGCAATCCTACTTCCATAGTGATACTGCCTCGGAAACCCAAGGAGGGGTCGCTATGAGTCGGGTTTGACTCGACGGCACATAATAACAGCAACAACAATATATATATATACATATATATAACACTTGGAGAGTACTAAATTTATACAGAATAAAGTTAATATGAGTGGAAAAACTTTGAATGAGAATATATTAGTAGTTCAGTGAACGCATCTCCACTAACAAAGAACACAGAGTAAAAACTTCTTTCTTCTTTAGAATAGGAACTCTGGTAGTGTGGTGTCTAAGGCATTTATTTGACTGCTAACCAGAAGGCTAAATTTATTTTACTTTTCTTTTTTTAAAATTTTTTTTATTGTGCTTTGGGTGCAAATTTACAAAGCAAATTTGTATGACATTCAGCATTTCATGCACAGATTTCACTGCCTTGATTACCATCCCCCACCATAAAAAACTCTCCTCATCTTCCCTCCTAGAGTAAGCAACTAAATTTAATTTCAGGTGCAAATACTTCCTGTATCCCTTTCAGTCTTCTGCCCAGCTAAGTTAGTTGGCAATTACAAATTCTGATGAAGAGTTTCATTTTACACAAGATAAAAGGGAGCTGGACAGTTCATTGGACTTTTTTCCCACCACATCTGCAGGTAGTGCTCAGGTGTCCTGGTGAGAAAGTGAACAAATTGTGTTCAGGCATGGAGCCAAGTTTTGCAATTGTAATCAAGAAAGAAGAATATCAGGACATCCACTGGTAAAGTCTGAGTAATTATCAGAAGTGGCCTTAGCTCTCGACAATTAATTACTTTAAAATTTATGATGCTCAAGATAACCCTAAATATTTACTTAAAAATAATTACCTAAATTTCTCAATTAGCCCATTAAATGCTACTAGATATTAGCAATTTGCTATATCTGAAGTGAATATTAGAGGATTTTGTAAATGGTTACTAGTGGGCAGAAAACGTTTGTACAATAGCTTTATAAATTCTAAGAGAAACAATGGAATGTTGAAACTCAAATCAGAAACCATCTATAGTCTATCTTTTTATTTAATGCTGGAGTTACTCAGATTTGAAAAGTCTCAAATATAGTTTATGATTAATAGAAAGCCCAGGTATTGAAAATAGGTATTCTAATGTTCAATTTCCCTTACAGCAAACTGCCTCTCACCTGGTAAGAAATTTAGATTTGTCATTTCTCCTTACATGCCAAGTATTTAAGGTTCTAAAAAGTACACAGATTTGAACTTAAAAACAAGCATTTAATTAAATTTCCAGGTGTTTTCTTTTTCAGAAAAATAATGTACTGTAAAATTTACCCTTTTCAAGTATAAAGTTTGATGAGTTTTTAAAAATATATTTACTTGCATAATCACTAACACAATCGAGTTATAGAACATTTCATCACACCACAATGGTCTCTTAGGCCCCTTTGCGCTCAGTCCTCTCATTTATACCCCCTGTGACTTGACAATCCCTTTACACAATGTCATATTAATGGAGGTTTTGGAGCCGTTTGCATACGACTTCTTTTATCTAGCATAATGCTTTTGAGAGTCATCAAGATTGTTGCAAAGGTCAGTAATTTATTCCTCTTTATTGCTGAATAGTAGTCTAATCTATGGGAAACCAGTATTCCTTTATCCATTCAAGTTTAATTGGACAGTTAGGTCTTTTACAACTTTGGATTATGAACAAATCCATTATAGAGGTTTGTGTAAATTCTTTGTGTAGACGTAAGTTTTCCTTCTTCTTGGATATTATCAGAAATTTCTTAGTTTTTAAAAGTACAAAACTTACTCATTTCTTACTAGACTATTCCTTAAGTATTTCATGTATAGTGATCTTATTAACATTTTGTTGTTGTTAGGTGCCGTCGAGTCGTTTCTGACTTATAGCGACCCCATGCACAGCAGAACGAAACACTGCTGGATCCCGTGCCAGCCCCACAATCCCTGCTATACTTGAGCCCATCATTGCAGCCACTGTGTCAATCCATCTCGTTGAAGGCCTCCCCCTCTTTCATCGACCTTCCACACTACCAAGCATGACATCCTTCTCCAAGGAATGGTCCCTTCTGATAACATGACCCAAATAGGTGAG
>NW_006921864.1:1008439-1011446 GCF_000298275.1 Orycteropus afer afer
GAAAAATATTTATTTATTTATTTATTTATTTATTTTTTAAATCCACTCTAGCCTGTGGCCAAAATCTCACCTACTTGGAGCATATTGTCAGAAGGAACCATTCCCTGAAGAAGGATATCATGCTTGGTAAAGTACATAGTCAGCGAAGAAGAAAGACCCTCAACTTGATGGGTTGACACAGTGGCTGCAATGATGGGCTCAAGTATAACAAGGATTGTGAAGATGGCCCAGGACTGGGCAGTGTTTCATTCTGTTGTCCACAGGGTCACTATGAGTCAGAGCCGACTCCACAGCACCTAACAACAACAGCCTGTGGCCTTGCTAAACTAACTTAGTCATTAGAGCTAGGATCATTTTTGGTAGATTCTTTCAAATTTTCTATGTAGATGATCATGACATTTGTGGAGAAAAAAAAAAAGACATTTTATTCCTTCATTTTTTTTTAACTTTTGAACTATTATTTATTTTTCTTATCTTATTCTATTGACTAGAATCTTCAGCATAATAGTTGAATAGAACTGGTCATAGTAAACACCTTTGACTTGTTCCATATATTAAAGGGAATGCATTTTGTATTTCACCATTCAATATGACACTAGCTATAGACTGTACAGAGACATCTTATGAGATTTAAGTTTTTTATTTTTTTTCTGCATTGCTGAGAATGTTTTTATAAATGAAAATTGAATTTTATTAAACTTTTTATGCATCTATTTTAAAAAAAATCAGTACTTTCTCATTTTTCATTTATTGACATGATTAATTAAATGATGACTTTTAATTAAATGATGATTAATTTTTTAATGATTATCCAACCTTAGAGTCCTAGGTTTAATTTCACTTGGCCATGGTGTATTGAATTTGATTTGCTAATATTTTGCAGAGAATATATTTTTTTATATTTTTTCATGAGGGATATTGCTATGCAGTTTTCTTGTTATGAATTTGTCTGGTTTGGGGATTGGGAAAATACTGGCTTCATAAAATGAGTTTTGAAATGTTGCTCTTCCTTCTATTTTTGGAAAATGTATAGAATTGACATTATATCTTCCTTTAATGTCTAGTACAATTAATTAATGAAGCCATCTGGGCCCAGTGGTTTCCCTGGGAAGGTTTGTAACTATAATCTCAATTTCTTTAATACACGTGGGGCTACTTAGATAATCTATTTATTCTTGAATGAACTTTTTTAATTTATGTATTTTGATAAATTTTCCTTTTCATCTAATTGGTTGAATTTATTAGCATAAAGTTACTCAAAATATTCTTATACTGTTCTTTTATTCTTGATATTTGTGATTTGTTTTTTGATCAGCATAGTTAGAGATTTATCAAACAATGCCTTATATTTATGAGGATCTTTGCTAATAAAATTTTACTGTCCCCCCCTTAAGTGATAGAAAACTTCTGACTTGTGTCAGTGAAGGATCCTGGGCCAAAGCAGGTCCCCTATTTCTCTTTCACGAGCAGCCGGTTTTGTTTCCATTCCCACTTTAGTGACAATGCACCTTTACCTGGAGTTTTGGGCAAATGGGTTTCTTGCCCCTTCATTATCAGTGGAATTCTGTTGCTTGGCATAAGGTACAAGATTGTGGTGGTAGCAGGGGATTAACTGCCCCTCTTTCCTGAGCAGACATTTGCTTCTACCCTTCCATTACCAGGAATTTACTTTTGCCAAATATTGGATGCTGGGAGCATTTTACTCCTTTCCTGATGGCAGGAAAGTGATTGTCTCTACACATCCCCAGAGACATTGGAGTTTTGCAAGGACCTTATGGATGGAAGGCTTATCTGCTCCTCCTCCATTGCCTTAATGATTTTGCTTTATATGAGACAAGGGTCTCTCAGATGTCCTACCCTGCTGCAATCTTTCTTATGAGTACCCGTGGTAGAGATCTATGGAAAAGAGTATATTAGGGTTCTTATGAATTATAAACTGGGTTCTGTATGGCAAGGCAAAGCAAGGCAACCATTGCTGTGAGTCGAACCTGACTCATAGTGACCCCTCCTTGGGTTTCCGAGACAGTATCACTATGGAAGTAGATTACCCAACCTTCCTTCCAAGGAGTGGGTTTGAACCACCAGCCTTCTGATTAGCAGTCAGATGCCTTAGGCACTACACTACCATCTTATAATAATATGTTAAAATCTTTTAATAATAGGTTAAAATTTCAGCTGTCTTTGTCTTACACACTTGTATGACAGTCTCTTCTTCCTCTACCCTACTAAAAGTGAAATAGTTCATGTCTTTAGTTCTTCCAAGTAGTAAGGGAGATTTTAGTCTTTAGTTTCTCTGGTTGCCTTAAGTTTTCAATGCTCTGATGGACTCAAGAATGTTATGGTTTTGCAAATACTTTCATTTTTTCCTTGTGTTTCAGATGGGAACAATGTAGTCCTGCAGTTTTCTACAATTCAGGAAGTTTAGATAAAGTTTATTTTGAAATTTATCCATTACTATTATGATTGTTAGGTGCCACAGAGTCAATTTTGAACTCATAGCAACCTTGTGTGATAAAGTAATCTGCCCCTTGGGTTTTCCAGGCTGTAACCTTTATGAGAGCAGATCACCAGATCTTTAACCTATTGAGTGGTTTTGTGGGTTCAAATCACCAAATTTTGGTTAGCAGTCAAGGGCTTAACCATTGCACCAGCAGGGCTCCTTTGTTAGATTAACTATTGTGGTGACTGGAAGACCAGGCAGCATATTGTCACTATGAAATTCTATGTTTCTTCACCATTAAGTCACTTGTTTAAAGCTCCATGATATTGCTTTTTGGGATAATGAAAAATTCCTATATCCTCAAAGATGACAAAGAGAATATATTAATCTGTCTTCAGTTGTGGTGCGTCTGCAATGGATCACTGAGTTTGTAGAACTGAGAATAAAATGGTGAAAAACAATGTCAAGAAATTCTAAGATCATATAACTGGGACAAACTATTGATTTTAGTGGACATTGTTTCTTTGAGATTTAAATTATAATATTATGCCAGCAATTTATATATAT
>NW_006921864.1:1014801-1022334 GCF_000298275.1 Orycteropus afer afer
ATCTCGCTGGGTTTTAAACACCAGAGGTTCAGCCTCAAAACTTAAGTCTACATGTCACCACAGTAGGACAAACCAACAGACAAGTTTGTCTTGCTGTTGGAGACCCCTCGTATCACCCCCAACTGGGTCCCTGTGGCTGACTGTACCTCTGTCTGGCTTCCTGGCTTTTTATCCCCTTTCCCCTGCTCTTCCTGCTTGCTACTTTCGGCGTCCCTGAGTTGTCGCTTCTCATCTCTAATCCTGGGGCTGAACTGGAATACCTAAGGGGTACAAAAAAAGAATCAAAATCATCTCACACTATTAATTCAGTTGTGAACAATATTTACATAATTGAAATAAAGTAAAGCCAAAAACATGATCTTACTACAATTGTAATATAATTCATTGGGAAAATGGAAATATACTAACAAGTTTTGTTGGTGTATTTATTTGGAGGGTGGTCTAATTTAACAATACCTATAACTTCATGTTGGAAGATCAGTAGACACTATTTAAAACTGACAAGAAAAATCCTGTTATAATTATATACATAATATTTAGAAATTTTGAGATACATACTTAAGGAAAGTGTTAGACAGGTTGGAAGTTTTTCCCAATGAATAGTGAAACACAAAATGGAAGGACTGGTGCAGAAATTTTCTTTTAGGAATCTAAGACTTTGCAGAGCTATTTGATTATCTACATTAGGAACACCTGAAATTTGGATCAAGAAATCTAAACAGAGCTGAATATGTTTGGGTTCAAGGACTTAGGGTTGTGTCAATCTTAGAGGAATTACAAATTACAATGGAGACTTTCAGGTAATTAAGATGTTAGGTCATTATATCTCTCAACAAGATATACAGAAAAAGAAAATAATCCCATATATTCATAATTTAATATCATTAAAAATAAAAAGAGGAATTTCTTTGTTGAAAACCCAGTAGACAATTACTTAAGGCATGAGACCGTTGTTTAGCATCAGCTCTTGATGAAACATTTGTGAAAAAAACTCCCACAATATGGGAGGACATAATAGATCATAAGAATTGAAGCATATTCTAAATTGCCCTAGAAAAGAGATTTTCTTTTTGCAAAAAGGAGAGTAGGGGTGTGCAAATAAAATGATAACTGAAAAGTTGTTTTTTATTGCTTTCATTATTCAATTAAAGAAGTACACCTCTGGGTAAAGGATACAAAAGTTCTGGCCTCAAAATATAACAGAATCACATTTAAGAAATTCCTTTTGTCTCCTAAAACCTCATACAGCGATTTCAACCTACTTCCATTTCCATTATCCTCCAATACACTACACAACAACCAGAATAAGTGCTACTTAAGACCATTATATTTGAAAGGTAAAGAGGGGGGTAAAAGTAATTAATCATGGCTTCATGGAATCATGAAAATATGTGAGCCGACAAAGTATCCAGAGAGAAATGAGGCTTAATTTTTAAAATATACCTTATGCATATATATAGTTTTAGAAATCTTTAGTAGTGTTTAGTATCTTTTGTAGTTACTTTTGGGTGTATAAAACTATTTTTTAGAAATAGATATCTATGCATACTCTAAATACTATAAAACATTTGAAAACAATTGAAAAAATAATTTTATTAAATCATTTCTTAATTCTACCATATGAAAAAAAATATATATCCAGGATCAAAATTTTGTTCTGGAAAATCATTATCCATGTGTAATTTCATTAGGCACTCTCTCTCATACTGGAGTGGTTTTACTATTATTGTTTTGAAGTTTATGACACAATTATGGTCCAGATATCTTCTACTTTCACTTCTGAACTGGCTCAAATATCACTTTGTTAAAATTCTACCCTTTCCATATCTACATTTTATAGTTTAGTTATAAATGGAAAGGAAGATTTAGATGGTAATATGTCATTTTTCCATGACTAAATTTCTCATCTTATCTATCAATATCCACAGAGACAGAGAGGAAGTCAGTGAGGGAATCAGAGTCTAATGTAACTACCACTTATTGTTAAGTCAGAATGTTCTCACATTCACCCAGATAAATGTGTTTGATTATGTTGCACTCTTTACTTGGAATATCTTTTCCTGTTATTAACCACTTGATAACCTTTTATAAGACCCTTCCTTCTGAGACCCTTCCCTGTCTTTTCTCAATGGTTTGATAGTATCTTTGTAAAATAAATAGTTTGTTTACACTTCCACCTCTCACAAAATGACTGGATGTTCCTCAATAATAAAAACACATCATAGTCACCTCCATACTTACAGTCCCTGGCAATGTTGTTGTTGTTAGGTGCCATTGAGTTATCTCCCACTCAAAGTGCCTTTATGTATGTTGTTGTTGTTGTTGTTGTTTGCCATTGAGTCGGCCCCGACTCATAGAGACCCCTCCTTGGGTTTCCGAGGCAGTATCACTACAGAAGTAGGAATGCCCAACCTTCCTTCCGAGGAGTGGCTGGTGGGTTTGAACTGCCAGCCTTCTGGTTAGCAGTCAAGTGCCGTAGCCACTATGCTACCCCTATGTATAGCAGGACTAAACACTGCTCAGTCCTGTGCCAGCCTCATGATCCTTGCTCTACCTGAGCCCATCGATGCAGTCACTGTGCCAATCCATCTTGTTGTGTGTCTTCCCCTTCTTCGCTGACTCTCCACTTTACTGAGCATAATATCTTTCTGCAAGGAATGGTTCCTTCTGACATGACCAAAATTGGTGAGTCGAAGTCTGGCCATTCTTGCTTCCAAGGAACATTCTGACTGTACTTCCTCCAGGACAGATTTGTTAGTCCTTTTAGCAGGCCATGGTACTCATAGCATTCTTCACCAACATCACAACTCAAAAGCATCAACTCTTCTTTGGTCTTTCCTATTCATTGTCCAGTTCTCACAGGCATATGAGGAGATTGAAAATGTCATGGCTTGGGTTATTTGCACCTTAGTCTTCAAGGAGACATCTTTGCTCTTCATCAGTTGAAAGAGGTCTTTTGCAGCAGATTTGCCCAATGCAATTGGTCATCTGATGTCTTGACTGCTGCTTCCGTTAGTGTTAATTGTAGAACCAAGTAATATGAAATCCTTGACAACTTTGATCTTCTCTCCATCCATTGTGAAGCTGCTTATTAGACTACTTGTGAGGATCTGCCTGGTAATGATCTTGGCAAATCTTTTCTGGTCAATCAAATATTTGTTAATAGAATGAGAAAATAACTTTAAAATGTTAAACATTATAGGTGCTTATTCATGTCATGTCCTCATTTTATCTGCCAGGTTATTTGGGTTGTTTATTTTTTGTATGAGCTCATTCTACAGCACATTATTTTCAATAGGAATGATGTGTACAAATATTTGCAAAAGTAGCACACAATTCTGTTTACAAAGTTTTAATGTGTATTTATGACTTGTGAAACTTTTGTTTTAAACATTAAAATGAGTGTTTGTTTGTTTGTTTGTTTGTTTCCTTTGGCCATCTGCTCTGTAGATTGGTACCTGAATGATGTTATCTGGCAAGTTAACTCTCCTCACCATAAGTACTTTTTTTCCCTTCTGATCTTTATAGTCTTCCCCAGTCAGTATTTCCTTTCCTACTTTCTTATCCTTTTTCCTATGCCTTGCTATTATTCAGTTCCATTGCTGGTAGTCATGATTAACACCTTAGCAAACACCTAAAAGTCAACAGTATTAAACTTTATAAACTTCATAGATATTTATGTATGTTGTAGGAAGATCCAATGAGCTATAACAATAAAGTAGTGCACAGTTGTAGGTATCTAATGATAAACCTTATCTTGATGTATTTGATTTCATAAAAAGTTCATGATTCTTCTGAATGAAACATATAGTCTTCTTATATTCATATTTGGACATTTTACCCTGTATTTATTATGTGGAATTTGTATGTTGTGAGAACTTAACAACAAAACAGATACCTTTTTTTTTTTTCTTTTCCTGTTGTTGTTGTTGTTGTTGTTATGTGCCGTCGAGTCGGCCCCGACTCATAGCGACCCCTCCTTGGGTTTCCGAGGCAGTATCACTACGGAAGTAGGATTGCCCAACCTTCCTTTCTTTTCCTACAGGAAAATAAAAACCAATTGCAGAATAGGGCATCAAATTTTATTATTTTAAATTTACAAAAGAAAACTATTTTAAAGGAAATTGAAACAATTTTCACCACACCTACATAAGGATAATCAATCCAAATTTTAGTTGGCCCTCCACATCTGTGGTGCCATATCTGTGGATTTAACCAGCAACAGGTAGAAAATATTCACAGGAAAAAAAATTTCAGAAAGTCAAACTTGAATTTGTCCTGCACTGAGCACTATACAGAATGTACACAAATAAAATGATGTGTAAGGTGAAGTCTCCTGCCATTTCACAGATCCTCAGACTCTTACCAGCACTATTGTTTGAGCAGTGTTTTTTGTCCAGTCTCCTTTGTTTGCTACTTGTGTTGCATTTCTGTGGGGAAAAAATGGCTCAAAAAAAGCAATAAAATGGTCAAATCAATTCTTTGAAGGCTATGAGGAAGCATGAAGTTTTATATGTGTGTGTGTATGTGTGTGTATGTGTGTGTGTGGCATTTACATTATATGAAAATACTATACCATTTTATAAAAGAGACTTGAACATAGGTGGATGATGGTATAATTGCATTCATGGAACCAACCCAATGCATATTCTGAGGGATAACTTTATGTGAAAACATGCCTGACTTTCATCCCCATTCTATTTTCATCTTTCTGTAGAGAGTCAGTGAACTATGAAGAAGTAAACAAATAGAGTTACTAGAAATGTTTTCTGTCGAGTGCACAACTTCTGCAATGGAATTCTATATACTTACTGATTTCGCTGCTACCCTGGGCAGTGGTATATAATGTTTTCTATATGATCTAGTCCCACATAAGTTGTTTTCAAGAGCTGTATATGTGTTAGTTCAGAGTTCAAATATATTAAGACCCTTTATTTTACTATCAAGGGAAAGAGACTGTCACTATAACTTACGATTCATAGTTTGTTTGTTTTTTTTTTTCTTTTTATCAACTCTAATAGCAGATAATATAAGTAAATAATGCAAGGAAGTGGAAACCAGAACTAATTGGTACACTTTTTAACTATTTGATAGTTACAAAGTGAATTATTAATAAAAATGAGGAATATTGCACACCAAGAGACCAAGAAATATATCTATGTCCCCTTATACAGTCATAAAATGGTAATTTCCCTTACCATTTGTATTTCAATGGTGATAGACTGAGTCAACTTCGGGGATGATTCATAAATCCCTATGGGCCTGATACTCACTCATGTATGAAGTAGGACTCATTGTCCACACTTATGACCCTTACCAAAACCAAACTCACTGCTGTGGAGTTGGATCTGACTCATAGTGACCCCTCCTTGGGTTTCCAAGGCTGTATCACTATGCAAGTAGATTGCCCAATCTTCCTTCCAAGGAGTGTCTGGTGGGTTTGAGTACCAGCCTTCTGTTTAGCAGTCAAATACCTTAGGCACTATGCCACCAAAGCTCCCTTTTAAAGACATAAGTCATGTAAAATTAATCTTTGTATTCTCTTTATATTGAATGGGAAGCCTTTCAGTGTGTGTGTGTGTGTGTGTATTCTAAGCTATACTCAATTTGTCCTAGATTCTCCCAAAGCAGATAACTCTATTTAGAATATTCCAACTGGATTTTATAATATCCTTAGTATAACTTTGCTTTTAACACCATAAGTATAAGGTTCTTTAAACCGTCATTAATATGCCCTGTATTAATTCTATCTTCTTATGTATGTTGGCAAGAACTGACAGTTTTCCTGGGATACTTTAAAATGTACGGATAACATTGAGAAGAATGAGAATTCCAGAACACCTAATTGTGCTCATGAGGAACCTGTACATAGATGAAGGCTGACATTCAAACAGAATAAGAGGATATTGAATGGTTTAAAATCAGGAAGGGAATGTGTCAGGATTTTATCCATTCACCATACTTATTCAATGTGTATGCTGAGCAAATAATCTGAGAAGCTGGACTATATGAAGAAGAGCATGGCATCAGGGATGCAGGAAGACTCATTAACAAACTGCAATACGCTGATGACACAACTTTGCTTGCTGAAAATGAAGATGACTTGAAGCACTTACTGATGAAAATTATAGACTACAGTCTGCAGTATGCACCTCAACATAAAGAAAACGAAAATCCTCACAACTGGACCAATAAACAGCATCATGATAAATGGAGAAAAGATTGAAGTTGTCAAAGATTTCATATTACTTGTTTCCACAATTAACACCAATGGAAGCAGCAGTCAAAACATAAGATGACGTATTGCACTGGGCAAATCTGCTGCAAAAGATCTCTTTTAAGTGCTGAAGAGAAAAGATGTCTCTTTGAAGACTAAGATGTGCCTAATATAGCCATGGTGTTTTCAATCGCTTCGTATATATGTGAGAGCTAGACAATGAATAAGAAAGACTGAAGAAGAGTTGATGCTTTTGAGTTATGGTATTGGCAAAGAATATTGAAAGTGCCTTGGACTGCCAAAAGAACTAACAAATTTGGAAGAGGTACAGCCAGAATGGTCCTTGGAAGAGAGAATGGCCAGACTTTGTTTTATCTACTTTGGTCATGTTGTCAGAAGGGACCATTCCCTGGAGAAGGACCATTCCCTTTGCTTGGTAAAGTGGAGGATCAATGAAAGAAGAGAAGACCCTCAATGACATGGATTGACACAGTGGCTGCAACAATGGGCTCAGGTATAACAAGGATTGTGAGCCTGGCCCAGAATCGGGCAGTGGTTCATTCTGTTGTATATTGGGTCACTATGAATCAGAGCTGACTCAATGGCACCTAACAAAAAGCAACAATAAAGGCTAATATATAATTGGTAGATCCGATAAAATGCTTGAATACTGTTAAGTCATTTCCATGACACAGAGAGAAGTTCTCATTTGGGGCTTCCTGGATCACACATACAGCCTCCTCATACGTGATATTTTACGTTTCAAGATGGTAACACAACCGTAAGTGAAATCAATTTGTAAATTCAATTCATATTAAAAATACCAGGAAGCATAGAATTAGTAAGGCAGATGTAATATAAATATAAAATATAAGTAACTTTGTTCTTGTCATTCTGATCTTCACACTTTTTATCTATGTTTATCCTCATTATTCCAGTTAAGAACATTTGGAAATAATTTAAGCAACAGAGAAAGATTTTATGCTGTGCAGAAATGAAGGCAACGAGAGAATCCCAATGAGACATGGCAAACAACACAATGTGCTATTCTCAATAGGATTCCAGAACACAATAAGAACATTAAATAAAAACTAGGAAAATATAAATAAAGTATGGACTATACATTTAAAAGGGAGTTCCGGTGGCATAGCGCCTAAGGCATTTAACTGCTAACCAGAAGGCTGGCAGTTCAAACCCACCAGCCACTCCTCGGAAGGAAGACTGGGCAATCTATTTCTGTAGGGATACCACCTCAGAAACCCAAAGAGGGGTTGCTATGAGTCAGAACTGACTTGAGAGCAGTGATTTTTATTATT
>NW_006921864.1:1022434-1028912 GCF_000298275.1 Orycteropus afer afer
TGGATCGAACATGATACCTCATCTTACAAATCAATGTTATAGATCACTGGAATGTTGTTAAATCCCATTTCTGGTTTCAGTAAAAACTATTTCAATGATTTGATGAAAAAGAGAATTTCTGACTTCAGGTAGAAATGCAGAAATATGTTACAAAAATATTTATCACTCTGTTATACATAGCCTCCTTTTCCACTTTTATAGGTATTAGCCTAAGGTTTCTACTTTGTTACAGTTTGTACTTGATAGTATGAATCATTTTACTGTTATAATCTACAATCAGTTTAGGAAGAAAGACAATCAAAACCCTGCCATGTATGGAACATCCATTTCCGTTTCAAAGCAGTGACCTTTCACACATTTTATGCTTCTCTGTCTCCACTTCAGAAATATGCTCCTTCTTACTTCAAATATTTGACTTGTCTATTCAGCCCTAAACCCTACTCTCTCCAAATTCCAGGTTCTTAATCTATGAGAATATTGGAAACCATATTTGTTTCCAGGGTAGAAAACACAATCCCTAGTCATGATTTACTGCTCTATCTGGAACTCTTAAACTGCTTTTGGGATCTGTGCTAACCATGCTTTGCACTAAGAAACTAGGCACATCCATAGATTTAGTCATGGCAGGCTCTGAAATATTTACTCTCTGTATTCCTCTGCAGCATCAACAGCTTTAGTGCCTTGTCAGCTTCCTTGTGGTCCACTTGATATCTCCAGCACATAGAGTATAAGAGCAACACAAACACTGGCCAAGAGGCAAAAGGTCTGGTTTCTAAACCAAACTGGACTTGAATTGGATAATTATCCTTGGACCAATTCAGTTCCCTGGGTAGCACTTTCATCACTGTTTAGTTTAACAGTTCCCTTCTACCAAAACCAAACCAAACTCACTGCCGTGGAGTCGGATCCGACTCATAGTGACCCCTCCTTGGGTTTCCAAAGCAGTATCACTACGCAAGTAGATTGGCCAACAATTCCTTCTAAGGCTACCAATATATAGATCTGTAAGTCCCAAAAGTAAATAGGAATACGTTCAAAGGAGAATTGGAGGAAAAAGTTGGTATCACCAAAGGCACGATTTTTTAGATCACCTAGCTCATGTCAAGTTATGTCACAAAACCTCTGTCAGTTTATTCTGCCAACACAAGTATCCAGAAAGTTTTTCCTCATGTCCCAATGGGATGTAACCTCTCCCTTTCTGATCTCTAGGAGTATGTTGTCCCCTTATAATTACTTAAGGATTTCTGCTTTTGATTAACATTATTTATGCATATCTCATTTTAAAGTATCTATTACATGAGAGAATAAAAAAATTCTTATGTGACAAAGCACTGCATTGATCTTATTTGAGTATAGTAACAAAATCAAAATTAGAGTGCATCTGGCTGTGTCTTCCATGCCCAAGAAATTAAAAGGTTGAACAAATTGTTTGAAAGGCATTACAAAGTCTTTTCATAAAGCATAGAAGAAAACATTAGTATCCAAGCAACTAAGATAATTTTTCCCCCCAATCTGGCAAGCTTCAAAGCAAAAAAAAAAAAAAAAAAGTGAGATATATGTTTTAAGAGGAAAATTGCTAGGAACTTGTATGTCATTTTAATATAAGGAAAACTAAATTCTCAGAGTCCTCAGTCTATTGATTAAACATATATTGAAGTGTTGGGGAGGAATTGAAGCTGTATGAAACATTGCCCTTTCATTTAAGACAGTTCTCAAATAATAGAAAACATAAGACTCAAGACAAATGATATTTTAATTAAGGTGGAGGGCAGATCAAGTGCTAGAATACAGCCTCAGCTCAAAGCATTTTGCTTTATCAGTAAAATAAAGTCTGATTTAAATTCAGCATGAGGAAGACATTAAGACAGACTTCCTAAAAGAGGAACTCTGTGATTCTACCTGATGCTGAGAACTTGTTCAGAGCAGGTGGTGGTGTGTGTATGTGTTTGTGTGTGTGTGTACACATACTTTCCTGTTTTCATTGTTACATATATACATATATTCTGTTTGTCCCCTTGTAACTAGGCTTCACCCGTCTCCAACTTGATTTCTGCCTTATAAGAATACCTGCATGGACTACACCAAAGAATTATCTTACCCTTCAGGTTTGTTTAGCTGGTAAATGGGTATCTGATGAAGATGTTGAGAGGGACTAAAATAATTAAATCAGGATATTTACTTCCTTGGCTCACATACTGAGTGAGCTTCCGATGAACAATGTCCTAAACAAAAGTGACCACTATTTCTCAGATAGTCTTTTCCACACAATTTTCCCTTCCAAATTTTGGTAGCCACTCTATTCTTTAAACCCAGATCAAAGGTACTAATACCTACAGTTACTAATCCTAGAGTCCTACAGTATGCTTTGCAGATTCTTTGTACTCTGTCCAAAATTTTGTAAATAGATCATAAGTGCAGTGTTTCTGATATGAGTCTGCCATTGGTTTCCTTCTAGAATGCTGACTGATACATATGACCATCGAGATGAATGAGGGAGAGACAGGGAAGTGTATGAATGTGGTGGGGTGACCAGAATACAGAGATTCTATATTTTGGGGAAATTAGAATACATTATGGCCTTGAGAAGATATAAGATCATGGTTGATTCCTTGTGAAAATTGAGTGACAGAATATGCAGGAACATTGTTGAGCACAAATGAAACATGAGAATGAGGCTTGAGTAAACTCTTGCCATTATTTGTACCTCCTTCTCTTTTCCAAATCCTGATGGTTCAGTGGTTAAAGGATCTGATGCTATTCAAAAGGTCAGCATTTCAAACCTACTAGCTGATCCGTGGGAGATAGAAGTAGCAGTCTTCTTTCTTTAAGATTATAGCATTGGAAACTCTAAGAGGCAGTTCTACGCTGTCCTACATGGTTACTATGATTCAGAATCAACTTGATGGTAACAAATATGGTTTTTGGTTTTCCCTGCTTCCAGAGCTCCTATGTTTTCAAAGCAGTGGACTATATGATTCAAGACTCCTTAGACATCTGCCTCCTACTTCATTCAAATGTAAGTTCTTCAAAGCCTGAATTCTATACTTAAAAAATGTTATAAAATAACACTACCAGTCAGAGGGAGCTCTGGTAGCATAGTGCCTAATGCACTTGACTGCTAGCCAGAAGGCTGACAGTTCAAATCCACCAGCCACACCTCAGAAGGAAGGTTGGGCAATCTACTTGCATAGTGATACTGCCTTGGAAACCCAAGGAGGGGTTGCTATGAGTTGGGTCCGACTCAATGGCACATAACAACAACAACAAGTCTAGAGGCTCATAGAAGTCAATATCTGAAATTATATGCAAGAATATTTGTGTATATGTGTATTTGTGAATTTTTCTTGGAAGGAAAAACCATTGGCTTCTATTAAATTCTTAAATGAGTCAATCATTTTCTATACAAGACGCATTGGATAGGGAGTGGCATATTGAATATAGTAGGTATGTAGCAGGTATATTTTCTATCCTGGTCTGTGTGCAATAAATTCTACTATAGCTTTCTTAAGTAAAAATATCTAGGTTCAGATGAGTCTAATTAGCTGAATGACTTGGAACATTTTCCTAACCTTTTTGATCTTAAACTTTCTCATCTTTAAAATTAGAATAAAATTCCTGCAGCAGAAGGTAGTTATGGAAATTATGTTGAAAATATTAAATGAACTATGAAAAATCATCATAAATTCTAAAGCACTAGAACAACCCCTGGGAGTATTTTTACTTTAAATGGGACTCTTACCCTTTTTATGAGGAAAGTTTATCTCCAAATGCCTATTGAGGCACCATTGTTTCGTACTTTACAGTAAATTCTTTTCAATAAGATGAAACAATTATTGCTAGCTTAAACAATTTCTGAAACTAAATGTCTTCTGAAATTCTTCTCAGAACAATTTCTGCACAATTAAATGTAGTTCTTGCTATTTTATCTACAAATACAAGAAAATTAGATTTAATTTCTCTGAAAGTATTTTGCCAGGAATAATATATATTAAGTGATATATTATCACTTTCTCACTTATATCCTGAAAATTTTGAGGTACTTGAAAAACATAGTCAATTTATTGTCTCTGAGTCGATTTTTTTGCTATGAATCATAGATGATATTATAAATGTGAATAATTAAAAATTATTCAAATTACTCTCAACCTCTATTATTGTGTGATATTTAGCAAATTGGTAAAACTTTTTCAGTGTCTTTTTCTTTAACTTTATTTGATATAATAATGTTTAGCTCATATGAAAGTAGAGATAATGCTGTGGATACTTTTATTTATTTATTTAAATTGTGATTTGGGTCAAAGTTTATAGAGCATATTGTTTTCCACTCAACTATTCATACCTATGTTATTTTGTGACAGTCATTGCAATCCCTACAGTGTAACAGCACTCTTCCCACTTCCTCCCTGTGTTTACCATTTTCCTTCATCCTTCTTTTCTATCCATTCCTGCCTTTTAAGCTTTATCTTTGGGCAAATAGTACCCTTTTGGCTGTTCTAATGAGTCCATCCCCTCCTTATTGTTTACCATAGAGGCCTCCCCTTTCATTTGGTTGAAAGTTGAGCAACAGGGTGGGTCTCATTTTCAGGCTTGCATGATGTCTAAGGGTCATATTCTCAGGGGTTCCATCAGACTTCATCAGGCTAGTAAACTTGTTTTGTTTTGTTGTTGTTGTTTTTGAGTTTTGTTCCACATTTTTTTCTCTCACTCCATTTGGCACCTCCTACTGTGATCCTTTTTAGAGCAGTTAGGAGGGGTAGCTGGACATCATCTAGGTCTTCTGGTCTTAGGGTCATGGAGGCTAGGGTTGCTTCCTGTGCCTTTGATTTTCTTCACTCTCTGCTCTACATGGGGAGAGAACAATAGATGCACCTTAAATGGCCACTCACAAGCTTTCAAAGTAGGATGTGGAATATGGTCTTTGTGGACTATGTTATGCCAATTGACTTTAGTGTCCCCCAAGATTATGGTCCTGAGCTCCCAGACCCAGCAACTCATTCCCTTATGGTATTGGGTTATGTCTACGAAGTTTTTGTAACTTTGTCCCTGCATGCTCTACTATATTCATGGGTATAGCTGCAGAACATATAAATACATAGATAGAGACATACTGGTATCCTTTACTTTCAGCCAGAATCTACTTGACATCAGCAATGTTGTCCTTCATTCCATGTCCTCTTCTGAATCTGGCTTGAAATTCTGACAGTACCCTGTATGTACTGCTGCACCCGTTTTTGAAATATATTCAGCAAAGTTTTGCTTGCTTCTGAGATTGATGATACTGTTCAGTAATCTCCACATCTTATTGGATCACCTTCCTTTGGAATGAGCACAAATATGGATCTCTTCCAAATGAGTTTGTCAGGTAGCTCTCTTCCAAATTTCTTGGTATAAACAAATGAGTGCCTTCAGGGCTTCATCTGTGTGTGAAATGTGTCAATGGATATTCCATCAATTCCTGGAGCCTTGCTTTTCTCCAATCCTTCCAGTGAAGCTTGGACCTCTTCCTTCAGTACTATCAGTTCTTCATATATGCTACCTGCTATAATATTTGAACCCAGACCAATTTTTTTTTTGTGCGGTACAGTGAGTCTGTGTACTCCTTCCATCTTCTTTTGATGTTTTCTGCATTGTTCAATACGTTGTTCATAAAGTCTTCAATATCATACCTCAAGGCATGAATTTTTTCTTCAGTTCTATCAACTTGAAAAATGTCAAATGTGTTCTTCTCCTTTGGTTTCCCAACACTGGGTGTTTACACTTTTCATTATAATACTTTACTTTGTCTTCTCAAGCTGACCTTTGAAATGTCTTCAGCTCTTTTACTTCATCGTTTCTCCCATTCACTTTAGCTACACTCTGTTCAACAATAAGTTTCAGAATTTCTTCTGACATCCATTTTTGTATTTTCTTCCTCTCCTACCTTTGAAAGACATTTTGCTTTCTACATTGTCTTAGACTGGGTTCTGTATAAATGCAAAACTAATGATAGATAGATAGATAGACAGATAGAGAGGATATACATATATATATAGAGAGAGAGAGAGAGAGAGAAAGTGAGGGAAATTTATCTTAAGGAAATGGCTCTCACTGTTATAGATACTGGCAAGTCTCAATTCTATGGGTCAAAAATTAAGCTGGAGGCTTCTCCTGACTTGCAGAGCTGCAGGGGCTGATGAATCCAAGATTGGCAGGCAGTATAGCAGGCTATTGACTTTAGAGGATGACAAATACAAGATAGACCTTTGAAATGGCAGAATGTTATCTCACAGGTTGTGAAAGCAACGATCCCAAGATCAGCAGGCAATACAACAGGCCACTGGTTCTAGTCCAGGAACCAGAAATGATGATGAGATAGATGCAGGACAAAATTCAGGTGAAAGCCAGATAATTTTCCCAGGATGTCTCTTCTCTCTCTCTCTCTCTTTTTGTTGTTGTTATTTGCCATTGAGTCGTGGGTTTGAACCGCCATCCTTCTCAA
>NW_006921864.1:1032287-1036528 GCF_000298275.1 Orycteropus afer afer
CTCTTCCTTCTTCCTAGTCTGTCTCAGTCTATAAGCTGGGCTGTTACCTTGTGCATCAGGTGCATTTCGCTGGGTTTTAAACACCAGAGGCTCAGCCTCAAAACTCATGTCTACATGTCACCACAGTAGGGCAAACCAACAGACAAGTTTGTCTTGCTGTTGGAGACCTCTTGTATCACCCCCACTTGGGTCCCTGTGGCTTATTGTTCCTCTGTCTGGCTTCCTGGCTTTTTATCCCCTTTCTTCCACTCTTCCTGCCTGCTGCTTTGGGCATCCTTGAGTTGTCTCTCCTCACCTGTATCCCTGGGGCTGACTGCTCTTCTGTCCAGGTTCCTGGCTTTTATCCCTTTCTCCTGCTTTTCCATCCTGCTGCTTTGGGCGGGCCTGAGTTTCCTCTCCTCACCTAATCCCTTCGGCTGACTGCTCTTCTCTCTGGGTTCCTGGCTTTTAATCCCTTCTCCTGCTCTTCTGGCCTGCTGCTTTGGGCGTCCCTGAGTTGTCTCTCCTCACCTGTAACCCTGGGGCTGACTGCTCTTCTCTCTGGGTTCCTGGCTTTTATCCCCTTTCTCCTGCTCTTCTAGCCTGCTGCTCTGAGCGGGCCTGAGTTTCCTCTCGTCACCTAATCCCTTCGGCTGACTGGTCTTCTGTCTGGGTTCCTGGCTTTTAATCCCCTTTCTTCTGCTCTTCCAGCCTGCTGCTTTGGGTGTCTCTGAGTTGTCTCTCCTCACCTGTAACCCTGGGGCTGACTTCTCTTCTGTCTGGGCTCCTGGCTTTTATCCCCTGGCTCCTGCTCTTCTGGCCTGCTGCTCTGGGCAGACCTGAGTTTCCTCATTGGGCATACAAAATTCTATTGTGAGATTTCTAGTGTCATTTTTGTCACTAAGGCCATATTTTTTAATTACAGATGCCTCTTCTTTGCTGCCAAATTTCACATTCCAATCACTCGTTATTATCAATGTTCATAATCTGTCTCTTGGTGGATTTAGAAATGCATGGGAGTATGGGTGTGAGTCTCTCATAGCTGCCCATGCAGAGTAGCTGAGGGCAGGCTGGCTGGGTTTTGCCTGCCATCTCTCAATTAGTCCAGAGCAGCTGGTGGCACTCAACCAGTGGTTAGGGCAGCAGGTATGGGTAGGTATGGCTAGTTAGAGTCACTGGGTTCCAAATGCTGGGGAAAGATAGAAAAGAAAAAAGAAGGGGGGGAAAAAAGAAGAAAAACAAGCAAACCTGCAATATCTGGGGATGGGCACTAAGAAGAAGAAGAGGAAAAAAGAAAAAAAAAAAAAAAAAAAGGGGGGGAAGAGAGAATAAAAAAAAAAAGTGAGGAGGATGGGGTAATAGGGGAAACCTCAGAAAAAAAAGACAAATATAAAAAACAAAAACTAAAAAGAAGAAAAACAAAAACACAAAAGCAAACACAGAGCAGTACTGAAGCAAGGGGTAGCTGCCAAACCCGCCGTGGTGGAAATGTGGCACTCCATCCCCAGAAGCACACATCACCCAGTAAGGGAGTTCAAGGGTAGCACTACTGGAGGCCGAGGAGTTTGAGTGTGTATGTGATGGGGGGAGGGTGGTGGGGATGAGGTACTTACTCATTCAGATGAAAATAAAAAAAGAAAGAAGAAAAGTAATAGGGACAGAGAAGGAGGAAAAAAAAAAAAGGCAGGGAGAGGAAAGGCCTGAGAAGATGGAGAAGAAAGGAAAACAAACTGGTGCAATTACTAGCTGCCAAACCAGCTGCAGCAGTCACTCTGGGAGAGTGTCTGTCACCATCCAAAGATGGGTGGGGTGGGTGCTGCTGACCATGGAGGAGGGGGAACAGAATCAAAAAGAAAGAAAAAGGAAGGAAAGTTAAGAGAAAAAAAGAAAAGAAAGAAGAGGAAAACAAGGAGATATGAGGGAAGAACTAAGAAGGAAGGGAGGAAGGAAGGCGCATAGTATTGGCAAAAGCATCAGACCCCAAACACGCTGTGCCGGAATGCAGTGTTCTCTCTGCTGAAGTGAGCATCTCCCACCAGGGAGGAGGGGAGACAGGCAGTGCTAAACGTTGGGCAGCAGAGGAGGAGCACCTTCTCTTTGGGATTTAAAAAAAAAAAAAGCAAAGGACAAGGAAGGGGAATAAAAAAGAAAAGGAAAGACTGGGGGTGGGGCAGCAGGAAGAACTAAGAAGAGAAGATAAAAGGAAAAGAGGCACAGAGCTGGCAGTGAAGTGAGTTTGATGGGGTGGGTGGGGGTGGAGAGGGCTGCACCTCTGGTCACCGGGACGCTGTGCAAGGTAAGGAGGGAGAACACACCTTTCTGATCACAGATGTGGACGCTGGTGCATTCCAGGACAAGTGGAGGCAGTTGTCTGATTTCTGCTCTGATAGGAATGCTGCTTATAATAATTCAAAATGTCTACACTGTGCCAGTTGATAGTTCACTTCTTGTTCACTGTGTTCAGTCTACTCCTCTAATCAGTGTTTGATCAACTTCTTTATCTTTTCCTTTGAAGTTCTGGGATCCCGTATTGTCGTCCATAACAGGTTCTCTTGTTTTGTCCAGTCTGTATTGTAGAGGATCTGGATAGTGTATCTGCTCACTCCTCCGTCTTGGATTCTTTCTCCTGTTGACTCGCTTTATGCTTACTTTGCACCAATTTCCCAGCATTGGAGGACTGCTTTGGTACTGGGGGCTTTGCCTAAGCAGATTCCAGATTTCCTGAGACTTTACAATCTCCTCAACGTGATTGCTAATCAATAATAAATTTGTGCCATAATACCAAAACCGAGTTCCCTCACTTAAAATCTAGAAACTTCCTGACGTATAACTTCCTTTCCAGACTTCTCTTGTGAGATCAAGCTGATGCTGCCCTCCATGGAGCTTTGCCTAAATTGCAACCACTCTTGCCTCTTCTTGCCCTCACCATTTTTTTTCTTCCTGTCTAATACATTTCCTTAATAAATTCATGGAGTGCTTCCAGTAAATTACTGACATATAATATTCATCTCAGAGTTGCTTAGAACCTGCCCTAAACATACAGTGACTAGAATATTGTATAAAATTGAAAAACTGTGGCTGCTATAAAAATACAAGTGTCAACTTCATTAGCTATAAAAATAAAGCATCTTCCAAATATGCTTATTTTATGTCCATCAGATAACTCTTGGAAATTTGCATTATTACATTGTAGGATCAATTAATTTTGCTCACACAAAGCCAGGTATTGTTGTTGTTGTTGCTATTTGCCATCGAGTTGGACTCGACTCATACCAATCCCTCCTTGGGTTTGAGGCAGTATCACTATGGAAGTAGGTTGCCCAACCTTCTTTTTGAGGAGTGGGTGATATAAATTTAATAAAAAGGCAAGCACTTTGGGAGTAAAGGGTAGGGGAACAGAACCTTGACTAACTGATGCTGAAAGCTGCACTTTTCAGGTTGTTGGTGTTTTTAGTTGCTGTGGAATCAATTCCAATCCATGGCAATAGCATGTGCTACAAAGTACAACTACCACCTACAGCAGCATCGCTGTGGTTGGTGTCACCCACGGCAGTTACTCATGGTGTCACCCCCCACCAGAATTCTCCTCCCATACCAGACCATATAAAATTTTTAGTAATGTTTATTGTCAATTTGAATCATAGAATAATATGCAATAAATATAGTTGTGAATTGTTTAAATATAATATTTCTTACATTATATGAATGCTAATGGTTAAATTGTTTTGTATAATGTTTCTGCATTGAATTACAACATAATTATTTACATTATTTGTAACTGAGTGGAAGCCCTGTTTTCCTTCTTTTCATTTCATTACTACTTCATTCTCAAAAAAGTAATTAATACAAATTTACAAATACAACTTATCAATTTTTTTTTTAAACAATCAGAAAATTTGACAAAATCAGTGACTTACAGAAATATGAGCAGCAATGAAAACAACAGTGTGTGCTTTAATAACATTGCAGAAGACACCGCATGTTTCAAAGCATCACTGTCTTTGGCTAATAATGATTGCTGTGACCGGAGTGTATTAGCAGGTTCAAAAAGTAAATTAACATAAAGCATCAGCCTTGTCGGTATATTAAAACTGGTCCTATAAAAATATATTTTTGTTGTTATAACTTGTTGTTGTTGTTGTTGTTATGTGCCATCGAGTCGCCCCAACTCATAGTGACCCCTCCTTGGGTTTCCGAGGCAGTATCACTACGGAAGTAGGATTGCCCAACCTTCCTTCCGAGGAGTGGCTAGTGGGTTTGAA
>NW_006921864.1:1037346-1037912 GCF_000298275.1 Orycteropus afer afer
GTTGTTTTTATTATTTTTTAATTTTATTTTTTAATCACATTCACATATGATATATTGATATTATCCCACAACTCGTCTGCTCTTCTGCCTCCAATGTTCAATGCATATAATCTATTCTTCAGGCAGTCTCTAAATTCAGGTGGTATATAATCAAAGTTGTATTTTGGCTCTCGTGGACTTGTTTAATTTTCTTCAGCTTCAACTTCAATTTGAATATTAGCAATTGATGGTTAGTTCACATTCAGCTCCTGGCCTTGTTCTAACTGATTATATTGAGCTTCTCCATCATCTCTTTCTGCGGATATCATCCATTTGATTCTTGTGTATTGCATCATGTGAGATCCACTTGTACAGTCATTGTTTATATTGTTGAAAAAGATGTGTTTGCAATGAATAACTCGTTGTTGTTGTTGCTGTTAATTGCTGTCAAGTCGTTTCCAACTCATAGCGACCCCATGCACAGCAGAATGAAACACTGCCAGATCCTGCGCCCGCCCAACAATCCCTGCTATGCTTGAGCCCATCATCGCAACCACTGTGTCAATCCATCTCGTTGAAGGCCTCCC
>NW_006921864.1:1044577-1048958 GCF_000298275.1 Orycteropus afer afer
CATAGTGACCCCTCCTTGGGTTTCCGAGGCAGTATCACTACGGAAGTAGGATTGCCCAACCTTCCTTCCGAGGAGTGGCTAGTGGGTTTGAACTGCCAGCCTTCTGGTGAGCAGTCAAGTGCCTTAGGCACTATGCTACCAGATATTTTTTATTGAAAATAATAAATTTCTGATGAAGTGCTGCACAAAAACTCTACAGACAGTTATTGTGGTGTCATTCCCTCTGACAATGCTACCTAGTGTGATCCACAACCCTCATACCACCTTCATGACTCCACTGAATCCACATTTTCTTGGGTATAAACTTAATGGAAGCAGATCATTGAGCCTTTTCTTCCACAGTACCTGGGTTCAAACCTTCATCCTTTAGGTTAGCAGTAAAGCACAGATTATTTGTACCACCTAGACACCTATACCTTTAATAATCATTAGGAAAACATGTAAATCCAATAAAATTTTGAGAATCAAATTACTTTTCTCCTTTGAAGTAATATAATTATCTTTATATTTTTTTCTATAATTTGATCAGATAATCAAGTGGTAGGCTGTATTTTAAAGAAAACCATAAAGAATCTCCATGTAGTTAAAGATACAATGCAAAGAATCAGTTGAGAATTGAGAAGGGCCATGAATCAGACCTCTCAGTTCTCTTCCAGCTGTTGACTTCATATGCTCTTAAGCCTATTACTTAATCTAATTTGCCCAACATTTTACAAGATGAACTCTGCCATTTGTTTCAAATGATAAACAAATTTCAAATAATGATAAATTGAGTAAGTTTCTCTGAGAGCAAGTGTCACATTAAGCTTTAAAATGAATCATGATTTATGGGTAATTAAATATATTTCCAGATTGCATTATTCTGAGGAAATACAAATCCTATCTGATTTACTGTATTGATTATAATTAGAAAAGCTGAGATCTGAACTGGCCAGGAGCCACTTTGATTTCCTAGTTAAGCTACAAGGTTCTTATGTTATAAGAGTTTGATGATTCCCTATGTTTTCAGCATGAGCAATTATTGGAAACATCTGCTATTTGGTGTTTGTTTATCTATTAATTCTACCTTGAACTCCCACTTGTTTTAGATGCTTTGATTTTCCTTTCCACCTTATTGATAGTTATCTGGATTTCTAATGCTGGGAATGGGAAGAGAAACCAAATGACCTTGGTGTCCAGCTGCTGAGAAAAGCATTTGGAAACCTGAAAGTGTGCATGAGTTCCATGCTGTTGTAAATAATAAAATACCAAGAGCTCACAGAAAGGAAAGGAAACCTACAAGGTGGAATCCATTCCACACACAAAATCACTCCCCTCCCCCATTGCATGTTATGAAGTAGGGTTTTTTTCATAGTAATGCCTAAAAACAAATACGCATTTACTATATGGAAGGCACAATGCTAAGTTAAGTAACTTGTCTGAAATACCTTACTTAACTTGCATGAGGTAGATATCATTATTCTTATTTTATAGATTAACAAGCTGAATTTAACTTGGCCAAGATCTCATAAGATACAAGTAGTAGAAATAGAATATAAATCTAGAAGGCTTGAGTTCATAGTTTATAGGTTATTCATTATGATATCCTGTCATGAGAAGAAATGGAAATAAAACATTGTAATCTGAGAAGAACATTTTTTACTACAAGACACTGGTCAATAATTGCATTTATTTGACGTCAGCTGAAAGCACCCTTTGCCTTGTTCTGACAATTAAAATGTGAATCATGACATCAATAATGTTTATTTAAAACTTTTAAACCTCAAATTTTTTCTTTCTTATGTTATACCCAGTCCGCAAAAGACAGGTGGTAGGCATAAGTTTCCTGGAACTTAAAAAAGATTTCATATATTTTATTCCCTTTTAAATGACTATCTTTATTCTGCTATGGTTCATGCATTGCCAAATTATCAATTATTCTAAGAACTGGACATTTATTATTATTAATTGATTTGATATTTAAAAAGATGCAAATTCTCAAAAAACTCCCCCAAGAAGTTGAAACTCTAAATACAGTATTCCCATGCCTCCTGGCATGTCTGCTGGGATAGATTGTAATATTTTCTTTCTTCCCTTTTCCTGATTTATTTTTTATTTGTATTGCTATATTTGCTTTTTAGTGAAAAGAAATATAAATAAAAGGTTGCTGAGAGATAGAAAAACATTAGTGTAGGAAACCAAGAAGTATCCTGAGAGAAAAGGGATAAAATAAAATGCCAGTTTCATCTGCCTTGAGATGGAATATGGAATATTTCTAACAATTTGAGGTGATCAAATCTGAGGTCAAGGAAAGAAAAGGCACCAGGAGCTCTGGAAGGTAAATTCTTCACGAGAAAGAACGCTTGTCTTCAGTGGACAAAAGAGTCAGACTCAATCCTGAGGTTTAATTTGTCAGTAGAAATGATTTACTCACTATATAAACCCAGATTTTCTAGGCTGCTTGGCACTGTGGGGATACTGATTGTGCTTATAAATGAAAAGAGCTGTTTCAGGAAAGAGCTGAGATAAGGGAGTCTAGGCTAGTGAGGGGAAAATGGCATGGCAAGATCACTGCTGAGGATGAATAACAAAAGGGAAGAGTTTTTCCTTCTCTTCTGTGTCCTAAGAAATTGTTGGATCAACAACTATGACTTTGTCACCAACTCACGCTTTTAAGAAGACAGTGATAAGACTAGCCTGCTAAGTTGGTGTTAATGAAGTAAGGGACAAAGATACATCAAAGTGGTGGGATAGGGAATTCAGAGGTGTGTAATTCAACTCTTATGATAGATGTAACCTTAATGTATACCTCATGCTGATAAAGGAGGATACATAAATTACTTTAGTAAAAGAACAATATACACTCTGGAGTCCTTGGATGGGGCACATAATTAACATTCTTGGCTGTTTACTGAAAGTTTGTAAGTTAGAGTTCACACAGTGTTGCCTCAGAAAAGCCTGCTGTTCTGCATTCAATAATCCAACAAAAAATGAAACAAAACAAAACACTATGGAGCATAGTTCTACTCTGACACACACGGGCTCACCATGAGTTGGAATGGAGTCAGTCAGTGGCAACTGTCATAAACTCTGAGCCCCAGCTGAGTCATCAAACCAGGAGGCTAAAATCTTGGGTTTGAGTTTAACTTCTACATTCAGAACTCAGCTATGCCTCAGGCCAGATGCCAGCAGCTCTGTCATTAATGTCTAAGGAAAAAAATTCCTCAAAACAAAGACAAAATTAGCACCAACCAGCACACAACTTCTGCCACTATAAGGATTACCAAATGAAACTTAGAGAACTGAAATGCTATGAGAACTCACATAGAAAAATCTTACCCATAAAATCTTAGTTGAAGTCTATTAAGATGCCTGTAATATTCTTTTCAAAACAAATTTAAGATTTCCCTATACTTCATAAATTGCAATTCAGAGAAACAGAATAATTTGCAATGTTTTCTGAAGGAAAACTCAAATTTTAATGAATTTTTAATTTGAATTATTCAGGCAAGCTGTTGTAAACATTCAACTTACAAAGTGACATTTTATACCAAGTTAAGTATGACAACACGTTTGTTCAAAAAAAAAAAAGCCCTTTAATATAGAGGAAAATGAAGTTCCATAATAATTCTGGCTTATGCACCTCATCTATCTTTCTTGTTGTTGTTGTTGTTGTTATGTGCCGTCGAGTCAGACCTGACTCATAGCGACCCCTCCTTGGGTTTCCGAGGCAGTATCACTACGGAAGTAGGATTGCCCAACCTTCCTTCCGAGGAGTGGCTAGTGGGTTTGAACTGCCAGCCGTCTGGTTAGCAGTCAAGTGCCTTAGCCACTATGCTACCAGAGCTCCCTTTCCTTAAAAGAATTTTTAATGATCTCATGCCCTACTGACTGGCAAAATTTCATAGATTATGTCTAGCCAATACAATTAGTCCAACAATTCTGTATACAGCTTTCAACACTAGCAGAGCTAAGGAAGCCAGTGTGTCCTGAGACTACACAGCAAGCAGAAAGAAAGGCTGGATATTAAAAATAGTCAAGAAAAGGTCATTTATACATGTATATGGTAAAATGAGTTCTAAACAGAAAGAATTCAATCAAATAGCCAGGTTTTGTCTATGTGTTAATAAGTATCTATTTGGACTGAACAGCTTACACTTGAACATATAATAGTTCCCTCAGCATTTTCCAACTTTACTCTCTCCTTAAAAATATGTTTCAGGTCTCCCACAACCTAAAAAATCCAACCATAGGGAAGAAATTCAATTACATCTTCCCACTGGATGGTGAAGACATTTGCAAAAACGGCGAGGAAGCCACATGTTCTGACCTCCTCTAATCTCACAAGAGGAAGAAAGCAGTAACCCAAGGCCTATTACTGCAAGGCCAAACATGCTGCCTC
>NW_006921864.1:1049423-1075944 GCF_000298275.1 Orycteropus afer afer
CAGGTGGACACCTTCAGCAATCAGGAGCTCCTCAGTTGCTCATAGCAAATCCCACCTTGGAGTTTACAAAGACTTATGGGTAGAAAAGCCACAGAAAGTAATTTACTATACCACAACATTAAACACCTGGACTCTCTCTTATGTTCCCAATACTTAGCCAAGTACCAGTCATTAGAATAATGTTGTAATGTCTCAGTAACTGAATTGAATTATCTTGATTCTGTTCCTACCTCTTTTGATTCCTCCTCTTTCCAGTTATCTGTTCTTCCTTCTTTCAAACCTCTAATTAGAAATATTTCTTATGGTTCTATCTTGGACTGTCTATTTCTCTCATTTATTATGTCTTTTATAAATGTCATGATTAATTATGGATCAAACTTAAAATGTCATTTCTTTTAAGAGATGTCTCTGTATGCTCTTCAACTAGGTGCAATTTTTTTCTCTTCTTTATTGTTTTTAGGTGCCATTTAGTTGATTCTGACTCATAGCAACCTTATGTATAACATACCAAGCATATCCTTCTTGAGGGACAAGTCCTTTCTGATGTGAGATGAAGTCTGGCCATTCTTACTTTTTTTTTTTTTTTTGGTAGGTGCTGTGGAAACATCCTTTCCTGGGCTACAAACCAGGAACGTCCATTGTAGAAAGGGGGCTGGTGTATCTTGGAGAACCCCCTTCCTTCTGACATAGCTGAAGGACTGGAGATTCTATGTTAAGAAAGTGGTCATATTGGAAGCATCCATTTTTCTAAAGGAAAAAATGAGTGAATCTTTTGTAGAAAGGGGTCTCTTTGGAAATGTGCATTCACAGCATGAAGGCAATGGGAGAATTCCAAGTAGAAAGGAGATGTATGTATATCAGGATGCCTAGTCTCTCAGATGTGGATGGAGACTACTTGGTTCACTTTAGTAAGAGGGTCAGACTTCATTATTATATACTTGCCCCTCATTTATCAATGATCTCATTACCTTCATTTATGACAATAGTGAAAAATCTATCTCTTTTGCACATTAACAACCTATATCTGGCAGTAAACGGAACATCAAGGTGCGAGGTGAGAGGAACAATGCCATGATGGTTAAGGTTATATGTTAATGTGGTTTGGCCATGACTCTCAGTGGCTTGGTAGTTATGTAATTATGTAATTTAGCAGTACCGTAATGATGTAATCATCATCTGTTTCCTGAGCTGATGTAATCATCCTCCATTTTTACATAATGCTAATTTTCTCACAACAATCTGGTCTTTGGAACATTATCATGTTGATAAGTGCGGTTTAATGGGGGTTGGAGAATTCACTTTTAAGAAGGGGCCTTCCGGAATGCATCTCTTAAATTGATGGGTGCAATGCAACACTCCACTGTAAGATCTCCTTGAAAATGTCTCTAAGGTGGGATTATGAGAACCCACTATCTGAAGACAATTTCCTTGGAGATGGCCTTTCTTGGGATGGGAATATTGACAGCATCCATTGATGGAAGGGGGAAGTATCTTTGGAAATCTCTATGCTGGGAGTAGGAGTAATACAGTAGTTGAATCTATGGTAGTATTATGTCTTTTTTGGGTGTGAGGTCATCATAAAGTGGGAAAAATGGAGAGTTCATTGTAGAAAGAGGATCTCCCTGAATTGCAGTGAGATAATAGAAGACCAAAAGTTCTTCTTTTGTTCAAGGGAGGGAGTCATCTCCCGAAAGGTATCCATTCTTTTTATTGGGAAAATTGACAAGAGACCAATCTTGTAAGGGGAAATGACTTTGGAAGCCTCTCTAATGGGGGGTTAGATAATAGGGAAGTTCATTGGAGAAAGAGATTTTTCCTGGAAAGGGCTATTCTTTCAGAGAAGTGGTGTTGAGAGAATCCATTTTAGAAATGGGGATATCATGGAAAGCACTGTTTCCTGGGCTGGATGTTATGGGAGCCTCCCTGATAGAAAGGGGTTGCGTTTTAAGAGTCCATTGAGGTGAGGAGATTGAAGAGTCCATTTAGGAAGGATATCTCTTCAGAAGCATCCAGGTTTTGAGGGGGAAAATGGTAGACTCCGCACCAGAAGAGATGTCTCTATATAAGAATCTAATCTTTGTAATGAGTTCTATGGGACAATCCACCATATAAGTTGATGCCTTCCAAGAGTCCTTTTATGGAAGGTGGGGTGATCGGAGAATCCACTGGGAATCTAGGGCTCTCCGAGGAAGGGACCATTCCTCGCAGAGGGGTGCCCTAGGTGTACCTTCTCTCTCTTTCCAGGACTTCGTGGTGTGTATGATGAAACAGGAGCAGCACATGTTTGGCCGCGGTGGGAACTCATCGGCCCGAGGGGGGTCACCAGCGCCCTATGTGGACACCTTCCTGCCGCGTCACTGCACGGTGCGCGCGGGCCCTGAGCCACCTGCCATGGTGCGCCGATTCCCGGGCGCCCGGTTACGCACAACAGGTGCCTCTTGCTGCGGGAGGCCGAACTGCACCTGGGCGACCTGCTAGGGCTGGGCGAGCACTTCCTCTTTATGTACAAGGACCTCCGCGCTGGGGGCTCGGGCCTGGCGCCCCCCCCCCCGGGGGGGGTTGCCCGCTTGCCTCACGGCTGTGCCGCTGGGCCCAGGCTGGGCCTTCTAGTGCCGCCTGTGCAGTCGAGGCCTGCAGGAACGCGGCGATGTGCTGGCTGTCTACCTGGAAAGCCGCAAGCCAGTGCTGCGCTTCCGGCCACGCGAGGAGGAGGCGCCGCTGGGCGAGATCCTGCGCTCCGCGGCCGCCGGCGTCGGGGATCTGCCACTGCTCGGGCCAGCCACGCTGGTGGGGCTGTGCTTGCAGTACTTGTCCCGGCGAGCTGGAGCTGGGCCACCTACCGCACCTGCTGCGCCCTCGGGCCAGTCTCATCAAAGAGGCGGCCTGGGCGAGCGCCCCCAACCGCTGCCTAGCCCCACACGCACCCCCCAAGTCCTTCCTTGCCTCCCTTCCCACCTTTGGCACATAGTTCTTAGCTGGACAGGAGCTGGCCATTCTCACTTCTAAAGAACATTCATGCTTCACTTTTTCCAAGAAATATTTGTTCATTCTTGAAGCTGTCCAGCGTATTTTCAGCATTCTTTGCCAATACCACAATTCAAATGCATCAATTCTTCATCTTCCTAATTCATCGTCCAGCTTTCACATGTATACGAGGCTAGGAAAAATGTCATGGCTTGGGTCAGGCACACCTTATTCTTCAAAGCAAAATCTTTGCTCATTAACACTTTAAAAGGTCTTTTGCAGCAAATTTGCCCAATGCAACACATCATTTGATTTCTTGTCTGCTGCTTCCATAAACGTTGATCATGAATCCACGGAAAATGATATCCTTGACAACGTCAAACTTTTCTCCATTTGTCATGATGTTGCTCCTTGGTCTAGTTGTGAAGATTTTATTTTTCTTTCTATTGAGGTGTAATCCACACTGAAAGTGGTAGTCTTTGATCTTCATTAGTAACTGCTTCAACTCCTCTCTTCTTTAACCCATAGTATTTTGTCCCCAGCTATTTGGCTCCCTGTGTCCAAACGAAAGAAGAGTGGAGAAAATAAAAGATACATAGACACAATTGGTCCAAAGGACTAGTGGGCAACATTGTCTACAACCTCCCCAAGCCTGGAACCAGAACAACTAGATAGTGCCTGGGTATCATTGCTGACTGCTCTGAAAGGGATCGCAATAGCAGGTCTTGAAGAGAGTGGAGAAAAATGTGGAACCAAACTCAAAATTATAAAACAGACCAGGTTTACTGGTCTGTTACAGACTGGTCGAACCCCCAGGACTATGCACCCTATTCAACCTTCAAGTCTGTAATTGAACTCACTCCTCAAATGTTTCCAACCAAACAGTAGACAGGCCTACAAAGTGAACAATAGCACCAGGAAGATATGCACTCCTTAGAACAACCAACAATAGGAGATAAAAAGGGCAACATTTGCTCAGGGATAGAACACAGAAGGCAGGAAGGGATAGGAAATAAACAATAATAATAAATTTTAAAAATAAAATATTGGTAAATAGAAGTAACAGGACGAGTAATTGACTGATATATTCACACTAGTGAATTAAGACTTTGAATAATCTTTTCTTTCAGTATAAGAGTTTTTCTCTTAGTTATATAAAAATATATTTCATTGTCCCTATGCAGAAAATCACTGTATAAAAGTTATTTTTCCCACTCCAATTGAAACATGTTTTAGAATGAATATTAACTTAGCCCTCACAAAATAAGTTAAATAATTCAGTGTAATTAAAAAAAGCACTCCTCAGTATTCTTTACTATGCATGTGCTCACAGATAGTCAAGATTTTCTTAGAGAATAAACTGAAATGTGATATATCAATTTTGGGGCATTCAAAATTGTTCTAATCATTGAATCCAATTGCAGTGTGATTTACTTGAGGAAATGTTAAGTGAATGTTATTAACAACTCAGTGTATTGAAACTTAGAATGCCTTCAATCATGTTTCTATTTTATTTAAAATCCTTGGAATCAAGTTGTATTATGAGTTCAGTTAGGACTTGGGGAAAACACATAAATTTCTTATAAATACTATGAGTCCAATTTAATACATATCAATGCAAATAACTTTTTCTGGCAATGAGTAAAATGCAAACTCATTGCTTTGCTTTGTTCATTAAGATGAAAACCAGGCCAGCTGTAGAGTTTGATTATGTATTTAGAATAGAGTGATTTGGTAATTAACACTGGATTTGTTTATTCATAGATATGAAATGAAAATGTTTTTTTCTCAATGAGTTAATGCTATTCTTTTTTAGTTTCCTTAGACATTTTTTCTCAGTATTGTAGATATAATGGAAAGTGAGAATTACTGAATCACAAATTGACCACTAAGCAGCAAACATGTCACTTTGAGGACTAAGGTGTGCCTGACCCAAGACATATATTTTCAGTCATCTCATATGTATTCAAAAGCTGAAGTATGAATAAGGAAGAATAAAGAAGAATTGATACCTTTGCAATATTGTGTTGATGAAGAATACTGACTGGACTGTGTTCTGCCAGAAGAGTGAACAAATCTATCTTGGAAGAAGTACTGTTAGGATACTCCTTAGAAGGGAGGATGGCAAGACTTGGTCTCCTTACTTTGATTATGTTATCAGCAGGGATCAGTCCCTGGAGAAAGACATCATGCTCGGTAAAGTAGAGAGTCAGTGAAAAAGAGAAAGGTTCTAAAGAAGATGGATTAACACAGTGGCTGCAATAATGAGCTCAAGCATAGCAATGATTGTGCGGATGGGGCAGGACTGGGCTATGTTTTGTTCTGTTGTTCATAGCCTCCCTATGAGTAGGAATGTACTCTAAGCATATAATAATCACAAAAACTACTACAACACCTTGTGGAGATGAGAGGGCAGGTCATAAGTTTGCATACTCAGTGGGTAACAATTAAAGGAAAGAGCAAAGTCATGAAATGAGTTGAGAAGTAAGAAGGAGATAAAGTAAGAAAATGAGGTCAAATGGAACAGCACAAAAACAAGGAAGATGTGAAATAGAAAGACTATGACATCTGAGAAATGATAGAAAAATCATAGTACAGAAAAAAATCAAAAGTTTTAAAAATTTAGAAGATGGTCTAGTATATATCTGAGATAGGATTCTTTGCTTTCTATATTAATTTGTGAAGGTCCGTTGATGGTCTGAATGGTTTGCTCTGAGCTACAAACCAAAAGGTTGACAGCTCAAATCCACTTAGTAACACTTGAAAGAAAGGTCTGGTTAGGTCCTTCCATAAGACTACAGGCAAGAAATCACTATGGAGCACAGCTCTGCTCTGAAGAACTCATGGGATTGTCATGAGTGGGGACTGACAAGTTTTTTGCTTTGTATTAATTTGTTTGTGGTATTAGTTTTTGTGTGGGACAGCTGTATTAACCAAAATACAACATACAAAAACACAAAGTGTAGCATGGGAAAAAAAAAAAGAGAAATCAGCCTGTCTACAATTGAGAACAGATGAGAAGAAATTACAAAAGAGTATTTTGTAGCATCATGACTGTGACTAAATTTCAGGCAAATAAACTGAACAGCTATTTATTTAGTATGAGGTATGAATAAAGTATTTGCCTGTGGAAATAATATTTGGCTGTATGCTGATGTAAACTACACACACAGACTAATCCAGATGGATGGTGCAATGTGGTCAAAAAATATAAGTAGGTATTATTGACCACCTAAAATTCTTGATTATATGTATTATACAAATAAAGAATAATACTTATTTATACGATTATGTATACAAAATATTCAAAGTTCTACAGTGTTCACATAACACATAGTTTTTCCTTATATTTATAAGATAAGCTTTGCAGCTCATTCAGGAAAACATTTAAATGTATCACCTTGAAGAGATTGTATTCCTCCTCCTTTTCCTTGAAATTGAGTAAAAATCATCATTTCTTTATATTTTCTTTTCTTTCATTCACATAAACAAGAAAGACTAGTCTATAAGAATGTTGCTATACTTAATAGGTTAATAATAATTGTTTCTCAACTCAAGATAAATGTAGTTAAAGATATGTCTACATTTGATATTTTATATTGATTAAATTTTATATTGATGAAAGAAGTAAAGAAAAAAATTAAGCCTTGAGTTGCAATATTGAAAGATTCTACAGGCAAAATATTGAATGATGCAGGAAACATTAAATGAAGATGGAAGGAATACACAGTCACTGTACCAAAAAAATGGTCAATGTTCATCCATTTCAGGAGATGGCATATAATCAAGAACCAATGGTATTGGAGGAAGAAGTTAAGGCTGCATGAAGGAATTGGCAAAAAAGAAGGCTCCAGGAATTGATGGACTACCCATTGAGATATTTCAACAAATGGATGCCATGGTAGAGACACTCACTCAGCTGTGCCTAAAGATTTGGAAGAAACCTACATGGCCAACTGACTGGAGGAGATCCATATTTGTACCTATTCCAAAGAAAGGTGATCCCACAGAATGTGGAAATTATTGAACAGTATCATTAATATCACATGCAAGTAAAATCTTATTGAAGATAATTTAAAAATGGTTGCAGCAGTATATTGACAGAGAAGTTCCAGAAATGTAAGGTGGATTCAGAAGAGGATGTGGAACAAAGGATATCATTGCTGATGTCAGATGGATCTTAGCTGAAGACAAAGAATACAAGAAAGAGTTTACTTATGTTTTATTGACTGTGCAAAAGCATTCAATTGCGTACATCATAACAATTATGGGTAACATTGAGAAGAATGGGAATTCCAGAACACTTAATTGTACTCATGAGGAACCTCTACATGGACCAGGAGCTGTCATTTGAATAGAACAAGGGGATACTGCATGATTTAAAATCAAGAAAAGAGTGTGTCAGGGTTGTATCCTTTCACCATACTTATTGAACTGGTATGCTGAGCAAATAATCCAAGAAACTGGATTATATGAAGAAGAACATGGCATCAGGATTGGAAGAAGACTCATTAACAACCTGCAATACACAGATGACACAACTTTCCTTGCTGAAAGTGAAGATGACTTGAAACACTTACTAATGAAGATTGAAGACTATAGTCATAGCGAACCCTCCTTGTGTTTCCAAGGCGGTATCACTACAGAACTAGATTGCCCAACCTTCCTTCCAAGGAGTGGCTCATGGGTTTGAACCACCAGCCTTCTGATTAGCCATCATATGCTTTAGGCACTATGCCACCGAGCTCCTCAGTATGGTTTTCACTTCAATAGAAAAAACAAAAATCCTCACAGCTGGACCAATAAACAGCATCACTACTTATTGATAAATGGAGAAAAGATTGAAGTAGTCAAAGACTTCATATTACTTGATTCTACAATCAATGCAAATAGAAGCAGCAGTCAAGACATCAGATGACATATTATATTAGGCAAATATGCTGCAAAAGACCTTTTTTAAGTGCTAAAGAGCAAAATTGTATCCTTGAGGACTAAGGTGTACATAGCCCAAGCCATGGTATTTTCAATAGCCTTTTATGCATGTAAGGTGGACAATGAATAAAGAAGACCAAAGAAGAGTTGATGCTTTTAACTTGTGGTGTTGGCAAAGAATAATGAGAGTACCAGAGACTGCTAGAACTAACAAATCTGTCCTGAAATAAGTAGCCAGAATGCTCCTTGGAAGAGAGAATGGCCAAACTTCATCTCACCTACTTTGACTATGTTGCTAGAAGGAACCGTTTCCTGGAGAAGAATGTCATGCTTAGTAAAGGGGAGGCTCAGCACAAAAGGGGAAGCTCCTCAACAGGATTGATTGACACAGTGGCTGCAACGATGGGCTCAGGGATCGTGAGGCCGGCACAGGACCAGGCAGTGTTTTGTTCTGTCGTACATAGGGTCACTTTGAGTCAGAGATGACTCGACAGCACCTAACTACAACAACACTGATTAAATTTTACTACAATATTGTCAACAGAACTAAAATAATGTACTTTGGAAAATAAACAATATTCATTCAGTGATCAGAAAAGAATCTGGCCACTCAATAAAAACATATTTATCATTGATTTAGCAGGTGCTGTTGATGCTTTGCCCCATTAACCCAAGGCCAATCTCTACGTTCATCTGCAGCTTTATTGGACAGTTACTAGCATAAATAGATTTTCATGCTTAAAATCTCTTGTGCATTTTGTCCCTTTCCTTTAAGATTGTATCCAATGCCTGTCTGAGTAAAACACACTGATGATTTAGAGTATTGTTTTCTAGATGTGCTATATATTTTGAAGCAATGGCCATGACTTGGTTCTGCATCTCTTATAGCTAAAAAGAAGATTGGTGGAAATAAGGTTGGATTCTCTTATATCACTCCCAGTAACCTACGTGAACACATGCTGCTTCTCATCTCTGCAACTTTAAATGCCAAGAACCTTATTCATAGATGGGGAGGGGAGGAAATGTAAAGTCCGAGAAGAGAGAGAGGAGAAATATGCTTATACACAGAGACAAAACCTAGTTTCCACTGAACCTAAATGGGTGGTTGCTTTCTAGTCATGTTGTGTTTCTCATGCTGACAGCTTAGCAAACATAGTTAGGACTTAACTCTATTGACTCTAATTTCCTGAGAATATTGGTTGCTAGGTGGGTAGTAGATAAGGCATCTGGCTGCTAACCAAAAGGTGAGGAGTTCAAACCCATCAACCATTCCATGGAAAGAAGATGGGATGATCTACTTCCATAAAGATGTACTTTATGCCTTGCAAACCCAGTGGGGGTCTCTACAAGTAGAAATTGACTCAATGGCAGTTAGTTTGGTTTGGTTTTATGCAAGGAAGGTAAGAGAAAGTATTTCTCTTTTGGAGACTGTAGCTGGTCAGTATCTTGTGTCATTAGTAACACAATAGACTCTGTGAAAAATAAGATTTGAGCAGTTCAAGATTGGACTGAATTACACACAGTTGATACCATGATCCATATATTTTGTGTCCACCATCGATTTACCTGTACCAATAGTATATAGACACATAACAATTTTCCACCTAAATGCCCATAACTCTTTGTATTTCTACTTGAGGACTGTCTCTAGTTCTTCTAGAATTTGCTCAGTTTGCACAAGTAGTCCTTAGAAATTCAGTAATTCAGGAGACAGTCAAAAAGGATCTAAATTGTGGATAAATATCCTAGTTTATATGTCCCCTGAAGGGACAATTCTGAGATAAATTCTTTATAGTTCTACAAATTATCTCTAATGGGATTGAACGATAGATGCCAAGAAGAGCAATGCATTATAAATTACAGATTAATGATATTTGTATCATCCTTATTTTGTATGCCTTCAAGTCATTGACAGCTTCTTTAAAATTAAGTGTAAACCTGTATGGAATTATGCTCCTTTCAGTATAATGATTCAATTTTTAATGTGTATTTACTCGTTCATTGATGAACATACCCATGGACATTTATGGATACTGTTTTGTAACTCAATTTATTGACTATTTTTTCTCTGCAAGTTGCTCCATTTGGCTCAAGCCAAGTCATGATTTGTTTTTAATGCATTTTTCAAGAAGCAATAAATGTAATTTGTTCTTCTGTGAAAGTAATCTAAAATAAACAGCTAAACTCCATAACCAAAGATGAGGTAAGAATGAACATTTGGAAATTTAAAAATAATACAAAAGATAAAATAGAGATTCCAACTGAGATGGTGAAAATTTAGAAAATGGCCAGAAGAGCACAATATTTTGATCTTTCAAAACAATTATTTTTAGTCATCAATGTCACTTTACAAGATGAATCACCATTATCAGAAAGCTGTTTTTGCATATGTAAGATACCAAAAAAAAAAAAAAATTGCCTTTGAGTGGATTTCCACTCAAGTGACCCTATAGGACAGAGTAGAACTGCCCCATAGACTTTCCCAGGCTGTACTCTTTGTGGTAGCAGACTGCTGCATCTTTCTCCTGCAGAGTTGCTAACGGGTTCAAACCACTGACTTTTGGTTTGCAGCCAAGTGTTTTACCTTCTGCTCCCCCTAAGCTCCTTTATATGGATTATCCTTATAAGTTAGGAAAATTACATCATCTCTTCCTCACAAAGTCTCCTTCTCTAGAAAATGCTTTATAAGTTGAAAATGGCAATGGTGCAAAAAGTAGAAGAGAAAAGCACCACTTACCTACAGTGGAATTTTTGAGTTTCAATTATAAGTTTTATATCACTTTTTCAAGCTAAATGCATATTTGTTTATATCTTATTCTATAATGAGTTTGCATTTCTATTTAAAAGATTAGACCCCATTCAAATGTATTTTTTTGAAAAATTGTTTGAGTGTTTATTAAATACCAGGCATTTGGAAGGCACTGGAGATAGAGCCTATAACTAAATAGACAAAAATCTCAGCATTCCTGCAATATACATTCTAGTGAGAAGAGGCATATATTAAAAAAAATAAGTAGTGTCAGAGCATGCTGGGTCAAGGATGGAACACATCAATATCTAACTCATTCAATTTAACTGTGTGATTCTACCATGACTGGTTTCTCTCTTCTCCTATATTAAGTTTTTATTTTTTTTCCCTCATATAGTTAAGATTTAATCAACTACATACTTTATATTTCTTTGTACACATCTGTAAAAGTTACTCTAAATCAGTAGTTCTCAAATTTCAGTCTCAAAACCTCTAAGAGTACACAAGATATTTTCATGACATACACAAGGTCAAAACCATTTTCATAATAATAATAAAAATTTCACCTTTTTCACTTTCATTCACTAATAGTATGCATTTAGAATGTTTGCATAATTCAGTGAATGAATATTTTCCAAATTTCCAGTATAAGATGGTGCAAAATTATGCATAATACCTATTCAAAATGTAAGATAGAATAATGGATTTTAATGTAACACAGTTCAAAATGTTTACTGATAGGGATGAAGAGTCCAAAATGCAAGCAAACATTTTAAAAGTACTACTTACTAAGTTTTGATGTAGTTTAGTAAATATCCATAATTATATGAAAAGGCTCCTCCATTTAACAAATGAATATGTGTATGAGGCTAGGTTTTCTTCATACAATTCAATCAAATCTGACTGAATCTGTAGAAGAAGATGTGCAAATCCAACCATCTTCTAGTAAGTCAGGTAAAAGAATGACATGCTTCCATTTTTTTCTCTTTTTTTTAATTTTGAAAAACAAAAGTACTTCTCATGAATATTATTTTACTATGTAATGAGTTCATTATGTTGCTTTTAAATATATTAATATACAAATATATTTTTAATTTCTCAAATGTAATTTCTATATGGTAAATATAAAAAAGTATGTGGGTGTGTTTTACATAAAAATAAATTGAGCTCTTCAATATATTTTAGAGTGTAAAGAGTTCCTGAGACTGAAAATATTTGAGGAACCCTATTATCAGTGTATATACCTAGCAGTGAAAATTACGAGGTACAGGATATGTGTGTTAAATGATCAGTTTTATCAGATTGTTCTTTGGTATTGTTGTATCGATATATAATATCAGCGGTAGTTTCAGATAATTTCTATTTTCCCACATCTTTAAAAACATTTGAATAATGGAGTATTTTATTTTTCTATCTGATGAATATGAAATTTTATCTACTTGTTTATATTTTTGTTCTGTGTCCATCAGGAAGCACATATTGCTTATTAAACAGGTTACAAGGGGATATTCAAGGTCATGATGGCCTAGTTAGTCCTATGATGTCATATCCTGGTTAATTGGCTTCTCTAATTGTACAGGTTTCTTCTTCAACATTTCCACATACCAGAGTTCAGGGAAATGTCTCCAGAATGTGTGGAAACAAAATTTTTTTTATAAGAGAAGAGAGATGGTTTTGTGAGCATGCTTCATTTTAACTAGATTATGTATAACTATGTTGTCCTTAAATAGCCAAGATAATGCAAGATTAGCTGCATGTCCTCATTGATGTGATGCTTTGGCTTCTATATGACAAGTAAGTAGGTCAGACCACATTTTTAGAGATATAATATTGTCTATACGGAATATCATAGTGTACAGAAATAGAAAATTTGCTTCCAGTTTCAATCTTTCATTCTTGAAAGCCAAATACTAAGAATAACAAAGAATTATTGTACAATTTAAAATTGGTATGATGATTCTAATACATTTTAATGGGGAAACTAAAACCAAACTAACTGCCATCAAATCAACTCTGACTCACAGTGACCCTATAGACAGAGGAGAATAGCGCCATAGGGTTTGCAAGCCTGTAAATCTTTACAGAAGCATACTGCCTCATCTTTCTCCCACAGGGTGGCTGGTGGATTACACCCACTGATCTGTTAGTTAGTGGCCAAATACTTTAACCAATATGCCATAAGATCTTCTTTTAATGGGAAGAAAACTATAAAAATATCAGTATAAATATACAAGTTGAAAAAATATATATGTAAGGGAAAACTGTACTAACATTTAAAAGTAAAAAGGAGAGAACTTCAAACATAAAAATAGAGAATGAAAACTGAAAGTTTTAAAAAAAAGTATAAATAAGTTGAAAGATAAAAATTTATTCCCAAGAAAATAATGACTAGTGATCAGAGAAGTAACTATGAAAGATTTGTAGCAAAAAAATTAAAACATTAAAGAAATAGGTAATAAAATCAATACTAAGACAAGGAAAATTAAAGACAATAAAGCAGTTAAAGATAAAAGTACAATATGATTCACATAACATATATGAAATTTTGAAAAAGAAAAGAAAAATATTAATGTCACTTAGTGCTCTCTTTTGCTCTCTGTCTTTCCCTCTATCTCTGTATATGTGTGTATGCACATGTATATAAAATGTGTTCAGCATTTGTCTGTCAGTTTGTTGGACTGCAATGGTTTACATGTTGCTGTTATGCTGGAAGGTACCAAAAAAACCAAACTCACTTCCACTGAGTAGATTCCAACTCATAGTGACCCCCTTTGGGTTTCTCAAGTGGTAAATCTTAATGGAAGTAGATTGCCCAGTCTTCCTTCCACAGAGTGGCTAGTGGATTTGAATGGCCAACCTCTGGTTAGCAGCCAAATGCCTTAAGCACTACGCTACCAGAGCTACTTATGCTGGAAGGTGGGTCACTGTTATTTCACACACCAGCAGGATGACCAGTAACCCAACCCAACCCACTGCCATCGATTCGAATCCAACTCCTAGTGACCCATCCTTGGGTTTCTGAGGAAATTATCACTACAGAAGTAGATTGTCCAACCTTCCTTCTGAGGGGTGTCTGGTGAGTTTGAACTGCTAGCCTTCTGGTTAGCAGTCAAATGCCTTAGGCACTAGTGGACAGGTTTCAGTGGAGCTTCTAGAACAAAATAGACTAGGAAAATGGATCTGGTAATCTACTTCTAAAAAAACTGGCCAGTGAATCTTATGAATAGCAGTGAAACATTGTCTGATATAGTTCTAGAAGATGAGACTCTCGGGTTGGAAAGCACTCAAAACAAACCTGGAGAAAAGCTGCCTCCTCAAAATAGAGTCAACCTTAATGATGTGGATTGAGCAGAGCTTTTGGGACCTTAATTTGTTGATAAGGCACGACTCAGAATAAGAAGAAACAGCTGCAAACATCCATTAATGATTGGAACAAGAAATGTACAAAGCATGAATCTAGGAAAATTGGAAATCTACAAAAATAAAATGCCATGCATAAAAACCAGTATCCTAGGCATTGTTGTTGTTGTTGTTATGTGCCGTCGAGTCGGGCCCAACTCAGCAACCGCTCCTTGGGTTTCCGAGGCAGTATCACTGTGGAAGTAGATTGCCCATCTTCCTTCCGAGGACTGGCTGGTGGGTTTGAACCACCAGCCTTCTGGTTAGCAGTCAAGTGCCTTAGCCACTATGCAACCAGAGCTCTCAATCCTATTGACTGATATTGTCCATTTTGAATCAGACAAACAGATGGTCTTATGCTTGGAATGACAAGTTGAAGATGACTGGTATGACATTCATCATAAAAAAAACATTTAAGATCAATCCTGAAGTACAATGCTGTCAGTGATAGGATAATATCCATGTGCCTACAAGAAAGCTCAATCAACATTACTATTATTCAAATTTACACATTAATCACTAATGCCAAATGTGAAGAAACTGGTGATTTTTACTAACATCTACAGTCTAAACTTGATCAAACAAGTAACAAAGATGCATTTATAATTAGTAGTATAGAAATTTAAAAGTTGGAAACAAATAAGAAGGATCACTATTTGGAAAATATGTCCTTGGATATAGAAGTGATGCTGGAGGTTGCATCATAGAAGTTTTCAAGACCAACAACTTATTCATTGCAAATACATTTTTTCAACAACACAAATGGTGACTACACTCATGGGCCTCACTTGATGGAATGCACAGGAATCAAGTAGACCACATCTGTGGAAAGAGATTATGGAGAAGCTCTGTATCACCAGTCAGATCAAGGACAGGAGTTGACTGTGGAACAGACCAACAATTGCTCCTTTGCAACTTCAAGTTGAAGATGAAGAAAATTAGAACAAGTCCATGAGAGCCACAGCACGTCTGTTGAGTATATCCAACCTGAATTTAGAGACCAACTCATGAAGTTATTTGATATATTGAACACTAATGGCCAAAGACCAGACCTGCTGTGGGATGACATTAAGTGTATCACACATGAAAAAAATAAAAGGTCATTAAAAAGAAAGAAAAGACAAAAATGAATGTCTAAAAAGACTTGAAACTTGCTCTTGAATATAACTAAAGCAATGGAAGAAATGATGAAATAAAAGAGCAAAACATAACATTTCAAACAGCAGCTGGAGAAGAGAAAGTAAAGTTTTATTACGAAATGTGAAAAGATTTAGAGTTAGAAAACCAAAAGGGAAGAACTTGCTCAGCATTTCTCAGGTTGAAAGAACTTAAGAAAAATTTCAAGCTTTGAGTTGCAATATTGAAGGATTCTGTGAGCAATATATTGAACAACAGAGGAAGCATCAAGGGAAGATGGAAAGAATATACAGAATAATTGTATCAAAAGAATTGGTCAACATTCAGCCACTTCAGGAGTTAGTATACGATGAAGAACTGATGGTATTGAAGAAGTCCAAGAAGCACTGAAGACATGGGTGAAAAACAAGGCTCAATGAATTGACAAAATGTGCATTGAAATGTTTCAACAAATGGATGCAACCCTGGAAGTGCTCACTTGTCTAGGCCTAGAAATTTGGATGACAGCTACATGACCAATTGACTGAAAGAAATCCATATTTGTGCCTATACCAAAGAAAAATGATCCAACAGAATTTGGAAAGTATCAAACAGTATCATTAAGATCACACACACATAAAATTTTGTTGAAGATAAAGAATTAACAGTAGTACATCAACAGGGAACTGTCAGAAATTCAAGCCAGAGTCTGAAGAGAAGTGGAATAAGAGATATTGTTGTTGATGTCAGGTTTTGACTCAAAGCAGAGAATACAAAAAGATGTCTGCCTGCATTTTATTGACTCTGTAAAGGTAATGTCTGTGTGAATCAGAAGAAATTACAGATAAAAGTTTGAAGAATGGAAATTCCAGAACACTTAACTGTGCTTATGTTTAATCTGTACATAGACCAAGAGCCAATCAGTCAAACAAAACAAGAAGATAGATTGTGGTTACAACAGGAAAGGTATGCATCAGAGTTGTATCCTTTCACCGTACTTAATCAATTTGCATGCTGAGCAAGTAATCCAAGAAGCTGGACTAAATGGACCACACTGCATCAGGATTGGAGGAAGACAACCTGTGATATATGTTGTTGTTGTTGTTGTTGTTAGATGCCGTCGAGTCATTTCCGACTCATAGCGACCCCATGCACAGCAGAACGAAACACTGTCCGATCCCACGCCAGCTCCACGATCCCTGCTATACTTGAGCCCATCATTGCAGCCACTGTGTCAATTCATTTCGTTGAAGGCCTCCCCCTCTTTCGTCGACCCTCCACCCTACCAAGCATGACATCCTTCTCCAAGGAATGGTCCATTCTGATAACATGACCAAAATAGGTGAGACGAAGTCTGGCCATTCTTGCTTCCAAGGAGCATTTTGGGTGCACTTCCTCCAGGACAGATGTGTTAGTTCTTTTAGCAGTCCATGGTACTTTCAGCATTCTTCGCCAGCACCACAACTCAAAAGCATCAACTCTTTTTTGGTCTTCCTTATTCATTGTCCAGCTCTCACATGCATATGAGGTGATTGGAAATGTCATGGCTTCTGTCAGGTGCACCTTAGTCCTCAAGGAGACATCCTTGCTCCTCAGCACTTGAAAGAGTTCCTTCGTGGTTCACTTTCCCAATGCTACACATCGTCTAATGTCCTGACTGCTGCTTCCATTGGCATCAATTGTAGAACCAAGCAACGTGAATTCCTTGACAACCTCAATCTTCTCTCCATTTATTGTGATGCTGCTCATTGGTCCAGTTGTGAGGATTTTTGTTTTCTTGCTATTGAGACGTAATCCATACTGCAGACTGTATTCTTCAACCTTCATCAGTAAGTGCTTCATGTCACCCTCACTTTCAGCAAGCAAAGTTGTATCGTCTGCATATCTCAGGTTGTTAATGATTCTTCCTCCAATTCTGATGCCACATTTTTCTTCATATAGTACAGATTCTCAGATTATTTGCTCAGCATGTAGATTGAATAAGCATGGGGAAATGATGCAACCCTGACACTCTCTCTTCCTGATTTTAAACCATGCATTGTCCCCTTGTTCCGTTAGAACAACAGCCTCCTGGTCAAGGTACAGGCTCCTCATGAGTACAATCAAGTGTTCAAGAATTCCCATTCCTCTCAATGTTATCCACAATTTGTCATGATCCACACAATCAAATGTCTTTGCATAGTCAATAAAACACAAGTAGACATCTTTCTGGTATTCTTTGCCTTGAGCCAAGATCCATCTGACAACAGCTATGATATCCCTTGTTTCACGTCCTCTTCTGAATCCAGCTTGAACCTCTGGAAGTTCTATGTCAATATACTGCTGCAAACGTTTTTGAATTATCTTCAGTAAGATCTTGTGATATATAGATGACATATAGCTGTGATATATAGATGACACAATCTTGCTTGCTGGAAGTGATAAGGACTTGAAATATTTACTTATAAAAGTCAAAAGCTACAGCCTTCAGTATGGGTTACACTTCAACATTAAAAAAAAAAAATTCTCACAACTGGACCAATAAGCAATATCATGATAAATGAAGTAAATATTGAACTTGCCAAGGATTTCATTTTGCTTGGATCCACAACCAATGACCATGGAAACAGCAGTTAAGGAATCAAATGATATATTACAATGAGTAAATCTGCTGTAACAGATCTCTTGAAATAGTTAAAAAGAAAAATATATTATTTTGAAGTCTAAGTGTACCTTACTCAAGCCATGATTATTTTCAATTGCCTCATATACAAATAAAAACTGGACAATGGATAAGGAATACCAAAGAAGAATGATGCCTATGTAGTATTGTCAAAGAATATTGAATATACCACTGACTGCCAGAAGAACAAACAAATCTATCTTGAAACAAGTACAATCTGAATGCTCCTTAGAAGTGAAGATAGTGAGACTTTACCTCATGTATTTGTACGTGTTATCAAGAGGCACTAGTCTCTGGAGAAGGATATCATTCTCGGTAAAAGATTAGCTTAAAAGAGGAAGACCCTCAGTGAGATGGACTGACACGTTGGCTGTACTAATGTGCTCAAACAGCAACAATTGTGAAGATGACACAGGATGTGGCAGTATTTCCTTCTATTGTACAAAGGGTTGCTATGAGTGTGAACCAATTTGATGGCACCTAACAGTAGCATAGTGCCTAAGGCACTTGACTGCTAACCAGAAGGCTGGCGGTTCAAACCCACCAGCCACTCCTCGGAAGGAAGATGGGGCAATCTACTTCTGTAGTGATACTGCCTCAGAAACCCAAGGAGGGGTTGCTATGAGTCGGGGCCAACTCGACGGCACATAACAACAACAACAACAGTAACATTAACATATAACGTGTAGATGTACACATACCATAACTTCTTAAGATTATCATTTTCATATTAAAATTACAAAATAAAGTAAAAATAAATATCAGGATTTAGTACATCTTCCTTCTGGGCCTCAGCTGAAAAAGTAGGAAATTTTGTAAGTAAAGCTTCAATTAGTGCTTCTCTGACAAGTCCAGTTATCCATCCTTGTCATGAGGCTCAATTCACTTCTCTATGTCTTAGACCTCTGTCAGTATGATCCCAAATGGCAAAACCCAATTACACTTCTACTGATATTAGGTCATTTGGAAAATAGTACAGTTAGCATCGCTGATGAGTGAAGAGTATTCACAGTGGAAGAAATTTACAATCCCTTTTACTAACTGCTTGTTTCTCCTCCCCTGCTCCCAAAACATGAAGAAAAGTTAGCATAAATAACTGATTTCAAATTCATAGCATCTTCCCAAGATCATTAATCAGCATATGTGTTATCTTCTCTATGTCATTAACTCAACCTCATCTCTAGATCACATAATCATATTAAGGATATCATGGAACTGCAAAATCAGGTCAAGAAATGTAATTGATGACCTTGGAAACCCAATGGGAGTCTCCATGAGCTGGAATTTACTTGATGGCAGTGATTTGAGTTTTTTTTTAAGTTTGATTTTCATTTTAGTATAATTGGTGATCTATTATATTTACAAGTTGATAAATGAACTTGCTTTCAACTCATGCAATACTATATTTTACATAGGATTTGATTCAATAGATAATATGAATATAATATCATAATAATTTAAAGAGCCAAAAATCATGAATAATGGTCCCATTAAATGACAATTTAAGTCATATGAATATAATTCAAAATAATTAAATATTTTTTTCCAGAAAAGCAAAGGGAAAATAACCTATGTATGAATTCATTTATTATCCAATAACCCATAAAAATTATTATAATAATAATTTAGTGACCAAAGTGTAGATGGCATTCCATTATTTTTAGACTGTATGTTTTTATTTACTTGAGTTAAAAGTAATAGAATTCTGGTTAGGTAATGGATATCCCATTTTCTACAGCAAATTTTTCTTGTTCTGTCTCCATGAATCTTCAGTTATATTTTGCTCATGGATAAGCACCCTGGGATGCGGAAGATGAGGATTTAACTGATTAAACCCTGTCCAAGATTGTAAGTCTCTGTATGTTCCAATTATGTCAATATCCACTGGATCCAACAGCTAAAAATAACACCAAGTTTCTCCTTGTTATTGGGTTTTCCAATATTAACACCAATCATATTTAAAAACCAGCCATTTTTGTAACTGACTTACTACTGATTCTACATTCATAGATGATGATGCTACAGAGAGACATGAAAAACAGATACATAAATAGAATCATTTTTAAAATAAAAAATTTATCTTCGAAAATGGAAACAAGAGGATTACAAAACTTAACTCAAATATATTATGTAGAAATATGATAGAAATTTCTTGGAGAGTTGTACAATGTTTTCAAAGAAAAATTCAAATACAATAAGGATGTCAAAGTAATATATTAATCATTTTGTATGTAAAATAAGTCTAGTATCATTGAGTGGTTATATTTGTGAGACATACATAAAGCATTGTAAATCTGGATTCTTTTGTTCTGAGAGATAAATTAATTTCGTGTTTACTTCTCCTGCCTCAGAAAAGAAAAAAAGAAAAGAAAAATCACTGAATGTTCAAAGAAATGAAAAAATAAAAGGAAAACACTTAGTATTACTAGAAGGCCACAAAGGGAAATTTGTATTTCCCACTACCCTGTTGATGTTGTGTTGTTGTTGTAATGTGCCGTCGAGTCAGCCCTGACTCATAGAGACCCCTCGTTGGGTTTCCGAGGCAGTATCACTACGGAAGTAGGATTGCCCAACCTTCCTTCCGAGGAGTGGCTAGTGGGTTTGTACCACCAGCCTTCTGGTTAGCAGTCAAGTGCCTTAGCCACTACGCTACCAGAGCTCCCCCCCCCCACCCTAGGTGGTGCAAATGGTTAAGAGCTCAACCACTGGCTGAAAAGTTGGCAGTCTGAACCCACGAAGAGAACCTGGAAGACAGGCCTAGGTACCTGCTTTCAAAAGGTCACAGCCTTGAAAACCCTCTGGAGCTATTCTGCTGTGCATACACAGGGTTAGCATAAGTCAGAATGGATTATTGGGAATGGCCAATGGCAACAATGAAGATAAGTTATTTTATATCAAAACACTGATGAATTTGTGGTACAGATGAACAAGGAGGGAATAGAATAAACAACAAAGCAATCACTCTTGGGTATACCATTTGGCTCCATAGGCAAGAAGTTCCTAATGAGAAAGAAATAGAAATATTCAAATCTCAAGCTCAGAAATGAAGAAGCTGATTCACTAGTCATGAGTGTTCAATAGAGATAAATAAAAGCCTAGTTATTTTGTAATAGTGTTCACAATGACCTTATAAAGTACATACTAACATACTTGAAAATGTTTCCTAACATGGGTAGTACGTTCATGCAATAGCCAAGATAGATAGGAAATGCGCTGTTGTTAGGTGCCAATGAGAGGTTTCCAACTCATAAGGACCCTATGTGTAACAGACTTAAACACTGCCTGGTCTGAGCCATCCTCACAATTTTCACAATGCTTGAGTTCATTGTAGCAGCCACTGTGTCAATCCACCTGGTGGAAGGTCTTTCCCTTTTTTTAATGACCTTCTAGTTTACCAAGCATAATATCCTTCTCCAGGGACTTGTCCCTTCTGACATGACCAAATTACCAGAGATGAAGTCTGGCTATTCTCACTTGTAAGGAGCATGTTGGCTGTACTTCTTCCAAGACAGATTTGTTTGTTCCTCTTTCACGCCATGGTATATTTAATACTCTTCATCAACACCATAATTCAAATGTATCATTTCTTCTGTGATCTTCCTTATTCACTTCCCAGCTTAAACATGGGTCTGTTGTTGTTAGGTGTCATTGAAAAGATTCCAACTGATAATGACCCTATGTAAACAGAATGAAACAATCCCCAGTCCTGAGCCATCCTCATAATCCTTTCTATGCTTGTTGCAGCCACTGTGCCAATCAACCTTCTTTGAGGGTCTCCCCCTTTTTCTCTGACCTTCCACCTTACCAAGCATGATATCATTGTTCAGGGAGTGGTTCCTTCTAACAATAGGACCAAAGTAGATGAGACAAAGTCTGGCCATTCTTGCTTCCAAGGAGCACTATGGCTTCACTTATTCCAGGACAGATTGGTTCATTTTCTGGCAGTCCATGGTATTATCAGTATTCTTCAATAACATCACAATTCAAAGGCATCAGTTCTTTGGTCTTCTTTATTCATTTTCCAGATTTCACATGCATATGGGGTGAGTGAAAACGGTTAGGGTCCGGTGCACCTTAGTCTTCAAAGTGACATCTTTGCTCTTTAACACTCTAAAGAGGTGCTTTGCAGAAGATTTTTGCCCAGAGCAATACATTGTTTGATTTCTTGACTACTGCTTCCATGGGCATTATTGTGGATCCAAGAAAAATTAAGTCCATGACTACTTCAGTATTTATTCCATTTATCATGATGTTGCTTATTGGTCCAGTTGTGAGGATTTTAGTTTACTTTTGTTCATGTGTAATCCACAGTGAAGGTTGTAGTCTTTGATCCTCATCATTAACTGATTCAAGCCATCTTCATTTAGCAAGCAAGGCTGTGTCATCTGTGTATCACAGGTTGTTATTGAGCCTTCCTCCCATCCTGATGCCATGTTCTTTCCCTTATTTTCTCAGCATACAGAATGAATAAGTGTGGTGAAAGGATACAACCCTGATGTACACCATTCCTGATTTTAAACCATGCAGCATCCTCTTGTTCTGTTGGAATAATATTCTCTTAGTCTATGTACAGTTTCCTCATGAGCCCAATTAAGTGTTCTGGAATTCCCATTCTTCTCAATGTTATCCACAGTTTGTTATGATCCACAGAGTTGAATGCCTTTGCATAGTCAATAAAATGCAGGAAATATCTTTCTGGTGGGGGTCCAAATAATATTATGATTCCTATTCTTTAGGGACTTACAGTTTAAGAGGAAAAAAAATGAACAATTAGAGAATTTACTACACTAATATAATCCTACTTCCATAGTGATACTGCCTCGGAAACCCAAGGAGGGGTCGCTATGAGTCGGGGCCAACTCGACAGCAAATAACAACAACAACAACAACAAATATAATAGATCAGATTCCTCAGAAACAAGAATCTGGAATTTTGAAATTTGCAGTTGTATTAGTTGCCATTAAGTTGGTTTTGACTCATGTTGTTGTTGTTGTTGTTATGTGCCGTCGAGTCAGACCTGACTCAGAGCGACTCTTCCTTGGGTTTTCAAGGCAGTATCACTATGGAAGTAGATCACCCCATCTTCCTTCCAAGGAGTGGCTGGTGGGATTGAACCACCAGTCTTCTGGTTAGCAGTCAAGTGCCTTAAGCACTATGCTACCAGAGCTCCTGGTCTTGACTCATAGTGACCTTATATAAACATTGCCTGTTCCTGCCTCACTATCAATGGTATGTTTTTGTCCATTGTTTCAGTTACTATGTCAATCCATCTCACTAAGGGTTTCACTCTTTTTTCTCTGACCCTCTACTCGACCAAATATGATACCCTTTAGTAATCATTACTCTTTCCTGATGATGTGCACAAAGTAAGCAAATGAAATCTTGGCATCTTCACTTCTAAGGAATATTCTGGCTGTACTTCTTCCAAGACTGATTTGTTTGTTCTTTTGGAAGTTTGTGGTATATTCAATATTCTTCACCAACAGCATAATCCAAATGTGTCAATTCTTCCTTGGTCTTCCTTGTTTATTGTCCAGCTTTCATGTGCATATGAGGTGATTGAAAAGATCATGGCTTGGATCAGGTATACCTTAGTCATTAAAGTGACATCTTGGCTATTTAAGATTTTAAAGAGATCCTGTTGGGAGATGATCTGCTGTGGTCAGAAAGCTCCTTATAAGCAAGAATTGTCAGACTTCATCTCACGTATTTTAGACATCTTATCAGGAGGGCACGCTTGGAGAAGTAGAGGGTCAGTTAAAAGAAGAAAGACCCTCAATATATTGGATTGACATAGCAGCTGCAACAATGGGATCAAACATAGTAAGGATTGTGAGGAAGCACAGGACACAGCATTCTATTGCACATAGGGTCTCTATGGGTGGGAAACAAATAGATAGCACATAAAAACAACATAACAACGACCTGCAAACAAGTCTTACTGTTTCCTGGATGGTAATGGAAGAAGATTAGGACAGAGAGAGCTACCACATCAAGGAGGGTATAGATGGACTTATAGAAGTGAATACAAAGTATGTAAATTTGTATATTGCACTTTAATATCCACTAGAAACAATCCTCAATGAAAGAAGCACTGAAAAACGAAGTAAACAAAATGATGCTGCCAGGTGATAGTAGCCAGACTTTATCTGGTTGTTCTCCTAAAATGGCAGGATAGGCACATGAATTTACTGTCCACAGTGGCAGAGATTAAAGTAGATCTGGTGTCCATGAAAATCCACCACTCAGCACCCCAGGGCACAAAGGATAATTGGCTAACAGCCAAGCTGATGTCCTTTTGGTTCCACCTCACATTTGTGTTGAGGCCATGCTCCTTGTTGACCACTTACACAGTGGAGGTGTGGCAAAGGCTTATTCCTGTGCAGTTCTGGACTTCTATAACAGATGATTATGGCTTGAAGATTCCCCATCTGCCCAGCTAAAACGATTTTTTTTTTCAGTGTGAGACTTTACCTTTCCAATCTTCATTCCTTGCATCTCTACATCAAAATATCAGATCTTTGTAATTCTCTGAAGTGTCTCCTCACTTTCTTAGCTCCACCTTTCTTCTTTCACAGGGATTCCTCACTATAAATGTCTTGTGCATCTAATTCCATTTGGAATACCCAGACTATCACCAGAAGGATTATGTTTTATTCATCTGTGTATTTTCATTACTTTGGAGAATGTCAGGCACGTAGCTGAAATTAAAGAATTTATTGTTTGTGTTTTATACTTGAATGTAAACTCTGTGAGCACAGGGGTTATTACCTATCCCATTCTTAAGAAAGGAATCTGCAGAACTCAACAGAGGGTCTGGCACACCATGCTGTTCATTTCATATTTTTTGAATGAATCACTGAAAACAAGAAATGTTTGCTCATTTAAATACAGTCATGTCTAAAACAGTAGCTAAATGCAATAAGATACAAATTTCATTTCTCAGCAATTCCTTTGGCCATCATGTAAATAAATAGAAATTTTAGACACTATGGTAATTTTATGATGTGAGAAAATGCCCAGATGGTTCAGTGGTTAAAGTTGTAGCATCTGCTACTTGAAAAGTCAGAGATTCAAACTCACCAGCCAATCCATAGGAGAAAGAGTATAGCCTTGGAAACCCTATGGAGGAGTTCTTCTTTTACCTATAGCATGGCTGTGAGTTGGAATCGACTCAATGGCAATGGGTTTGTTGGTTGGTTGGTTGGTTGGTTCTGAGAAGTATGACTATAGGGGTCTTTGGGGACATCAAGGTTAATTAGCATAACATAGTCCACAAAAATAATGTTCTACATCCTACTTTGGTGAGTAGTGACTGGGGTCTTAAAAGTGTGCAAACAGCCATCAAAGGTGCAACTATTGGTCTCTCCTTGTTGGGAGCAAAGAAGTGTGAAAAAAATTAAAGACACATGGGAAAAATTAGTGCAAGGGACTAGTGGACCACGTGAACCTCAGCCTCAACAACCCTGAGACAAGAACTAGATAGGCCTGGTTATCACTGCTGACTGCTCTGTAAAGGATAAATATAGAAGGTCCTGGAAAGAGTGGGAGAAAAATGTGGAATAAAACTCAAAATCATAAAAAAAAGGCCAGGTTTATTGATCTCATAGAGACTTTTAGAACCCCTGAGACTACAGTCCTTAAACACTCTTCAAGCCTGGAACTGAACTAACTCCATGGCTCAACTTTCAGTCAAACATTTTCAGAATTTTGAGGTGAACAGTAACACCAAAGAGATCTGCATTCCTTATAGTAATCTACCACAGGAGCTCAAAAGGTCAGTGCTTGTCCAGGGAAAAAGCTCAGAAAGCAGGACTGGATATGAAGGAGGAAATGGGAAGGGTGCTATGACATTGCAGGGCAGGTATTCAATTGTCACAAAACAAAACATGTATGAACAGTTACATGGAAAATCAATTTGCTCTGCAAATTTTACTCAAATCGCAATAAAATATAAGAAAAAAAAAAAACCAGAAATACTGCTGGGGTTATATTGCTAAATGTAAGGTAATTGGGTATTAAGAATATATTAAATTTTATAGACTCTATACAAATATCCTGATCTGTTAATACTTTTAATACTTAATACTTTTCAGGAATCATCAAGGGCCTCTGTGCCTAAAATTGGCAGCTTGTGATATCCCCAGACTTTTTCATACTCTACTCACTGAAAATTAAATCTATTGGTATGTTAAAATTATCAATGGTTACATAATTTTTATCACTAAAATGGACAAGTATACCATTAATAAATTAAAATTTATAATCAATGATATGGCACTGACTTAATATATCAACACCAATAATTAAATGATACTTAATAAACAAATATAGAATTTCTACTTCCTCACAAAAATTTCTATTGTACTGTAATATAAATTTTCTTGGGGTTATATTATATTATGTCAGGTGCCGTCAAGCTGTCTCTGACTCATAGAGACCCCATGCACAGCAGAACGAAACACTGCCCGATCCCACGCGAGCTCCATGATCCCTGCTATATTTGAGCCCATCATTGCAGCCACCATGTCAGTACATCACATTGAAGGCCTCCCCCTCTTTCGTCGATGCTCCACCCTACCAAGCATGACATCCTTCTCCAGGGAATGGTCCCCTCTAACAACATGACCAAAATAGGTGACACGAAGTCTGGCCACTCTCACTTACAAGGAGCATTTTGGGTGCACTTCCTCCAGGA
>NW_006921864.1:1080714-1091697 GCF_000298275.1 Orycteropus afer afer
CGTTCCTATGATAATGGATGTCTGAAGATATTTCTCTTCAATTTAAGTAGTGCCACATCAGCAAATGGAGGTCTCAAAAGCTTTACCTTATTCATATGAGTAAGGCTGGGTTTACTCAGATGATGCAGCTCTTTCCCAGTCCTATTTTGAGAGCCTTCTAACCTAACTGGACTATTCATAAAGTTGTGCGGTAACATACAAAACAGTGTTTCTCTGCTATTCATAAGGTTTTCCCTGGCCAATTCTTTGAGAAGTGAATGGCCTCTTCCTTCTTCTTAGTCTATCTCAGTCTGTAAACTGGGCTGATACTTGTGCACTATGTGCATCCCGCTGGGTTTGAAACACCAGTGGCTCAGCCTCAAAACTCACATTAACACGTCACCACAATAGGACAAACCAACAGACAATCTTGTTTTCCTGTTGGAAACCCCTTACCTGGGTCCTTGCGGCTGACTGCTCCTCTGTCCGGGTTCCTGGCTTTTAATCCTCTTTGTCCTGCTCTCCTGTCCTGCTGCTTTGGGCGTTTCTGGGTTCTCTCTCTTCACCTGGATCCCTGCGGCTGACTGGGGTACAATTATACAATTCTTATTCATTTAAGACTGACAGAGAAACAAGAATATACATAGTTTTGTGACTTTGTTTAAAGGGAAGAAATACTGCATAAAACAAGTTGGACAATATTGTTTCATTGTCTACCTTGCAAATACTCCATTTTACATTATTAAAGAGATATTTGATTTTGTGATATCTCTTCCTCTTGCTCTTCTTGCCTCCCCCCCTTTTTTCTCATTCCTTCTCTCTCTTTTCATAATTTTTACTTAGTCATTATTCTCCATCTTCGTCTTCCACTCAAACTTCAGAGGGTGAAATTTACCATTAAAAGACATAAAAACTGTCATTTAAAATTTATTATTGCAGATAGAATCTCCAACTTATTAAAGAAATAGAGTAATCTGAAATATTTTTCAAAATAATACATATTTCATTATTCAACCTATAAAATATGGAATAAGAATAATGCATACTCTTGTCTAGAATGGAGATTCTGACTGACTCTCTGGGCACAAAAACGATCATGGTGAGAAAAGTTATATTTGTTTTCTATTGCTGCAAGCAATAGAATGAATGATTGAAAACAAAAAGTTGAGCAAATACTCCAAAGAAGCTGGGCTATATGAAGAAGAATGCGGCATCAGGATTGGAGGAAGACTCATTAACAACCTGCAATATGCAGATGACACAACTTTGTTTGCTGAAAAAGAAGATGACTTGAAACACTTACTGATGGAGATTAAAGACTTCAGGCTGCATTATGAATTACTGCAACATAAAGAAAACAAAAATCCTCACAATTGGACCAATAAGCAGCATCATGGTATATGGAGAAAAGATTGAAGTTGCCAAGAATTTCATATTACTTGGTTCCACAATCAACACCAATGGAAGCAGGGGTCAAGAAATCAGATGACATATTTCACTGGACAAATTTGCTGCAAAAGACCTCTTTAAAGTGCTGAAAAGCAAAGATGTCTCTTTGAAAACCCAAGTCATGATGTTTTCAATCACTCCATATGCATGAGGAAGCTGGACAATGAATAAGGAAGACAAAAGAAGAGTTGATGCTTTTGAGTTGTGGTGTGGGTGAAAAATACTGAAAATACCATGGACTGCCAAAAGAATGAACAAATCTGCCCTGGGAAAAGAGCAGCCAGAATGCTCTTTGGAAGCAAGAATAGCCAGACTTCGTCTCACCTGCTTTGGTCATGTTGTCAGAAAAGACCATTTCATGGAGAAGGATATTGTGCTTGGTAAAGGGGAAGGTCAATGAGAAAGGGGAAGACCCTCAACAAGATGGACTGACACAGTGGTTGCAACAATGGGCTCAGATATAGCAAGAACTGTGAGGCTGGCGCAGGACCAGACAGTGTTTCATTCTGTAGTACATAGAGTCGCTATGAGTCAGAGCCAACTCAGTGTCACCTAACAACAACATTGCTACATAGCAAATTATGACAAACTTAATAACTTTAAACAGCACTCATTATCTCAGAGTTTTGTTGTCAGAAGTTCAGACACAGTGTGACTGGGTTCTCTGTTCAAGTTTTCACAGGCTGAAATCAGAGTGCATTTCTATTTAGTCACTAGAGAAGCATTCACTTCCAAGCTCTTTCAGATTGTTGTCAGAATTCATTTCTTTGTGGGTACAGGGCTAAGATTCCTGTTTTCTTTTAGGCTGTCATCTGCTAGAGGCTCTGTCAGGTGTTTGTAAGGTTGAAGATTAGCCTATCTCATCAAACAGCACAAAATTGAAACTATCATTTAAAATTTATCATTCCAGATAGAATCTCCAACTTACTAAAGAAACAGAGTAATCTGAAACATTTTTCCTTTGCATAAATCTGTCCCATGCCTTGAGTCTCTCTAACTTCCCTTTTTAAGATCAGTGAAGGAAAATTTCTCATGTGATTAGGCCAGGCCCCTGTGGATAATCCAATATCTTGAGGTTAATCATGCCATATAACAAAATGTAATCCTCGCGCATCCAGCACATGCATGGTCCTTGGGTCATGAAGAGTTTGTACACCAGGAACAGGAAATCTTAAGGGTCATTTTACGACTCTGCCTAGCACAATCAGGAAAAACAACAGTGTTTTTAAAATTATCAACAAATTAAATATAAAATTATATTTCACTTTTAAAAACACTCTTCCAAAGCAAATCACATTTTATCATTTTTTTTAAATTTCTTTACCAGAAACAGTCTGTAATTTTGTGTGGTAATTCTATATTAAAATGTTTCATTTCACAAACTGATATGTGCAAATAATTATAAAATAATTATGAAAAATTCAAAGTTAAATCTAAGGTCAAAATCTACAATTGCTAAATTTAATTCTTCGTTTTGGACCATTTTTCCCTAAGCCTGACTTCTGGCATTCTGTGTTAGTAGAGCAAAACTATATACTGATATAGTAACAGAGCCACAGATATCCATGGTAAAAGAAAAAGATAGAGAGATTTGCTTGCTAGAATATACATAGTCCAGCTTGACGTTTCAATCAGAAAAATTTACACAATATTTTTTCTAAAATAACATAAATTATTCCTATATATTAACACCAATAGTTATAAAGAGGACACTTGTATTACCTTGCATTTTTTTTATTATGAACATTATGTAAGACACTTTAACAGACTCACTTCTCGTCTTCAAACTATTGCTCTCACACTTCCCACTCCCAGCTCTGAGTCATATTCATTTTTATACTAATCTTTTTAACTGTGAAGTAATTTATTTGAATTGACATTCAGGTACTTCAAGTGAAGTCATGTATATAGTTTTAAATGAAAAAAATTTTAAAAATTCTACCAAAGATAGTACCCTCATTCTAGACTTTGAAACTTTACATAACTGACCTCATTGGATTTTCCTTCAATTTGAATTTTCAGCTCTAATAATATGTCCTCTCTCTAAAATTTTATACCAAGTATATTCTGAAATAGCTCTAGAATTTCATACTTTCAAAGGCTATTATCTAACTGTAATTCTCAACCGGAAGAAGAGTCCCAGTTCCATGGCAATGAATGATTCAGAGGTTTTATCTCTCTTTCTTCACTCACTAAAGTATCCAGAATCAATCCCAGCTTAATAGCATCCAATGGTGTGCCCCTAAAGTTGAATTAGAAATATGTTCATTGATGCAATGCATCCAAAATCCATAGCAGTGGCCAACTAGGATCATATTATACAGTAGTTAATGATCTCAAATTTTGAAGGGCTACTTGGGGATTTTACAAAATAATTTTTTAATATCTGATCTTTCTAATACTTTACAGAACTCTGAAAATGTGAGATAGAGAAGAAGAGAATAGAGACAGATGAAAGAAGGAAGGAAGGAAAGAATGAAAGAAAGGAAGGGAGGAAGGGAGGAAGGGAGATAGAGAGGGAGGAAGGGAAGTAGAGAAGGAGGGGACAGATGGAGGGAGGGAGGGAGAGAGGGAAAAATAAGGGTGGGAGTGAAGAAGGAAAAAGAAAGCCTTATTTGTGGAAATGGACTAAATCATTAAAATTCTTTGTTTGGAGGCAAAAAAGGTTAGGCTACAGATGCTGTTTAGTTGGGTGTAAGCAGAGTGAGGTGAAAAGATTGGTATTTTCATCTTGATAGCAGCTGCAGAGCACTTTGGGGCTTGTTTCTATTTACATAAAGATTACTTAGTTATTCTAGAAGTCTTGGCACTGGTAAAAACAAGAGTGAGAAATCCAAGAAACTCATGACTGTGAATTAGAAAGATTCTTTTAAGTGTCAGTCAGGACAAATGGAAGATAAATAAAAGTTTCTGAATCTTGTGTAACTTGTTAAAAACTTCCTTAGAATAGTATTGTTTTGTAAAGGCACAGACATATCTGAATGCAGAATGCCCAAGTGTTTTACCTCAGTAAAACTCACAGCTCAATGTGAAAGAATGTTGTTATTTGTTCTATACAAGATGATAAATTTTATATTTATGTAGGTAAACATGGATAATGTTTAGAGTAGAGAATGCCTAGCAATGTGCGTGTTTTGAAAGCTGTAACTGTAAACAGTGACAAATATTCACTTGTAAATAAATAAAACTAAGTTACTTCTACTACTTTCACTGTACAAGCCCAATAATTTTTAATTATCTCAGTTTCTTCATTTATAAAATGCCATAATATTTATTCTAGAAGAAAGTTTTTGCCATCAGCAGCATCTTTATTTTAGAAAGCATCTGGGAATACTTTTCTTGGTATGTTATGCCAGGTATTGCATAAAAGGTGTTCTGATAGTCATGGACCTGTCCTCTGGTAACTTGGAAGTTCAGTAGAGAGCTATGTTGACAGGTGTCATAGTTATTGAGTGCTGTTATATCAGAAATACCACAGTGGATGGCTTTAACAAATAAAAAGTTATTTCTCACAGTTTCGGAGACTAAATCTACTTCTGTTAGAAATAAATCAAAACCAAACCCACTGCTGTTGAGTTGTATTCGACTCATGGCGACCCCTCCTTGGGTTTCCGAGGGGGTATCACTATGGAAGTAGATTGCCCAACCTTCCTTCCAAGGAGTGGCTGGTGGGTGTGAACTGCCAGGCTTCTGGTGAGCCCTCAAATGCCTTACGCACTATGCTACCAGAGCTCCTTCCCCAGAGATACTGCCTCAGAAACCCAAGGAGGGGTCGCCGTGAGTCGGACCCAACTCTATGGCAGTGCATTTGCGTTGGTTTTCTGGACCTCTGGGGAAAGGTTTCTGTTGACTCTGGGGGAAAGATCCCCATCTCTTTTCAGCTTCTATTCTTGGTCCCTTGGCAATCTCCATGTGGCTTGGCATATATTATCCCCCATCTCTGCTTGCTTGCTTGTTTAATTGGCACTTTTATATCTCAATAGAGATTGATGTAGGAAACACTACACTAATACTGTCATATTAACATAACAAAGAAAGCCCATTCCTAAATGGATTACAGCCATAGGTATAGTGGTTGTGATTTATAACAATTGTTTTTGGGAAACAAAATTCCATCCATAACAGGGATTGATATCTTAAAAAGGAAGCTATTGGGCCAATATTTAGGAAACCAAATGTTTAAGTTTTTCTTTTTTTAATAGTCATTTATGAATATTTTAAGTATGATTATAATACACTAAAATAATGCTTATCTATAAATAATATTTATTTGTTTTGTACTTTTCTGAATTTTGTGACTAAAGGTATTACATGTGCAATTAAAAAATCATGTACTTTCGCTGAAACTACAAATAAATAAATTTTCAAAAAATAAAAATCATGAAGAAATTTTGACCTCAGATCTGCCACTAATTCCTGTTGTTAGGTGCTGTTAAGTCAGCTCCAACTTACCAGGGTGCTCTGTACAGCAACACAAAACATTACCCTGCCTGACATCCTCCTCCCAATAGTTGCTGTGGTTGAACCCATGGTTACAACAATTCATCTATTTGAGGCTCTCTCTTTTTATCACAATTGAAAGCTCTGGTGGTGTAGTGCCTAAGGCATTTGACTGCTAACCATAAGGCTGGCAGTTCAAACCCACTGGCCACTCCCCAGAAGGAAGGTTGGGCAATCTACTTCTGTAGTGATACTACCTGGGAAACCCAAGGAGGTGTCGCTATAAGTCGGATCCAACTCCACAGCAGTGTGTTGCATTTTATTCATTGCTTTTGGTCACTGACTCTCCACTTTACCAAGCCCAACGTCCTTCTCTAGCCATTGGTCCCTCTGAAAGATATTTACCTGTGTATTATTGATTACACAAAAACATTCAACTGTTTGGATCATAACAAATTATGGATTATAATACAAAGAATGGAAATTCTAGAAGACTTAATTGTGCTTGTTTTGGTTACTTTGTGCTGCTCTAACAGACAATACCATAAACAGAATGACTTTAACAAACAGGAGTTTTTTCTCTTCTGGTTTTTAGGCTAGAAATCCAAGTTAAAAGTGCCAGCTCCAGGGTCTGGGTGAAAGCCACTCAACCTTGGCTCTGCCTCTTGCTCCTGGCCCACTGGAGCTGGAGACGTGTCTTCACTTAGGCAGCTGTTAAGTGCTGAGGTTGGCAAACCCAAGGTTGATTGGATAAAAAGTAAAATGGCACAGTCCCAAAATTATCAAACCACATGGCAGGCCACTGATTCAATTCCATTTAGAGTCCCAAGGTCTGCAGATAACATGGCAGGCTACCGAACAACGACTCATCTACAGGCAGGATTCAAGCATGCTAAAAGCTGCTTAGACCTTTCTCAATGCTTATTCTTATATACTGGAGGCAGATCCCATACCTAAGGCAGCTACTCAATTGCTCCAGTAGATTTGATTACTAGCCTCATCATGGGGAATAACTACATCCAGCTGCCCAGCCACTCAAAACCAGGCCCAGCCAAGTTCACATACAACTACCACAGTGCTCATGCAGTACATATACAAAAATCAAGAAGCAGTCATTTGAGCAGAACATGGGGATATTGCATAGTATAAAAGTGGAAAACATGTGTGGCAGGCTTTTATCATCTCGCCTTACTTAGTTTATCTATATGCTCAGCAAATAATCCAGGAAGCTGGGTTATATAAAGAATAGCATAGCATCAAGATTGGAGGAAGAGTCATTAATAACCTGCGATACGATGATACAACTCGGCTTGCCACAAATGAAGACAACTTTAAATATTTACTGATGAAGGTGAATACTACAACCTTTAGTATGAATTATACATGAATATCAAGCAAATGAAAATCATCACAACTGGGCCCATAAACGGCATAATAATAAATCGTGAAGAAATTGAAGTTGTCAAGGATTTCATTCTACTTGGTGATCAACAATCAACACCCATGGGGATAGCAGTCAAGAAATTAACTGATGCATTAAACTAGACAAATCTGCTGCAAAAAAGACTTCTTTAAAAATCATAGAAAGTAAAAATATCACTTTGATGACTAAAGTGTACCTGACCCAAAAAACCAAACCCATGCCATCAAGGCGAAGCTGACTCATAGTGATCCCCTTTGAGTTTCCAAGGTGGTAAATCTTTATGGAAGTAGATTGCTCAATCTTCCATCCACAGAGTGGCTGGTGGGCTTGAACCACCAACCTTCTGGTTAACAGTCAAATGCCTTAGGAACTGTGCCACTAGAGCTCTTCGTACCTGACCCAAGTCTTGGTATTTTCAGTCACCTAATAGGTATGCCAAAGCTGGACAAAGAAAAAGGAAGATTGAAGAACTGAAGCATATGAAATGTGGTATTGGTGAAGAATATTGAATATGCCAGAAGAATGAACAAATCTGTCCTGGAGAAGGTACAGACAGAATGCTTTTTAGAAGTAAGGACACCTTACATTGGATAAACTCTTATGTTTTAAGAAATAAATGCATATCATGTTGTAGTGAATGAAGAATAAATCAGCAGAAACACGAACTGAAAATCAGGAAGTCAGTGTATAATCCTGGAGGCCAAGGACTATAACGATAAACACACATACACACACACAAAAAGCCCTACTGTCATGGAGCTTGTACTCTAGTGATTTGTGACAGTGAATCAGACTTCTTCCTGGGCCACTGAACTGAATGGAAGCTTTCTGATGGATGAAAGGGCCAGGATCCTGAAATGAGAGCTTCCTCAGAGGAACTCATTCAAAAATGCAACCAAAAAACAATGGGGAGACCTAAAGAGAAATTGAGTTGATGAAGAGGGTATGCAAAATGTGTGCTTGTGAGAAATTATTTTAAAGTATGTTTTAAAGTGTTCTGAGTTTGATGAAAGGAATGTATAATGAATAAAGCAGTATTTCAAAAATATTTCAAAATAAGGCTCTTCACTCCATAAAAATCTCTTTCTACAATCTACTCTGAGAACTTCCTCATCTGGGTTCCATCGTTCATTGCATACGCTTACAGTCGTGTGACATTCACTTACTGTGCTAAGGTTTGGATAAATATTTATTTATTTATTTATCTAAACATATTTTTAAGTCGTCAAGACTAGTAACCCTGTCTTGTTTGCTTTTGGATACTCATAGAATCTATTTCAGTGAAATATGTATAAAATTGCATTTACATCCAAAATAGCAAAATAACATCATATTTATTCTTAGAGTTTGTCATAATCTTTTGACTTTCCTCATATATATGGCTGGATATTATACTTTCAGAGTTTTCAAAATCCATTTTCCAAAATACAAAATAATTTATTAAATCAAACAAATGATATAATAGAATAAAAATTAATCTTTTGAAGTTTCAATAGTCTCTATAAAGGAGATAAAATGTCATTCAGGACTTCAAATTTAGTGACTCCAAAAGAGATGGCATAAAGTTCAATTTAAATAAACCTCAATCTGAAAATTCATCTGTGTTTAGTAAGCACACAAAGAGAGACCTCTTTGGTATTGATCATTAGGGATTACATCACAGGTTAAAAAGGAGCAGGAAGAACAGAAGGATATCTGTGTGAAGAATAAGTCTGCCTCCTGAGTGGTCAAGAAACATCAAAAGCAGAGAAATGTAGGATGAGGAGTTCATGTAGGCAGATTACAAGTCAAGGTTACCTAGAAGCCCTAAAATGATTTGCATTTTTATCTCTATAGCTTGGACAGTTTATCTGTATGTCACTATGACCAGAACCAGTTTCCCTGGATACAACCAGTGCCCATGCAAAGAAGGCTAAAAGGACAAATGAATCTGCATTTATGCTTTTGATTATAAAAAGTACAACCTAAATTTGAAAAGTGCATGTTTTTAAAATATGTTGTAACACAGAAAACTCTTATCATATTAACCAAATACTGTTCGTAGGCACCCCCAAATCTAAGGATAGAATACGCTTTTTATCAACTGGCTGAATGTCTCTTTTGAACACTGATCTCTTCCTCATTCCCTGAATTGGAAGTTTCTTCCTCTCCATTCTATTCTTTGCTGCCTGAGTTTAGGCCCCATTGTTCTTGTTGTAATAGTTCAGAACTGATCTCCCAGACTCTAGCCCCACCGCTTTCCTGTCCACCAAAGTTATCAGTCTTTCCCTGTCTCTTCCTCCAGAATTACACACTTCCATTCCACAAATCTGCTGCAAAAGATCTCTTTAAAGTGTCAAATAACAAAGATGTCACTTTGAAGACTAAGAGGTACCTGACCCAAGCCATGGTATTTTCAATAGCCTCACAAGTATGTGAGAGCTGGACAATGAATAAGGAAGACAGAAGAAGAATTGATGCATTTGAATTGTGGTATAGGCAAAGGATACACAAAATACCATGGACTGCCAGAAGGAACAATTCTGTCTTGGAAGAAGTACAGCTGGAATGCTCCTTAGATGCAAGAATGGCCAAACTTTGTCTCACATTCTTTGTCATATTGTCAAAAGGGGCCAATCCCTGGAGAATATTGTTCCAGGTACCTAGTGCCGCTCTGACAATAATATACCACAAATGGGATGGCTTGAACAAACAAGAGTTTATTCTCTTACCGTTCAGGAGGCTAGAAGTCCAATTTCAAAGTGCCAGGCTCTAGAGGCTGTGTGAAAGCCTCTCGACCTTGGGCTTTAGCTCTGCCTTTTGCTCCCAGCCCACTGAAGCTAGGCGTATCTCTTCACTCTGGCAGCTGCTGGCTGCTGAGGTTAACAAGTCCAAGGTCAACAAATAAAATAGCACAGTCCTGATGTTACCAAACCTCATGGCAGGCTATTAATTCAAGTCCATTGAAAGTCCCAAGGTCAGCAGAGCAGGGCATGCTGCTGAACAATGACATGGCTACATGCAGGGTTCAAGGGTGCCATAAGCTAGAGACCATTCCCAAAGCTGCTTCTTATATACTGGAAGCAGACCATATACCCAAATGCAGCTACTCAGCTGCTCCAATAGATTCTACCATGGAATTAATTACTAGTCTCACCATGGGGAATAACTACATTCAGCTGCCCAGCCACTCAACCAGGCCCAGCCAGGTTGACACACAAACATAACCACCACAGATATCATGCTTAGTAAAGTGGAGGGTCAGCAGAAAAGGGGAAGACTCTCAACAAGAAGAGTTGACACAGTGACTGCGATGATGGGCTCAAGCATAGCAATGATTATGGGGATGGTGCAGGACTGGGCAGTGTTCTGCTCTGTTGTACATAAGGTCATTATGACAAAAACCTTCTTGATGGTACCTAACAACAACAACATTACAGAAATCTGATTGTGTCCACTGATACTTAATGACTTCTAGTGGTGCTATCTTAACAATTGGATAAAGTTATATTCTTTAGAATCATATACAAAGTCATTCCATATATTACCGAATATACCCTCTCAGATGCATCTGTACCTAATTTTCCAATACTGCCTTGTGGTGTAGTGCCTAAGGCATTTGAAGGGAGCTCTGGTAGCATAGTGGCTAAGGCACTTGACTGCTAACCAGAAGGCTGGTGGTTCAAACCCACCAGCCACTCCTCGGAAGGAAG
>NW_006921864.1:1091797-1093349 GCF_000298275.1 Orycteropus afer afer
TGTTTTAATTGTCTTTAACTTCAAGTTGAACTTGCATATGAGCAGTTGATGGTCTGTTCCACAAACAGCTCCTGGCCTGGTTTTGGCTGAAGATAATGAGCTTTTTCACTGCCTCTTGCCACAGATGTAGTCAATCTGATTCCTGTGTGTTCCATCTGGTGAGATCCACGTGTACAGCCGTTGTTTGTGTTTTTGAAAAAAGGTGTTTGCAATGCTTAAGTCATTGGTCTTGCAAAATTCTACCATGTGAGTTCCAGCGTTATTTCTCTCACCAAGGCCAAAATTTCCAACTACTGGTGTTTCTTCTTTGTTTCCAACTTTTGCCTTTCATTCCCCAGTGATACTTAACATATCCTGATTGCATGTTCGGTCAATTTCAGGCTGCAGAAGTTGATAAAATTCTTCAATTTCCTCATCTTTGATTTTGGTGGTTGGTGCATAAATTTGAATAATAGTCGTATTAATGGTTCTTCCTTGTAGGCATATGGATATTATTCTGTCACTGATAGCATTGTTCTTCAAGACAGATCTATTTACTTATTTATTTATTTGTATAATCTTTCTTAATTAAAAAATGATATTGAGTGCTGAAATTCTGTACAACATAAAGTTCAAAGAAATAATCCTTTTTATAACCATATCCATAATTCATCTACTTAGAAGAATCATTGTACATATATTTTTGTTTGTTCTTCTAGTTTTATACATACTATTTTTTTAAATTTCTTTTTTATTGTGATTTGGTTGAAGATTTACAGAGCAAATTCACTTTCCATACAGCAGTTCACATACACTTTTTCTCATGACATTGACCACAGTTTACCACAATGCAACAGCCCCCCTCCCACCTCCTCCCCACAGTTACCTCTTCCCAGTGTCCATCCCTCCATAGGCTGCTGCCCCCTGAGCTGTCTTCCTGTGCATAAGCAGAGCTTCTTTCTCCCATGACTGTTCTCTCCAAGGAGTGTATCGACTTGAGGTAAATGTTCAACTCATATGCCTGTCTTTTGTTTGGCTGGAAACTACAGGTGTGGGTTAAATTCCAGACCTGAAGGGCAGCTAAGTGCCATAGTCTCAGTGGTTCCACCTGGACCCCCTTTTTTTTTTCCTCCAATGATTTTGAGTTTTGTCCCACATTGTTCTCCCTCTCTATCAAGGATCTCCTACATAGATCCCCTTTCAAGTGGATTACAGTGGGAGCTGGGCACCATCTAGTTCTTCTCATTTCATAGTCGTATAGGCTGCAGATGAGATGGTGTACCAGTTGCTAGGACTACTTGTTTCCATGAATTTTGGTTTTCTTCATTCTTCTTTGCTCTAGATGAGGAGATACCCATCATTGCATCTAGATGGCAGCTTGTTAGCTTTTAAGATCCCAGACACTACTCGCCAAGGTAGGAGGTAGAACAATGTTTTGTGTAGTATATTATGCCAATTGAGCTTGATGTCCTCCTGCAACTATGGTCCCAAGCCCACAGGTTCAACTACTTGGTCTCTCTGGGTAGCTGGCTGTGACCAAGCAGTGACCACAACCTTGCCCCTTGTCAGCTCT
>NW_006921864.1:1100507-1101274 GCF_000298275.1 Orycteropus afer afer
GAAACCCAAGGAGGGGTCGCTATGAGTCAGGGTTGACTCGACGGCACGTAACAACAACAACAACAACAAGGCATTTGACTGAAAACCAGAAATCTGGTGGTTCAAATCCACTAGCCACTCCTTGAAAGAAGGTTAGGCAATCTACTTCGGAAGTGATACCAACTAGGAAACCCAAAGAGGGGCCACTCTAAGTTATCCAACTTGACAGCTGTGAGGTTTTTTTGGGGGGTTGGGAGTCTGTAATCTCATGGTGGAACTTTTGAAATAGGTTATCCCAAATACACTTGCACTTTTACTCCTGTGTAGCAGATTATGTTCTATTGTTGCCTAAAATTGTCTCTGCCTCATTGCTCCCTCATTTTTTAAGGTTAGTTCAAATGTTACATCCAGTGACAGCTGCCCAAACATAAAACTAGTTTCATATTCTTTCTCTGTACCCATAGAATTTTGTAGTATAAATTAAAAAAAACAGATAATATTGTTTTATAGTTTTTCAAATTCTTGTGTTTACAAGAGTCAGAAAAGCCTCCAGCTTGACGTTTGATCCAGGAACTTTGAACTTGTCAGCTTGTATAAGTGTGTGAGCTATTTTCATAAGAAAAATTTCTCTATGTATACATATATAGCTTTAATTTACTTCAGTCAGCCACGGGGATCCAGGTGAGGAGAGGGAAGTCTGGCATACCCAAAGCAGCAGGGTGGGAGAGCAGGAGAAAGGGGATTAAAAGGCCGAGGAATCTGGACAGAGGAGGAGTCAGCTGCAGGGA
>NW_006921864.1:1102251-1103480 GCF_000298275.1 Orycteropus afer afer
CTGGGGACTGGAATGCAAAAGTTGGAAACAAAGAAGAATCACTGGTAGTTGGAAAATTTGGCCTTGGTGACAGAAATAATGCTGGAACTCTTATGGTAGAATTTTGCAAGACCGATGACTTATTCTTTGGAAACACCTTCTTTCAACAACACAAATGGTGACTCTACACATGGACTTCAGATGGAACACACAGGAATCACATTGACTACATGTGTGGCAAGAGGCAGTGGAAAAGCTCAGTATCTTCAACCAAAACAAGGCCAGGAGCTGATTGTGGAACAGACCATTAAGTGCTCATATGCAAGTTCAACTTGAAGTTGAGGACAATTAAAACAAATTCCTGAGAGCCAAAATATGACCTTGAATGTATCCCTCCTGGATTTAGAGACCATCTGAAAAATAGATTTGATGAATAAACACCAATGACCAAAAAAAGAGGAATCATGGGATGACATCAAGAACATCCATCAAGAAAGCAAGAGATTATTAAAAAGACAGGAAAGGAAGAAAAGACCAAAATGGACATCAGAAGAGACTCTGAAACTTGCCCTTGAATGAAGTGTAGCTAAAGCAAATGGAAGAAATGACAAGATAAGAGAGCTGAATAGAAGATTTCAAAAGCATCTTGAAAAGACAAAGTCAATTATTGTAATGAAATGTGCAAACACCTGGATTTAGAAAACCAAAAGGGAAGAACACAATCAACATTTCTCAAGGTGAAAGAATTGAAGAAAAAATTTCAGCCTCAAGTTGCAATATTGAAAGGATCCAGATTTACATACAATAAAATGCACCAGTTTTAAGTGTCCAATTAAAAAAAAATGAAAGATTCTACAGGCAAAATATTGAATGATGCAGGAAACATCAAAAGAAGATGGAAGGAATACACTAAGTCACTGTACCAAAAAGAATTGGTCAATGTTCATCCATTTCATGAGGTTCCATATGATCAAGAACCAATGGTACTGAAAGAAGAAATTGAAGCTGCACTGAAGAAAGTGGCAAAAAAATAAATAAATAAAAAGACTCCAGGAATTAATGGAATACCCATTGAGATGTTTCATCAAAGGGGTGTCGCACTGGAGCCAGTCACTCACCTATGCTTGGAAATTCGGAAAACCTGGCAAACTGATGAAAAGAGATTCATATTTGTACCCATCTCAAAGAAAGGTGATCCCAAAGAATGTGGAAATTATCTAACAATATCATTAATATCACATGTAAGTAAA
>NW_006921864.1:1105100-1107974 GCF_000298275.1 Orycteropus afer afer
ATATATATATATATCACAATTTTTAAAAGTATGAAAAGAATTCTAAATTTCAAATGGAGACAGTGGTCTGTCTCTGGATTTTCAATATACTCTAAGGCCTTGCTACTCAAAGTGTGGTGTACAGACCAGCAGCATTGGCATCATTTCCTATCTCATCAGAATAGTGTATCAGGCTCCACCAGAGACCTACTGAATCAAATTTGTATTTTATATTTAATATATTTTATATTTAATTCAAATAATTCATATGCATAGTAAAATTTGAGAAGCACTGTTCCACATAATACCAAAAATTGTAGGACTGAAACATATGCTTCTGTTCCTCAGTGATAATGCAAAAGGAACAGAAATCTTTGGATGGTCTAAAAACTGCCAATCCTTCTGAAGGTCCTGTTACCCAGGACTAAATCTCCCATGATTGTCTAAACCAAGACCCAGTATTCACATAGATCCCGTTAGACCAATCTACTTCTGCCAGAGATGGAGAATCATGAAAGAATGAAGAGTCAAGGGCGCCTTGCCCAACGAGAGAATTGAAATGAAAAAGCTTTTGCATGGACACCATGTGACACACTTTAGGCTTTCATTATTCACTTGGTGTTCTCTAAGACACATTTCTTGGATTTGTGCCTGCGGTGACAGGCCCATTATAATCTATGTGGTCTGCTGGAGTAGCACAACATTGAAGCCCTGATTGGAGTCAGAGAGATATGTCCTTTAATTCCTCTAATCCTTGGACAGATAAATTACAAATTTTCTTTCCCTTAAGTTTTCTCACTTGTAAAGGTAAATTAATCAAAGCTTAGCTTATTTATTTGGCCAGGTCAAATGTTATAGACCTTATGCTAGGCATTGGGAATACAGAGTAGTGAATTACTATTTCAGCACTTTTGTTGTCAGCAAGAATGAGTAAAACAAAAACCACACTCACTGCCATCGAGTCAATTCAACTTATAGCAACCCCACCTTGGGTTTCCAAGACCATATCTCTGTGGAAGTACATTGCCCAATCTTCTTCCCAGGTGTGGCTGGTGGGTGTGCACTGCCAGCCTTCTGGTTAGCAGTCAAATGCCTTAGGCCCTATACCACCAGAGCTCCCACATGAATGACTACTGGTATCTAAATTCCAATGTTTATCAGATGTTGTTTATTCACACACAAGAGACTCCACATAGCCTATTGACCTCTGGTGACTGTGATATTAAAACTTTATTCATATATGACCATCCCAGCCTACTCTCAGGAACCAAATACAGCTAGGAAATTGTTGTATAAATTAGTCTCAGAAAAGTTTGATGTTTCACGTATTTACTCATCTGGGATCACTATGGCACTATGTCCATATAAATTTGGCTATCTGGCCTGATTTACTGGCCCCATCATCCATTTCTCAAAATCAGTCTGAGCACTGTTGTTTTGATTGCTATTCCATTATACCAATTTCCACTTCCTCAGTTCATGAATCTGGATATTTTCTTCATTGCAATAGTAACGTTAGCCCTAGGAAACAGATCATCTTTCTTCTGCCTAGCAAAAAAAAGTCATCAATAAGCTTAATCTACTAAATACTCCCCTTGCAGGAAAAGGGAGATAGTGACATAAAGAAATCATTTACAATTAATTTGTACACTAGATATTGTCCATAAATAAAATAGCTCTGAGCAGAATAAGATGCAAGAACTTCTAGTTTATGTTTAGAGTCTCAGCCCTTATGGAGCTGATCAAGCCTTGAGGTAGAGATTTGGTCCACAGGTAGTCAAATATTGCAGAGAGTTATTTTAAAATAATGGGATAAGTAATATCCCAAGATAACATTAATTATAATAATTCCCTAATATTTTTCCATTTATTTTTTAATTAAAAAAATTATTTGTTTGAAGGGATAATGTCTTGGTTCTATGGTGCTGCTTTAACAGAATTACCACAAGTGGATGGCTTTAACAAATAAGAATTTATTCTCTTACCATTTGTTGCTGTTGTTGTTGTTGCTGTTATGTGCCATAGAGTCGAACCCAACTCATAGCGACCCCTCCTTGGGTTTCCAAGGCAGTATCACTATGGAAGTAGATTGCCCATCTTCCTTCCGAGGAGTGGCTAGAATTCCTAACTCAGAGTGCCAGCTCTAGGGGCTGGGTGAAGATCCCTCGACCATGGGCTTCAGCTCTGCCTCTTGTTCCAAGCTCGCTGGAGCTAGAGGCTTCTTCAGGCTCATGCAGCTACTGGCTGCTGAGGCTGATGAACCCAAGATCAGCAAGCAATATGGCAGGCCACTGGTTCAAGTCCAGGAAATGGAGATGAAGACTCAGCCAAACGTAGGATCCATATTTATCAAAAATCTAGAGACTTTCCTCAAAGCTTCTCCATATATACTAGAAGCAGGCCACACCCTGAAGGTAACTACTTAGCTGTTCACAGCAGATTCCACCATAGAGGTGATTACAATCTCATCATGGGGAATAACTACATCCAGGTTCCCATCTACTCAAAATCGTGGCCCAGCCACAACCTTAACTACCACACCTGTGTATGAATGAAGACGTATACTCTCTAATGTCTATTAGTGAGAAGATTGATGTACAATGGTCCCTTGGTATCAACATGGAGTACTGGTTTCAGGACACCTGAAGATACCAAATTTTAGGGGTGATTGATACCTTAATAAAATGGCATAGTATATTTATATATCCAATGCATTTCCTCTTGTATATTTTAAATCATCTCTAGATTACACATAATAACCTAATAAAACGTAAAAGCTATGCAAATAGCACTTTATACTCTCTCTTAGACTTTCAGAGTAACTTTGACCATTAGTTAGTTCCTGCCCCAAAATTTTTTTTTTTTTTTTAATTAGGATTTGGGTGAAGATTTACA
>NW_006921864.1:1116140-1123646 GCF_000298275.1 Orycteropus afer afer
TTCAAGGCTCAGGGGTCCAAGATTATCTTCTGTGTCTGTGTTAATTGGTTTCCCTTTTCTTTGTTGAAGAGGGTCTGTGCAATCCTTCTGCCTAGTCCGTCATCTTGCCGGAAACCCTGCCCCCAAATTTTTAATCTGTGGTCGATTGAATCCACTGATGAGAAACCCACAGATGCAGAGGACAGACTGTATGCTCTGAACCATGCATTAAGAAAGAGATGCATACTTCTTATTGTGGACTAGTGTAGTCAGTTAAGGTCAAGGTAATTTGTTCTCATCTTTATCCATGTCAACATTTTTGGCAAGGATTATATGGGTAAATTGCTGTTTGAAAAATTGCAATACTAAAACTCTTACAGATTATGTATTTAAAGTTAAAATATGAGTCTCAAATCTTGCTTGTAAAGGAACAAGCAGAAAAAAACAATAACAACAATTTAAGTTCAGATAAATTTTACTTATCTGGTTTTTGTGTTTAGATTTTCATACTTGAAAAGCAGCAGAAAGTCAGTAATTTATTTCTGTACATTGGAACATTTAGTTCTGTTGTAACAACGATAATCTTTATTCTGCCCTAAAAGCAACTGGGACATATAGGCAGCTTGGGACACTTTCTATTTTGGTGTCTGTGGAAAATAAATCCTTATTCAATAAAATAGCCCCATGGAAATGAACATGAGGCAATTATTTCACTTCCAGATTGCAACTCTTTACTATTCTACCTACAATAAACCAGAACTTGAAGAATTCTAAAAATATTTAGGAAAAACACACCAACAAACAACATACCATATGTTTAATTCGATTTTTATTTGTGTATTAGATATTTATTAATTTGGTACACATTCATGTTTCTTTTTGTACTCCTATCTGACCACTTAATCATTTAGTAAATCATTATTATTTAAAACTTTAGATACTAAACTATTTATCATGCCTAATGTTGACTCTCAAAAAGACCACCAAAAACCTTGACACACAAGAAAATTAAGGTTATAAAACCTACTGCAGTTGGCAAAATAGCAATTTGGCAGTCCTAAAGATGGCTCAGAAGAGATAACTCGGGATAAGATGTCTATGAAGTTCTAGACCCTGTGTAAGTGTTTTTAGGGTAGATCATGAAGCTAAGGAATTGGTTGGATTGGGCAGATTTTATGATAAAAATATTTTTGAATCAGTAGACACAGTGAGCCAAGGATACTGATGTAAGTTTTAATAAGAAATGGTTTAGACTTGATGAAGATACTGACTTTGGTGTCTTAATTTTCTTTTGCTACTTAACAAATCATCATAGCCTTAGAATTTTATCTCACAGTTTCTGTGGGTCGAGAGTCTGGGCACAGTTTTACAGGATTCTCTGCTCAGTGTCTCATAAGTCTGCAATTAGATAACAAGTAGACTGCATTTCTTTTTGGAGCTTGGTGTTTTCTTAAAGTGTTGTTGTTGTTGTTATGTGCTGTCGAGTCGGCCCCGACTCATAGCAACCCCTCCTTGGGTTTCCGAGGCAGTATCACTACGGAAGTAGGATTGCCCAAACTTCCTTCTGAGTTTCTTAAAGTACACATAGCTATTTAGATTATTGGAAACTTCAGTTCTTTGAGTTTCATGCTTTCTTGCTGAGTTCCCTGCTTTCTGCCATGTAGGATCACTTTCAACTCCTACGGTCACCCATAGTCCCATGCCTTGTGACCCCCTCTCAGGGTGTCTCTGTTTATAACAGCTTAATTTTTCACACCCAGCAGATGAATCTGTCTAACATAACAGAGGACCCAGGTCTGTCTCTTACAGGGCTTACCTGATTAGATCAGACTCATGAAAGATAATCTCCCAGTATGTACATGTATTTCTATCTGCATTGCACAAGCAGACAGACGGTGCTTCAAATTGCTAGGGAGCCATACGGCTTCTAGGAAGTAAAGACGTATATTCACTAACCTCAACCATTCTATGGATGCGCTATTCATTTATGATTGAGCAGACACAAAAAACACACAGTTTTGGCATTATGAAATCCATTATAATTATTATTTATAGAAAGTAAACAAGTAAATAGGAGTGGGCTCTGGTAGCATAGTGCCTAAGGCACTTGACTGCTAACCAGAAGGCTGGCAGTTCAAACCCACCAGCCACTCCTCAGAGGGAAGGTTAGGCAATCTACTTCCATAGTGATACTGCCTCAGCAACCCAAGGAGGGGTTGCTATGAGTCAGGTCCGATTCAATGGCACATCACAACAGCAACAACAAACAAGTAAATAATAACAGCAGAGTCTCAAAAGAACAGCTTACTTTTTCCAAATTACCTAAGTCCATTCTTGTGTTGCTAGGCAGGCACATCATGGTTGAGGTCAGATGTGTTCAAATTGCCACTATCTCTGGCTACTACAGCACTACTCAAGGGCCTGCCTGACTCCTCAGGCTTCATCTCTGCCACAGAGACTTTCTGGGCCTCACTGATGGCTGGAAAACCATTGCAGAGCATCTCCCTGGTCTCTGTCTCGGGCCCGTTCTAAGCCTTTGCTGTCAGCTCCTTTCATGCTACCCAAACTTCTAGAACTCTCTTGCTGTCACACTACCTTGTCTCACTCTGACCAGTAGGGGAGATACGGAATTCCTGCATGGAGCTGACTCAGGTCTCTGGCCTGCATTGGCAAGTGTTATAGCTCCTTTAGCTCTGCCAGCAAGCCTCCTGCTTGGAGGTGCTTTGCTTTCACTCCATGGACCAGGCAGGCCCATCATTGCTGTCCCTTGCTGTCCTCAGCGTTCACTCTTTATTCCAGGTCTCCACACTTAGCACAGGGAGTTGAGTCCTTGGTCTAGTCCAACAAATGTGCTTCACTATGGATTCTTCTTGATGGCAGTGAGGTCTCCCTCAGCTTCTATAAACCCTTACAAACCTCACAGGATGGCAAAACTGATCAGTCCCCTTGGTAGGCCATACCTTATTTGCATTAGAAACTGTCTAATCCCTGAAAGAATTGCATGCATTTTACTTGCAAAGTCCCGGTTAATCATTTTGTGGGAATTACAAGACTAGGGCCAGTATTTTGGTCCTCTACTGCTGCTCTAGCAGAAAATACCACAAATGGATGGCTTTAACAAACAGGTTTGTTCTCTTACAGTTTAGGAGGCTAGAAGTCCAACTTCAAAGTGCCAGCTCTAGGGGCTAGGTGAAAGCCCCTTGAGCTAGGACTTCAGTTTTCCCTCTTGTTCCCAGCCCACTTAAACTGGAGGCATCTCTTAGCTCAGGCAACTGTGGCTGCTGAAGTGGACAAACCCAAGGATGACAAGTAAATTGGAACAATTCCAAGATTTTGGCAGGCCACTAATTCAAGTCCATTAACAGTCACTCCTCAGAAGGAAGGTTGGGCAATCCTACTTCCGTAGTGATACTGCCTCGGAAACCCAAGGAGGGGTCGCTATGAGTCAGGGGCGACTTGACAGCAAATAACAACAACAACAACAGTCCCAAGATGGTCAGACAGCATGACAGGCCATTGAGATGAAGACTTGGCTACATGCAGGGTCTAAGTATGCCAAAAAACTCAGAGACCTTTTTCAAAACCTTGTATACTGGAACTAGATCACATCCCTAAGGCAGCTACACATCTGCTCACAGTAGACTCCACGATGGAGTTGTTTACCAGTCTCATCATGGGGAATAACTACATCCAGCTGCCCAGCCACTCAAAACCAGGCCCCGCCAATTTGATACACAACCTTAACTATCACAGCTAGAAAGGCCACATAAAAATAATTCACTGCAACATACTTTCTGTTAATTAATTCAAAGTCAACCAATTAAGGATTCTAATTACATCTGTAAAAAATAAAAGCAATACAATTAATTTGCCATGAAAGATAATATAATTACAGAAATAATATACCATCAAATTTGCCATTTTCTTTTGTTTAAAAGTGAGTTAAAGATTCCCATCTACACTCAAGGGGAAAATATAATACATGAGTGTGTATCATTGCAGGAGGAGTCATCTTAGAAGTCTCCCAACTACAATTAGTTACACTTATTTTTCAAAGCAAAGATTTCTTGGAGCAAGTAGCTTAATTTACTTTTGCCTAGTACTTCTACTGCTTAGCACAGGAGGAAGAAAATATACTTCATCCATAATTATGAACCTCGGCACAGGATATATGTTGAGTCTCTGTATATATGGATGAAAAATTTGGCAACAGATTTTGGTGATAGTCCCAAAACACTATTAATGTAACTATTGTCACTAAATTGTTCTTCTGTTACGAGCTGTTAAGTGTGTTCAGACTCATAGTGACACAATGTACAACAAAATGAAACACTGCCTGACTGTGATCATCCTCACAATCATTGCTATGCTTGAGCCCATTCTTGCACCCTCTGTGTCAGTTCGTCTTGTTGAGGGTCTTCCTCACTTTTTACTTACCTTATACTTTTCCAAGCATGATATTCTTCTTCAGAGACAAGTTCTTCCTGGTAACATGTCAAAAATATGAGTTGAAGTCTCAATAACCTCACTTATAAAGGGCATTCTGACTGTAATTCTTCTGAGACAGATTTGTTCATTCTTCCAGCAGCCCACAGTATGTTCAATTTTCTTTGTCAACATCATAATTTAAAAGCATTGTTTGTTCTTCAATTTCCTTATTCATTGTTGTTGGGCAAGGACCCTCCAATAGGGGAGTAGTAGTATCAGGCTCCCTCACCCCCTCCCTGCTTCTGCTGAAAATGCTAGGTCATATTTACATAATATCACTGCCATATTAGAATGATGCAATCTTATGTAACCTATACTTTCTGTACAGTGCCACTATTGTGTAGACTATAAAAAGAAAGGGAACTTTCTTTAGCAGCAGAAAGTCACAGCAGCAACAGTGACGTTCGAGATGCTGTGTGAATAAAACATGTCTCAGTCCCACATACATCTGGCTCCATGAGTGTTCTTCCATCTGCCCAAATCAAGAGTGAACCTTCCAGGCATCGAGCACCTGCAGTATAACTGGCGTAGTCGGCAGGATTCATTGTAGACAGGTATTATTGTTGTTGTTGTTATGTGCCATCGAGGTGGACCCGACTCATAGTGACCCCTCCTTGGGTTTCCAAGGCAGTATCACTATAGAAATAGATTGCCCTATCTTCCTTCTGAGGAGTGGCTGGTGGGTTTGAATTGCTAGCCTTCTGGTTAGCAGTCAAGTGCCTTAGCCACTATGTTACCAGAGCTCCCATAGACGGGTATGGGACCCCCAAAAGAATCCACTGTCCCCTATGAGGGGTGGCCTTCCACGAGCATGTGGTATTTGGTGGCTGAGGTATTAGCTGCTTGGTTGCCTCCCCAGGAATGGCCAGGGCTGGACAGTACCCCAGCATTGGTGAAAGAGCCCTGTGTGTGGTGGAGGAATCCTTAGAAAAGAAAACCCAGGTGGCAGCCAGAGCTGTGGGTAGGGTTTTCCTAACTGTTTTGCATGCTGAGACCAAGAAGGAACTGACACTAACCACGCTGCTCTGGGAGGAAGTTGCCACATTGCAGCAGCAGAAGGGGGGTGTTGGAGATAACAAAGCATGTCCTGGAGGTAAACAGGGCCGATCCTGAGGAGGCAGAAGGTCCAGAGAAGCTTGTCTTTCAGGCACGGCCAATAGTTACCCAGAAAATGAAATCCCAGAAACCCATGGCAGCAGGAGTGTGACCTGCTGGTCCTGTCCAGATGACAGAGTTCACCACAAACCATCCCTATACCCAGGCAGAACTAGTAGTTCTGGGGAAGCAGTTCAGGTAGTGTCCTGGTGAGCCATTGGCTGCTTGGTTGCTATGCTTATGGGATGCAGGGGTGGACAGTGTAATGTATACCAAGTATGAAATGGAGAAGTTGGTGACAGTAACAGTTAACCCCTCCCTGCACCAGTGCTTGCAGAACAGTACTTGCCACACTCTGTGTGGAGATAACTGCTCGCTGATAGATTGGCTCCTGACCACTAAACAGGTCGTGTGGGCAGACTTGGGCGATCTGCCAGGTATAATCAGCAAATGGCAGTCATATTCAGAGTTAGTGCAAGTACTCCAGTAGCTGGGTATGAGACAGGCAATTTTCATTGTAAATACACATGACCCTGATGAGGAACGTTTTACAGGAGGCATGCTAAACTTGGTATTGAGAAATACCCCATCAGCATCATTTGGGTCCCTAATGGCCATATTGAACCCTACGTTGGGTGCCTGATTCATGAGGTAGCCACAATGGCTGTTAGCCTAGGAGATGCAGAGAGCGACAGCAGGGTAAAAGGAGTATGTGCACTGGCCAAACAAATGTGCGGTCTGCTTATAAGGAGCAAGCATACACAATTAATGGGAGATTATTGCTCTGGCCCTCCATACAGGCCCTTAGTGCTACACATAAGGCTTTAACACTTATGAATGAAGAATTTTATCAAATGAGGAAGGTAGTTATGCAGAATACATGGCATTAGATATTTTGACAGCCTCTCAAGGAGGGGCATGTGCTAAGCTAGACACCGATTGCTGCATTTATATTCCAGATACTCACCACAATGTAACCATGGCTTTAAATGCTTTAGCTGTTGAGAGTCATTCTATTGACAAACTGACAACAGATCCTGTGAAGGAATGAAGGGACTCACTTGCATGTGGTGGTGAGTCACCCTGTTAGTTTTGGGAATTATTTTCAGAGTCCTTGTTGTAGGTTGTTGCAACTTATACTGCTGCTGTGGGATATGGATGCAATGCTCAGCCCTCCTCACCCAGGTCCCCTCTGGGAAAACCTTTGTAACCACATAGATTGTAAGGCAAAGAACTGTGGAGGGGTGGAATGTTAGGCAAGGACCCTCCAATAGGGGAGCAGTAGTATCAGGCTTGCTCACCCTCTCCTTGCTTCTGCAGAAGATGTTAAGTCATAGTTATATAGTATAACAGCCATATTAGAAAGATGCAATCTTATGTAACCCACACTTTGGGCACTGTGCCACTATTGTGTAGTTAGACTATAAAAAGGAAGAGAATTTCTTTAGCAGCAGAAAGTCGCAGCAGCAGCAGTGACCTGTGAGATGCTGTGTGAATAAAGCATGTCTCAGTCCCACATACCTCTGGCTCAACAAGTGTTCTTCCATCTACCCAAATCAAGAGTGCACCTCCCAGGTATCAAGCAGCTACAATACAATTGCCCAGGTCGAAAAGACCATGGCTGGGTCAGACACACATTAGTGTCAAGTCCTTGTTTTTAACATTTTAAAAAGGACTTCAGAGCATATTTGCCCTATTCAATATGTCAACTGATTTCTTGACTGCTGCTTCCATGGGCAATGATTGTGGATCCAAATAAAATGAAATGCTTGACAACTTCAATATTCACTCCATTTATCATGATACTGCTTATTGGTCCAGTTGTGAGGATGTTTGTTCTCTTTTTTTGAGGTATAATCCATACTGAAGGATATATTCTTTGATCTTTATCAATCAATAAGTACCTCAAGTCCACTTCACTTTCCACAAGCAAGGTTGTGTCAT
>NW_006921864.1:1124239-1129417 GCF_000298275.1 Orycteropus afer afer
TTTATTTATTTATTTATTTAATGATTTTGAGTTTTGTTTCACATTTTTCTCCCATTCTATCCATGATCTCCTACATAGATCTCTCTCCGAGTGGTTGGTAGTGGTAGCTGGGCACCATCTAGTTCTTCTAGTCTCATAGTCCTATAGGCATGGTGTACCAGTCCTTTGGACTAATTGTCTCCATGTGTCTTTAGTTTTCTTCATTCTTCTTTGCTCTGGATGAGGAGAAACCCATCGTTGCATCTAGATGGTCATTTGCAAACTTTTAAGGTCCCACTTGCTACTCACCAAAGTAGCATGTGGAACAATTTGTTGGGTAGTACATTATACATAGTGCCTAAGGGGCTTGACTGCTAACCAGAAGGCTAGGAGTTCAAATCCACCAGCCACTCCTCGGAAGGAAGATGGGACAATCTACTTCCATAGTGATACTGCCTTGGCAACCCAAGGAGGGGTCGCTGTGAGTCAGGTCTGATTTGACGGCACATAACAACAACAACAACATGTTATGCCAATTGAGCTTGATGTCCCCTGTGACTATGGTCCCAAACCCACAGGTCCAACTACTCTCTTCCTCTGGGAGCTGGCTGTGGCCAAGAAGTGACTACAACCTTTCCCCTTGTCAGCTCTACCATATACCTGGGAACTCCTACAGAACATACAAATACACTTGTAGAAACATTGTCTGCCAACCCTACACATAGTCTTGGGCATGATCCCCCCTGCAAAGGCATACATAATAGTTTAGCCTGTGCACCCATTTATCCACCTGTGTATCTATGTTTACTTCACTGGCAATGCAGTACTGTATGTGCAAAAGGGTCCATCCTTGTTGTCTGTACCTCCCATGCACCTCTCTATGTCTTCCTCTTCCTCAATGCCTATGTGTTAATTACTCACATTTGGTACATTGCCCTTCTTTTCACCCAAATCAATACTTACCTCTACCTATCTAACAGTGTTCCCTACCCTCCCTTCCCACCCCTGTTGTTGTTGTTAGGTGCCATCAAGTCGTTTCTGACTCATAGTGACCCCATGCACAGCAGAACGAAACACTGCCCGATCCCGCATCAGCTCCATAATCTTTACTATACTTGAGCCCATTGTCACAGCCATTGTGTCAATCCATCTCAACGAAGGTCTTCCCCTCTTTCATTGACCCTCCACCTTATCAAGCATGATATCCTTTTCCAGGGAATGGTCTCTTCTGACAACATGACCAAAGTAGGTGAGACAAAGTCTGGCCATTCTTGCTTACAAGGGCATTCTGGCTGCACTTCCTCTAGGACATCTCTGTTAGTTCTTTTAGCAGCCCATGATGCCTTCAGCATTCTTCGCCAGCACCACAACTCAAAAGCATTAACTCTTCTTTGGTCTTCCTTATTCATTGTCCAGCACTCACATGCATATGAGGCAATTGGAAATATCATGGCCTGTGTCAGGCTCACCTTAGTCCTTAAGGAGACATCCTTTGTCCTCAGCACTTGAAAGAGTTCCTTCACGGCCTACCTGCCCAGTGCCACACATCTTCTAATGTCCTGACTGCTGCTTCCATTGGTGTTGATTGTAGAACCAAGCAATGTGAACTCTTTGACAACCTCCATCTTTTCTCAATTTATCATGATGCTGCTTATTGGTCCAGTTGTCAGGATTTTTGTTTTCTTTACATTGAGATGTAATCCATACTGCAGACTGTGTTCTTTAATCTTCGTTAGTAAGTACCTTAAGTCATCCTCACTTTCAGCAAGCAAAGTTGTATCATCAATGTATCTCAGGTTGTTAATGATTCTTCCTCCAATTCTGATGCTACATTTTCCTTCATATAGTCCAGGGTCTTGGATTATTTGCTCAGCATATAGATTGAATAAGTATGGGAAAATATACAACCCTGACACACTCCCTTCTTGATTTTAAACCACGTTAGTGTCCCCTTGTTCTGTTTGAATGACAGCCTCCTGGTCAAGGTACAGGTTCCTCATGAGTAACTTTATAGTTAGTAACTGTAAAGTAACTAACCTAGTAACTAACAAAGAAAATTTCCTTCCATATAGAAACCTTTCCTTGACTTTTTAAAATAATAGACTAATACAATACTTGTCCTTCTGTGATTGACTTATTTCACTCAGCATAATGTCCTCCAAGCTCATCCACATTATGCAGTGTTTTGCTGATTCTATTTTATTCCTTAGGGTTGCATAGTATTCCCTTGTTTGTATGTACCATAGTTTGGTTATCCATTCTTCTGTTCATGGGCACCTAGGTTGCTTCCATCTTTTTGCTATTCTAAATAGTGCTGCAATGAATATGGGTGTGCATATATCTGTTCTTGTCCTGGCTCTCACTCCTTTAGGATATATACCTAGTAGTGGAATGGCTGAATCAAATGGTATTTCTAATTCCAACTTTTTAAGGAATCACCACAATGCTTTCCACAGTGGTTGTATCATTTCACAGTCCCACCAGCACTGTATGAGAGTCTCAATCTCTCCATATCCTCACTGACATTTGTTATTTTCTGTTTTATTGAACTTTGCTACTAGTGCTGGGGTAAGATCTAATCTCATTGTTGTGATTTGTATCTCTCTAATGACTAATGATCAGGAGCATTTTTTCATATTTTTCTTGGCTGCCTGAATATCTTATTTGGTGAAGTGTCTAATCATGTCTTCTGCCTATTTTAAATTGGATTATTTGTCTTCTTGCTGTTGAGGTGTTGAAGTTTTCTATAAATTCTAGAAATATGTCTTTTGTCAGATATGTCATTGCTGAATATTTTTCCCAATCTATAGGTTCTCTTTTGACTTAGAGAAGTCATAAAAATTTTATTTTTAGAAGGTCCTATTCATCTATTTTATCTTCTGCTGTTTGTGCATTCTGAGTTATGCTTGATAGTCTATTTACACCATATTTTCAGGCCCCTAAATTTGCCCCTGGTTTTTCCTTGAGGAACTTTATAGTTTTAGGTTTCACATTTAAGTTTTGGTCCATCTGGCATTAGTTTTTATGTATGGTGTGAGGTACAGATCTTGTTTCATTTTTCTGCAAATGGATATCCAGTTTTGCTGGCACCCTTTGTTAAAAAGATAATCTCTTCCTTATTTAATGGATTTCAGATCTTTGTCAATGATCATCTGACCATAGGTCAATGGATTTACTACTGGGTTCCCAATTCTGTTGCTTTGGTCTATGCACCTGGCATTATACAAATAACGGGCAGTTATGAAGTCTTTGGCAACTTCAATCTTTTCTCCATTTATTATAATGCTGCTTATATGTCCAGTTGTGAGGATTTTTGTTTTCTTTACATAAAAGTTGTATCATCAGCATATTTCAGGTTGTTAATGATTCTTCCCCCAATCTTGATGACACATTTCTTCTTCATCTAGTCCAACTTCTTGGATTATTTGCTCAGCATAATAGATTGAATAAGTATGGTGAAAGGACGCAACCCAGACACACTCCCTTCTTGATTTTAAACCATGCAGTGTTCTCTTGTTCTGTTCGAATGACAGGTTCCTGGTCTATGTACAGGTTCCTCATGAGTACAATAAGGTGTTCTGGAACTCCCATTCTTCTCGATGTTATCCACAATTTGTTATGCTCCACACAATCAAATGCTTTTGCATAGTCAATTAAACACAAGTAAACATCTTTCTGGTATTCATAGCTTTGAGCCAAGATCCATCTGACATCAGCAATGATGTCCCTTGCTCCACGTGCTCTTCTGAATTCAGCCTGCTCCTCTGCAAGTTCTGTGTCAACATATTGCTGCAACCATTTTAGAATTATCTTCAGTAAGATTTTACTTGCATGCAATATTAATGATCTTGTTTGATAATTTCCACATTCTTTGGGATCACCTTTCTTTGGAATAGGTACAAATATGGATCTCTTCCAGTCAGTTGTGCAGGTAGCTCTCTTCCAAATCTTGGCTTAACCAAGTGAGTGCCTCCAGTGGGGCATCCATTTGTTGAAACATCTCAGTGGGTATTCCTTCAATTCCTGGAGCCTTGTTCTTCACCAATTCCTTCAGTGCAGCTTCGACTTCTTCCTTCAGTACCATTGGTCTTGAATATATGCCACCTCCTGAAATGGATGGAGATCAACCAATTCTTTTTGATACAGTGACTCTGTATTCCTTCCATCTTCTTTTGTTGCTCCCTGAATCATTTAATATTTTACCCATAGAATCATTAAATATTGAAATCAAAGTTTATATTTTTTCCTCAGTTCTTTCAGCTTACGAAGTGCTGAAACTGTTCTTCTCTTTTAGTTTTCTAACTCCAGGTCTTTTCACATTTCTTTATAGTAATTGGCTTTATCTGCTCAAGCTGCTCTTTGAAATCTGTTCAGCTCTTTTATCTTGCCATATCTTCCATTTGCTTTAGCTACTCTCCATTCAAGGAGAAGTTTCAGAGTCTCTTCTGACATCCATCTTGGTCTTTTCTTCTTTTCTCATCTTTTTATGACCTCTTGCTTTCTTCATGGAAGATATTCTTGATGCCATCCCACAATTCTGGTTTTCATTCATTTGTGTTCAATGCATTAAATCTATTCTTTAGATGGTCTCTAAATTTAGGAGGGATATATTCAAGATCATATTGTGACTCTCTTGGACTTATTTTAAGACTTCAATTTAAAGTTGAACTTGCATATGAGCAGCTGATGGTCCATTCCCCAATCAGCCCCAGGCCTGGTTTTGGCTGGAGATATTGAACTTTTCCATCACCCCTTGCCACAGATGTAGTCAATCAGATTCCTGTGTATTTCATCTGGCACAGTCCACGTGTTTAGCCACCATTTGTGTTGTTGAAAAAAGGTATTTTCAATGAATAAGTCGTTGGTCTTGCAAAATGCTTTCGTGCAATCTCCAGCATTATTTGTCACCAAGGTAAAATTTTCCAACTACTGGTGATTTTTCTTTGTTTCCAACTTTTGCATTCCAATCATCAGTGATAATTAACACATCTTGCTTGTGTGTTCAGTCACTTTCAGACTGCAAAAGTTGATAAAAATCTTCAATTTCCTCATATTTGGTTTTGGTGGTTGGTGTGTAAATTTGAATAATAGTTGTATTAAGTGTATAATTTCCACATTCTTTGGGATCACCTTTCTTTGGAATAGGTACAAATATGGATCTCTTCCAGTCAGTTGTGCAGGTAGCTCTCTTCCAAATCT
>NW_006921864.1:1129972-1132797 GCF_000298275.1 Orycteropus afer afer
GAGAAGTGGATGGTCTCTTCTTTCTTCCTAGTCTGTCTCAGCCTTTAAGCTGCACTGAAACCTGTGCACCATGTGCAACCCTGGTGGCATTTGAAACACTGCTGGCACAGCCTCAAGCCTCAGAACAACACTCAAGCCACCACAATAGGACAAACTGACAGACAAGTTTGCCTCCCTTAGCTGTTGGAAACCTCTCCACCCTTCCCTTACCTGTGTCCCTGTCACTGCTCTGCTCTGTCTCCCCCTGGCTTCTCTTTCCCCCACTTTCCTACCTGTTGGGGATGGGGTCTGGGTCCCTCACCCTGTCAGATCTCTGCCACTGCTCTTCTCCTTCGTCCCCCTGGTTTTATATTGAATGTATAGATTGACATTTTCACAATGTTCAATCTTCCTATCCAGAAATATGGTAGGTTCTTCCATTTATGTAGACCTCTTATGGTTTCTTCAAGTAGTCATTTATAGTTTTCTTTGTACAGGTCTTTGTGTCCCTAGCAAGATGGTTTTCCCAAGTATTTTTTATCTTTTTGGTAGCTATTGTAAATGGTATTGATTTCCTTTATTTCTTGGTCAGCAATCTCTTTGCTGGTGTGGAGCAATCCAATTGATTTTTTGATGTTGATCTTGTATTCCTGCCACTATGCTAAATGTCTCAATTAGTTGTAGTAGATTTTTTTTTTTACTGAGTCTCTTGGGTTTTCTATGTATAGGATCATATCATCAGCAAATAGGGACAGGTTTACTTCTTCCATACCAATTTGGATGTTTTATTTCCCTTCCTTGCCTTATTGCCCTAGCTAGGACTTCCAATTCAATGTTGAAGAGAAGTGGTGATAGAAGGCATCCTTGTCTGCTTCCTGTTCTCAAGGGAATGGTTTCAGTCTCTCTCCATTGAGAACAATGTTGGATGCTGTTTTTTTATACATGCCTTTTATTATGTTGAGAATATGTCCCTTCTATTCCTATTTTGCTGAGAGTTTTGATCAGGAATAAGTGTTGGATTTGATCAAATGCCTTTTCTGCATTGCTTGAAATGATCATGTGGTTCTTTTCCTTTGTTTTATTGATGTGGTGGATGGTGTTGATTGTTTTTCTAATGTTGAACCATCCTTGGATATCTGATATGAAAGCTACTTACTTTCATAGCGGTACTGCCTTGGAAACCCAAGGAGGGGTAACTATGAGTCGGATCCGACTTGACGGCAGTGAGTAGTCATAATGAATTAGTTTCTTGATATGTTGTTGGAGCCTATTGGCTAGGATTTCATTGAAGATTTTTGCATCTATATTCATGGGGATATTGGTCTGTAGTTTTCCTCTTGAGTAATGTCTTTCCCTCGTTTTGGTGTCAAGATTATGCTTGCTTCATGAAATGAATTACGGAGGATTCCATCCTTTTCTATGTTTTGAAATAGTTTGAATAGGATTGGTGTCAGTTGTTCTCTGAATGTTTGGTAGAATTCTCCACTGAAACCATCTTGACCAGGACTTTTTTTTGTTGGTAAATTTTTTAAGACCTGTTCAATTTCTTCTTTTGTCATGGGTCTGTTCAACTTTTCCACCTCATTCTCTGTCAGTCTGGATAAGGAGTGTGCTTCTAGAATTCTATTTCTTCCAGATTTTCAAATTTGCTGGAGTAGAGTTCTTCATAATATCCCAATATTATCCTTTAATTTCAGTTGGTGACATTCCCCATCTCATTTCTTATTCATATTATTTGTATTCTCTCCCTCTTTTCCTTTGTTAAAGTTGCCAGAGGTTTGTCAATTTTATTAATCTTTTCAAAAAACCAACTTCTAGTCTTGTTGATTTTTTCTATTTTCTGCTTTATTAGTTTCTGCTTGGATCTTTATGATTTCCTCTCTTCTGGAGACTTTGGCTTTTATTGCTGTTCTTTTTCTAATTGTCAGTGATGTTGGTTTAAGTGCGATTTTGGCTCTTTCTTCTTTTATGATGTGTGCATTTATTGCTTTCAATTGGCCTCTGATCACTGCTTTTGCTGTGTCCTAAAGATTTTAGTATGCTTTGTTTTCATTCTCATTTGATTCAAGGAATTTCTTTTTCTTTTTATTTTTTCTATTACTCAGTCATTCTTAAAGAGGATGTTGGAGTTCCAGCAAGATGGCGGACTAGGCAGAAAGATTGCACAGACCTTCTTCAACAAAGAAAAGGGAAACCAATTAACACAGACACAGAAGATAATCTTGGACCCCTGAGCCTTGAACGGAAGAATATAGAAGTGGACTAAACCCCAACTAGCAGAAGAATTTGTGTGAAAATACCAAAGAAGGAGACATACAGAGCTGTGGTCTGGCAGCAATCCGGAGTGAGTCTGATGGCACAGACAGCTTGGAGATTCCCGAGTGGTGGTAGGACCTAAGAATTAACCTAAAAATCACCCTGCTAGCCAGTGACTGCATGGAGGACTGTGCACAGTGACTGGGGAACAAACAGAGAAGGTGAAGAGAAAGGTGGGCTGAACTGTTGAATTTTGCGGGTAAGGAGGACGCCGCCATTTTGAAGGTTTAAAATGCAGCTTGAGAATTTTGGATATTTAAAGAGACAGTACTCTCGCAGAATCCTTGGGCTTAAGAAAATATTCTGCTTTCCAGCAACCCCAAGGACACTCGGGACCTGCAAGACTGTCAATGTACAACATTCCTCTTGTTACTCTTATACCTCACACGCACTTGGTGAACAGAGATGCAGCCATCCTCCACTCGCACCTACCTTCTGGGCCCACAGGAACTCCATCACAGTCTGTGTACTCAGACGGAGCCTGGGTGCCCTGCCCTGTCCTCCACTGATTTCTTTTTCTCTTTGTTTTT
>NW_006921864.1:1144006-1145090 GCF_000298275.1 Orycteropus afer afer
GTGAAGTGCTCTGTAGATGTCTGTAAGGCCAAGTTAGTGGATTGTATTTTTTAGCTCTTCTCTATGTCTTTGTTGAGTTTCTTTCCAGTTCTATCTTTCATTGAAAGTGGTGTATTAAAGCCTCCTCCTATGACTGTGGAGTCATCTATTTGCCTTTTCAACTCTTTCAAAGTCTGATTTATATATTTTGGGCTTCTTACATTGGTTCCATAGATATTTATTATGGTTATATATCTTGTTCAATTGATCCTTTAATCATTATATAATGACTTTCTTGGTCTCTTATGGCAGTTTTTGTCTTAAAGTCCATTTTATAAGGAATTAATATTGTCACTCTTGCTCTTTTTTAGTTGCCATTTGTTTGATATATCTGTTTCCAACCTTTGATATTTGGTCTGTTTTTGTCTTTGTCTGTAAGGATGTGTCTCTTGTAGACAGCATATTGATGGGTTTTGTTTTCTTATCCAGTCTGTAACTTTCTGTCTCTTGAGTGGAACATTTAATCCATTGACATTCGGTGTAATTATCAACAAGTATGAATTGGTTGTTGTCATTTTGTTGTGTGTATTTTCATAGTGCTCCTGGTTTCTTTATTCCATAGAATTTTCTGTGCTGAGTTTATTATGTTTATGAATTATGTTATCATTTCCTTTCTTGTTATTGTTTTAGTATTTGCTAAATATTTTGTGCTTGTACACTTTTTTATTGTTATGTGAAGGACTATAATTTTTCTTTAAGGTTACCTTGTTATTTATCATTTCCCCCCCAAATTTAGAAAAGTCCATTCTATCTTGCAACTCTCTTGACTTCCTCAACATTTAGAATTTCTGTAACTACACTGTTTTTTCCCTCTCTTTGGTTTGTTGTTGTCCTCATTTGCCAATTGATGTCTTTGGTTCCCTGTTTACAATCTTGTAAGCTTATTTTACTTTGCATACTTCCATAGCTATGTTGGTTTCTAGGTTATGTCATCTTGTGTATTAATGGTCAGTTGTTGTTTGCTACATTGGTTTTCTGTTCAAAGGACTCCTTTTAGTACCTCTTGTAAGTTTTGTCTGGTTTTAACAAATTCCCTTAATTTTTG
>NW_006921864.1:1146300-1147363 GCF_000298275.1 Orycteropus afer afer
AAAAAATGGCAAAAATGCAAAAAGACAGACAAGGAATGGGGTTAACCATGAGAAAGAAAGAAAAATGGGAATCAGGAACAGGAGAGAGAGAAAAAGCTGAGAACTAGAACCTGGAAAGGAAAGAATAAAGAATAATAATAAAAAGGGCAAAATAATAATAATAGTAGTAAAAGTAATAATTTTAAACCAGACAAAAACAAACAAACTAAAAAAAAAAAAAGAAAAAATTCTCAGCCATGCTGGGGAGGCCACCTAGGCTCCATCAGAGCACACAGACTGGGATGGAATTCCTGCTGCCTCTGACTGTGGGTGGGAGTGCGGGAGGCTGCACCTCCATTCACCAAGAGGGTGTGGTGTGTGAGAGTAACAAGGGAAATATTGCACCTTTCCAGTTGTTTGCATCTGGAATGTCCTTGTTAGGTCCCTGGAATCTGAGAGAATGCTGTCACTTTAAATATCCAAAATAGTCTAACGACTTATAAACATTCAAAATGGCTGCACCCTCCAGACAGGCAAAAGTCCACAGCTCAGCCCATCTCTGTCTTTGCTGCTTCCTTTTATTCACTGGCCACCAGTGTTGGCCTCTGTGCAGCCCCTGGCTAGCAGGCCAATTTTTAGGTTAATACTTAGGTCCTTACACCACTTGGCAATATTCAAGCTGTCCATGCTGTCAGGACTGCAGCTCCGTATGTCTCCTTTTTTGGTGTTTTCATTCAGGTTCTTCTATTAGTTGGAGTTTAGTCTACCTCTCTATCTTTCCTTTCATAGCTCAGGGCTCCAGGGTTATCTTCTGTATCTGTTTTAATTGGTTCCCCTTTTCTTTGTTGAAGAGAGTCTGTGTAGTTTGTCTGCCTACTCTGCCATGTTACCTGCACCTTCCTATTGCCATGTTCTTCTTCATATAGCCCAGCTTCTCAGAATATTTGCTCAGAATATGGTTTGAAATAAGTGTTGTGAAAGGTTACAACCCTGATGCGCACCTTTCCTGATTTAAACCACACAGTATCCCCTTAGTCTGTTCAAATGACTGCTGTTTTGTCTATGTACAGGTTCCCTAAAAGCA
>NW_006921864.1:1148498-1154170 GCF_000298275.1 Orycteropus afer afer
GCTTCCTGATTAACATTATAAAAATTTGCCAATAAAGAGAAAAGCAGTTTCTGCTTTAAAAATCACTTCAATATGTACTTGCTTGTGTGATCATTTTTATCTTTATATGCCTCATTCTAAAATAGATTAGAAGGAAAGTCAAAATTAATTAATAATGTACCTTTCTTTTCAACACACTCCATCACTCTGTCACTCATTTGATGAAATTTACAATCCATTCACTCTAACATTTTTCTATTGTTCTTACTTGCACTTTCATCTTACTTTCAATGGTCCTTTATCACTATCATTTCCTTTTCCCTCTGTCCCTTCACAACCTCAGTCTTAGTTTTATTCAAATGTCAACCCACTCCATACCTCTATATGCACACCTAAGTAAAGCTGAAGAAAATACACAACTATACAAACACATCTCATTTTAAATTCCTGATCATGAAATTCAATGGAATACTTTTCTTGGTTGTTTCATTCTCCTACTTCTGAACAAATATTATAACTGTTTTTAAGTCTACCCACGTACTTCTTTTCACTTTCAGTGGCAATCTAGCTTCCAACTTCAATGAAAAAAAGTAAATAAATAAAGCCAGATACAAGAGAACATCCACTTGCTGCCACTACAATATTAACAGCCCACTTACATTAGTTCTAAGGAGATCTGGTGGTGAATTGCCTAATGCATTTGACTGCTAACCAGAAGGTTGGCAGTTCGCACTGACCAGCCACTCTGTGGAAGGAAGATGAGGTAATCTATTTCCATAAAGATTTATTGCCTTGGAAACGCTATGGGGGTCACTATGGATCAGAATCTACTTGATGGCAGTGTGTTTGGTTTTTGGTATGCTAGTTCTAATGTACTTTGTCATCCTTATCATTGCATGCAAACTCTCTGTGCTTCTATCCATGGTCAGGTACTCCACTGTCCCATCATACCAAGTAAGAGCATTACTCTAGCAGTTTTTCATTTTTATGTTGAGGGATCTGTTTTCTCTCTCTTTTCTACTGGATCATTCTTAACAGCAAATAAACATGCTGCTTTCTCTTCTATATTTAAAAATATTTTTTTCTTGATTTGTCATGCCCCTCTGCTAAAGATCCATTTCTATGAATCTTTTTTATGGAAAACTTGAAGATTTTCAAATATTCACTGGCACCAACTCCTCTCTTCTCATTCTCTTTCCTGTACAATGCAATTAGGTTTTTACTCCTGCCACTTTGCTAACAAGTGATCTGTCGCCATACAGTCAATTCTGGTTCATGGACACCTCATGTGAATCAGAACAGAACTGTGTTCCACAGAGGTTGCAATGGCTGATTTTTCAGAAGTAGATCACCAGATATTTTTTTCCAAGGCAACTCTGTGTGAACTCAAACCTCATAACTGTTGGTTAGCACTCAAGCAAGTTAACCATTTGTACCACCCAGTTACTCACTCTGCAAAAGCATTTCCTGAATGAGTGTCTCTCAATTTCACCCTCCTCTATTCAGCTTTGTAAGTTCAACTTTGTATGCTGCTGCTGAGGTTCTGCAAGCTATGCTTCTACTGTGTCCACTAACTTCCTATTTGTTTCAGCAACTATGGTTGACTAGAGAGAGACTTCAAGGCTGGAGGAAGTAGATTACTTCCTGTTTGCAATTATGGGCTTCCTGTCTGCTTCCTTTTCTTTTGATCATCACTCAAGCATTTATTCTTTATTCTAGCAGAAATCACTTGCTGTAACATCAGTCATAATTTCTTCCAATACTTGTAAAAGCAGCTTCATCATGTTGCCACCCAAAGGCACCAGCATTAGTCAGTTGGAATCCTGTTCTCAGAGTCAGACCAAGTTTAGGAAGAGGCAAATGAGGTGCCCAGGGTACAAATTTGAAGGATGCAGTCACTCTCAAGATTGTACACTGGCCACTCAGGGACATGTTCTCGGTGTAGTAGACTTACTAAGGTTGAACATTCAACATTACAATGGTTTTATAAGGATCTGTGGTAGAACAGTGCCAAAGACATTTGGGTATTAACCAGAAGGTTGGTGGTTCAAACCCACCAGCAACTCCATGGAAACAAGACTGGGCAATCTACTTCTATAAAGATTTACCACTTCAGAAACTCAGTGTGGGTCGCTATGAGTCAGAATCGAATTGAAGGCAGTGGTTTGGTTTTTGGTTTATTACTCTTATAAACTCTTCTGTCCTCCAGCTGCAGTCAGTTTACCTCTTGCTGAGGAGGTCCTTTGATGTGCATGCTTGCCTCAGACTTTCATTGCCTTTCTACAGTATGTCAATGATGCTCATCATGAAGCATGGAATTTCCTTGTCCTTATAGTTACCCTTTTTTCTGAATATCTCAAAAACCTGAGATACTGTGCCAACCCTGCATTCCCTTCCACTGGTATTCCATACCAGTGAATGATGTTATTACACTTCCAAGACAGGCCAGAATTATCATTGTTTTGCCTACTACTAGTGACAGGCTCCCATGGTCCACTGACTGTCAAGTGGTGCAGCTCCAAAATTTATTTCAGAGTCACATTCCGTAAACCACCAGAAAAGAAAGCAGATAGGAAGCCCCATGAATATAGGAAGACCTGAAGAAGTAGGTGGGGCTTGGCAACCAGAACTGACAGTTCTCATCAGAGCCACAATAGATGTATTCTTATAGAATGGGAAAGAAATGTGGAGCGAGATTCAAATTCTTAAAAAGGTGAGACTTACTGCACTGATTAAGACCACAGGATTCTCCATGACTATTGCTATGAGAATATGGAAGCCCTGTGCTTCCGTGCAGTGTACGGAAGACCGAAGAAGAGTTGATGCTTTTGAGTTGTAGTGCTGGCAGAGAATGCTGAAAGTACCATGGACTGCTAAAAGAACTAACAGATCTGTCCTGGAGGAAGTGCAGCCAGAATGCTCCTTGGAAGCAAGAATAGCCAGACTTCATCTCACCTATTTTGGTCATGTTGTAAGAAGGGACCATTCCCTGGAGAAGGATGTCATGCTTGGTAGGGTGGAGGGTTGATGAAAGAGGGGGAGGCCTTCAATGAGATGGATTGATACGGTGGCTGCAATGATGAGCTCAAGTATAGCAGGGATTGTGGGGCTGGTGCGGGATCAGGCAGTGTTTCGTTCTCCTGTGCATGGGGTCGCTATGAGTCAGAAACCACTCAACGGCACTTAACAACAACAAGGAAGCCCCAATAGCAAACAGAAAGAGCAAGTCATTTCTTCTTCCTAGGGCCTTTCAATCTATTTTAATGTCCCACGTTGACAGATCTGAAAGAAAGTCAGTGGTCCTAGCAGAAATGTAGTATACAGAGTCTTAGCACCAGCATGCAAAGTTGAACATACACCTGGCATCAACTGTCTAAGATCTGACTTCTATGGAAGTACTCTTATGCCATGTATGCATGCAAGAAGTTTATTGGGGCCTGTCCTTGGGAATCAACAAATCATCCCCTGTGAGAAAACATAGGAAGTTTCACTAAGGCTTCAGCTGATTCCCATGGGGATCTGTGGGAGCAATAAGATTGGAATTGTTGTTTCATGTTGTCCTGCCTTTAGTGAAGAGGCTAGCACTTTTATACCTGCAATATACCAGTCATTGGTTAAGGTCTATCCCCTGTGGAAATGATAAGCCTTTGGTAAGACAACCCTCTTTGGTTGAGGGCAATTACAAAAAAAAAAATAATAATAATAATAAAAAAACCCTCTCAGTTTAGTTAGTTCAGCAGCCATATCTCCCAGCAGCAAGGAGAATGAGTGTCTTAGTTCTAAAGAAATGATTTGAACAGTTTACTGGAACATCCACTAAAATCATAAAATATGGTATATTACAAAATTAATCATTTTTCCCTTACATTTATTTTACAATTATTAATGTCAGTGAAATGTTAACAACTCTATGACTGTGGCATTCAATTTGTGGAAATACATAGCTGTAATGTGTGTTTGTCGATCCATGAAAAACAAGTTACTAAATTATGTATTCGTATACATAAATACAGGAGTTCTGATGTCACAGCAGGTAAAGCATTTGGCTACTAACCAGAAGGTCAGTGGTTCAAACCCACCAGTTACTCTGCAGAGCAAAGATGAGTCATTCTACTTCTCTAAAGATTTACAGCCTTGGAAACCCTATGGAGTTGACTATGAGTTGGAATTAATTCGATGGCCATGGTTTTATATGTATGTGTATACATATACATACTAATAGTTTATTGTTTCTCACTTGGAAATGTTAGTAACCAGGATGTGAAAAAATTCTGGTAATTTCAATGGCTATGTATTTAATCTAAACCCTCTTGGCAAATACATGTATCCACAGGGCAGGGCTCCCAGGCACTCTGGCTTGGTGCAATAGGGGATGCCTCAGGTGAGTACTCAGCCAGGTCTCACCCAGCACCTCAGGTGAGCACATGGCCCAATCTTGCCCAGATGTCAGGATGTCACTGACTTCTCTGCTAATAAGCTATAGGGAAGGCCATCTCATCCATGAGCACCTGCCCAGGGAAGGAATAGTGAGGGCTAAAGTGTCCAAGGGTACCCAAGTTAGGGCTCAGGTTCCTGGGACACATCTTTCCATTGGCAACCTATGGGCTCATACCAGGCAAAACATGGGGACTAGGTCTGCCCAGTTGTGAGAATCAAGAGGGACCAGGATTGGGAACTTGGGCCTCGGCCTCCATAACCAGAGAATGGGTGGTTCCCAGGGTACATGCAGAAGCTGCATAGAAATGGGGCTCCAACTTCAAAATGAGGGTCTGGCATCCTGGCACTCAGACACCTGATAGCCTCCCCCCATGGATATATATGGGTCAGACATTGCCCAAAGAGAGGTTAAACAATGCATACCTGTATTGGTTTTATATACATGTGTATGTATATAGTATTTGATAGGTTTCATCCAAAAAAAATTATCTGGCCTTGGAACTTTCTTTGTGGAATGATTTCTACTTGTTAATTCAATTCCTTTACTTGTTACAAGTCCATTCCAATTTTATATTTATTTTTGAGTCAGTTTAGTAATTTGAGACATTCTAGAATTCTTTTTTTTAATCCATGCTTTCTGAGGGAGATGGGATTTTTATGTGATCTTAATGACTTGGGAATATTTTAGCATTATCACATTGCCTTTAACTTTTTTGATTACCATATCCTTGATCCATGCACTCCCTTAAACCTAATCACTGAGACCTAGTTGTGATATTTAAGGATAGATGTCTCAGATATAGGAAGAGCAGGTTAATGGAAAGGACTTTGATCATTTGGTAATTATACAAATCAACAGCATATGTTATTTTTAGAATATTACACTGTTTCTATAAAAACAGCCAAGTTGGACTTATTTCTTGCTTTGAAATAAGAGTAACGAAATAAATTCAAATGGAATTTATCAAGAACAGTTTGGTAATAAGTTCTTAAAGCTGGTTTAACTCATACATACAATTATGTATATGTATATCCACATAAATTATAAACCACATAGGAGACACAGGCACAGATACTTCTTAGACATAACCAAAAACCTCATGAGATTGGTTTTCTGAGTTTGAAGAGTTAGGACCATGCATGGTCTTGTGAGACCACTCAGCTGATTGCCATAATATGGTTCATAAACTGTAGGTTATACACCCCAATGTGGTGGTAGTGTCTGGGGTATTTAGAGCTTATCAACAGCCATGTAA
>NW_006921864.1:1155218-1157250 GCF_000298275.1 Orycteropus afer afer
ATTACTTGGATCCACAATCAACACCAATGGAAGCAGCAGTCAAGAAATAACATGACACATTGCACTGGGCAAATCTGCAAAATACTTCTTTAAAGTACTGAAGAGCAAAGCTGTCTATTTGAAGATTGAGATGTGCCTAACCCAAGCCATGGTATTTTCAATCACCTTATATGTGTGGCGATATATAAGGGGAGACCAAAGAAGAGTTGATGCTTTTGAGTTGTGGTATTGGCAAAGAATACTGAAAGTACCACGGACTGCCAGGAGAACTAACAAATCTGTCCTGGAAGAAGTACAGCCAGAATGCTCCTTGGAAGTGAGAATAGTCAGACTTCTTCTCATCTACTTTGGCCATGTTGTCAGAAGGGACCATTCCCTGGAGAAGGATATCATGCTTGCTAAAGTGGAGGGTCAGTGAAAAAGAGGAAGGCCCTCAATGAGATGGATTGACACAGTGTCTGTAACAATGGGCTCAGGTAAAGCTAGGATTGTGAGGCTGGCTCAGGACCAAGCAGTGATTATCGTTAGTTGTTAGAGTTGCTGTGGGTCAGAGCTAACTTGACAGCACTTAACAACAACAACTACATGCTAATAAAATAATCCAAGAAGCTGGACTACATGAAAAACATGGCATCAGGACTGGAGGAAGAACCATTAAAAATCTGTGATATGCAGATGATACAACCTTGCTTGCTGAAAGTGAAGAGGATTTAAAGCACTTACTGATAAAGATCAAAGACTACAATCCCCAGTATGGATAACACCTCAACATAAAGGAAATGAAAATCCTCACAAATGGACCAATAAACAGCATGATGATAAAAGGAGAAAAGATTAAAACTGTCAGGGATTTCATTTTACTTGGATTCACAGTCAACATCAATGGAAGCAGCAGTCAGGAAATCAGGCATTGTAATGTACTGGGAAAATCTGCTGCAAAAGACCTTTTTAAAGAGGTTAAGTGCTAAAGTGTTAAGACCCAAAGATGTCACTTTGAAGAATAAAGTGTGCCTGACTCATGCCGTGGCATTTTCAATCACCTCATATACATGTGAAAACTGAACAATGAATAAGGAAAACCTAAGAACAGTTGATGCTATTGAATTGTGAAGAATACTGAAAACACAGTGGACTGCCAGAAGAATAACAAATCTCTCCCAGAAGCTCAGCCATAATGCTCTTTGGAAGCAAGAATGGCCAGGCTTTGTCTCACCTACTTAAGTCAGGTTGTTAGAAGGAATCATTCTTTAGAGAAGGATATCATGCTTGCTTAAGTAGAAGGTCAGTGAAGAAGGGGAAGACTCTCAATGTATGGATTGACACAGAGGTTTCAGTGGTGGCCTTAAACACAACAAGGATTGTAAGGATGGTTCAGGACAGGGCAGTGTTTCATTCCGTTGTACATAGGGTCACTGTGAGTTGAAGCCAACTCGATGGCACCTAAGAAAAACAACATCACCATGAGATACACTTTAAACCTTAAACTGGAATTATCTCTTGAAATCACCTTTTACCTAAATTACAGATTTGTTCAAAATATAAAACATATCACTTGTGAATAGTGAGCTTCTTTAAGAAAAATTATATATAAGAGACCAAATGGTTAAAAATTACTCTAAAGTGAAGATGAGAAATTAAGGAGCATAGAAAGTAGAGTACTCAAAATGATACAAGAGTGGAATGAATGAGAATAACATATTGTGAATAACTTAGTCAATATCACTGTATAATTTCTGTAGAAAGTTTTTAATGGAAACCTACTTTACTGTGTAAACTCTAACCTTAAACATATTAAAATATCATTTTAAAAAAAGAAAAAGAAAAAGATAGTCTGTGCTTGAACAATTTCTCTTAGAAAGATCAGCACGAGGCCGGTACCCATGAGGCAGAGGTCAAAGATGTCCCAAATGTCCAAACTACCATGCCACTCCATCATTTCAGACATTAACTCCTCCTCCTCCTCCCAGTAATTTCCCCAGTCTTAGGGTTCTGTATGGGAGCTCTGGTAGCATAGTGGCTAAGACACTTGCCT
>NW_006921864.1:1158729-1159725 GCF_000298275.1 Orycteropus afer afer
TTGAACCACCAGCCTTCTGGTTAGCAGTCAAATACCTTAGGCACTGTACCACCAGAGCTCTTATATATAAGACAGAAAAGATAGATTATTATATTATTGCTGCTGGTATGTCAATCCATCTTATGAAAGGGTTTCTTTGTTTTTGCTGACCCTTTACCAAAATTGCTGTCCCTTACTACCAACTGTTATTTCCTGAAGACATGTCCAAAGTAAGGAAGACAAAATCTTACCATCTTCACCATCTTAGTTTCTAAGGAGCATTCTGGCTATACTTCCTCCAAAATTGATCTACTATTTCTTCTAGAAGTCCACAGATCCAATGTTCTTCACCCACAGCAGAATTCAAATGTGTTACTTTTTCTTCAATCTTTTTTCATTCTCCAGTATTCTTATGCTTACAAGGTGATTGAAAAGACAATGGCTTGGCCCAGGCACATGTTAGCCACCAAAGTGACATCTTTGGTTTTTATTTGCATAAATGATATATTAAAAAAAAAAAAAGAAGACTGGAAAAGTATTTTCAACAATGTATACATTAATTACATCTTTATAGGTTAATTCCCTCTGTATCCATTAATAATTTTAATGTATACAGATATAATTTTTTAGAAAAAATTTAATTACAAATATAAAAATAAGGAAAGTCAATTTAATTACTAAAACTACAAGTCAATCAGACTTTTAACAACTTGAAAAATAATCCTACTTCTATAATAACTACAGCAGTACAAGTTGAAAATAATTTTATCTATATAATTGGAAGAAAATTGAGAATGACAATGCCATACATTATTGGGAATGAAGTATTAACTTTTATCACCTTTCTGGAAAATAAACTAAATAATTTTTAAAATGCATGGTCAAAATTTATGGACAAAGACTTTCTTCTTGGGTTATTTATAATTTTGATAGAAAAGTGAAAATGCTTTAAAACTTTGTTATGAAATATTTAAATATATTATGATCCTCCTAAATAATAGAATGTTAGTTTTTCAT
>NW_006921864.1:1161310-1161816 GCF_000298275.1 Orycteropus afer afer
TCTGAATTATCTTCAGTAAGATCTTACTTGCATGTGATATTAATGATATTGTTCTATAATTTCTACATTCTGTGGGATCACCTTTCTTTGGAAATGCCCTGGCTAGAGATTGGATATGTTTCTTTTCATAGTGTATGAGTTTAAAGGTATGAGTTGTAGTATCACCTCCACCGACGCAGTTGCAGCAGTATAATGACAGGTAGATTCAGAAGAGAATGTAGAACGAAGGATAGCATTGCTGATGTCAGATGGATCTTGGCTGAAAGCAAAGAATACCACAAAGACATTTACTTGTGTTTTATTGACTATGCAAAAATATTCGACTCTGTGGATCATAACAAATTATTGTGAATAATAAGATAACAAATTATTGTGAATAATAAAATAACAAAATATTGTAGATCATAACAAACATTGAGAAGAATGGGAATTCCAGAACACTTAATTATGCTCATGAGGAACCAGTACATAGATGAAAATGCTGTCATTTGAACTGAACAAGAGGA
>NW_006921864.1:1170795-1194498 GCF_000298275.1 Orycteropus afer afer
AAAAAAAAAAAAAATCAGGAAAGAAGTCCATCAGGGTTGTATCCTTTCACCATATGTATTCAATCTGTATGCAGAGCAAATAATCTGAGAAGTGGACTGTATGAAGAAGAACGTGGCATCGAGAGTGGAGGGAGATTCATTATCAACCTGAAATATGCCAATGACAGAACCTTGCTTGCTGAAAGTGAAGATGACTTGGAAGCACTCATTGATGAAAATTAAAAAATACAATCTTCAATATGGATTACACCCCAACATAAACAAAATGGAAATCATCACAACTGGACCAATAAGCAGCACACAATAACTGGAAAAAAAAATTGAAGTTGTTAAAAATTTCGTATTATGTAGTTCCACAATCAACACTAATGGAAGCAGCAGTCAAGGAAGAATTAGATGACGCATTGCACTGGGCAAATCTATTGTAAAAGACCTCTTTGAAGTGCTGAAAAGCAAATATGTCTCTTTGAAGACTAAGGTGCACCTAATCCAAACCATGGTCTTTTCAATTGCCTCATATGCATGTGAGAGCTGGACAATGAATAAGGAAGAATGAAGAAATGTTGATGCTTTTGAGTTGTAGTGCTGGCGAAGAACACTGAAAGTATTATGAACTGCCAGGAGATCTAACAAATCTGTCCTGGAGTAAGTGCAGCCAGAATGCTCCTTGGACGCAAGAATGGCCAGACTTCTTTTCACTTACTCTGGTTGTGCTGTCAGAATGGACCATTCCCTGGAGAAGGATATCACGCTTGGTAAAGTGTAGGGTCAGTGAAAAAAGGGGAAAACATTTGATGAGATGGATTGACACAGTTGTTGCAACGATAGGTTCAGGTATACCAAGGATTGTGACACTGACCCAGGACCTGGCAATGGAATTTCAAATATCAGCATGGTCATCTAAGCTGGACAGGTTTCAGAGGATCTTTCAGACTAAGACAGATTAGGAAGAAGGACATGACAATATACTTCCAAAATAATTAGTCAGTGAAAACCTGAGGAATGACTATAGAAATTGTCTGATACAGTGCCATAAGATGAGTCCCTAATGTTGAGCACTCAAAAGGAGAATAGCAGAAAACATCTATTAGTAATTGGAATATAGAATATATGAAGTATGTAACTAAAAAAAATTGGAAGTTGTCAAACATGAAATGGAATGCTTGAAGATAGATATCAGGTATTAGTGAGCTGCAATGGACTATTATTGGTCATTTTGAATCAGAAAATCACATGGCCTACTCTGCCAGGAATAACATCACTTTCGTTGTCAAAATTGATCCTATGTATAACACTGTCAGTGCTAGGGAAATAAGACTATAAGGAATACCAATTAATATGACCATTATTCAAATTTACACACCAACCACTAATGCCAAAGATGAAGAAATAGAAGAATAATGTTGTTGTTGTTGTTGTTGGTAGGTGCCGTCAAGTCAGGTTAGACTCATAGTGATCCTGTGTACAAAAGAACAAAACACTGCCCCATTGTGCGCTTTCTTCACAATCCATGCTATACTTCGGCCCATCATTGCACCCACTCTGTCAATTTATCTTGTTGAAGGTCTTCCCCTTTTTTGCTGACATTCCACTTTACCAAACATGAATTCATTCTCTAGGGAATGGCCCCTTCTGACAATATGACCAAAGTAGGTGAGAAGAAGTCTGGCCATTCTCATTTCCAAGGAGCATTCTGGTTGAACTTCTTCCAGGATAGAATCGTTCATTCATCTGTCAGTCCATGGTATTTTCAGTTTTCACCAATGCTAGGAAGAAGGAAACAGCCATCCACTTTTCAAAGACATGGCCAGTGAAAATCTTACGTATAGCATTGAAACACCATTTTATATATTACCAGAAAACCATTAATAATAGGAACATGGAATGCACAAAGTATGAATCTAGGAAAATTGGAAGTTGCCACAATTGAAGTGGAATGTATAAAGATGGATATGAAGAATGGACAGAAGTCAGAAGAAACTCTGAAATTTCCTCTTGTATATAGAGTGGCTAAAGAAAATGGAAGAATGGTGAAGCAAAAGCTGAGCAGAAGATTCCAAGAGGTTCGAGAATGGAAAGTAAAGTATTAAAATGAATTGTGCAAAGGTCTGGAGTCAGAAAAGCTAAGAGGAAGAAAAATGTTTACCTGTGTTTTATTGACTGTGCAAAGGCATTTGATTGTGTGGATCATAACCAATTATGGATAACATTGAAAAGGATGGGAATTGCAGAACAATTAATAGTGCTCATGTGGAACTGTCCATGGACCAAGAAGTGGTAATTTAAATGGAATAAGGGGATGATGCATGGTTTAAAAATCAGAAAAGGTGTGTGTTAGTGTTGTATCCTTTGATAATACATATTCAATCTGTATGCCAAGCAAATAATCTGAGAAGCTGGATAATATGAAGAAAAGTATGGCATCAGTATTGGAAAAAGACCCATTATCAACCTGTGATATTCAGGTGACACAACTTTGCTTGCAAAAATGAAGAGGACTTGAAGCATTTACTAGTGAAAATCAAAGGCTACAGACTTTAGTATGGATTACATCTCAAAGTAAAGAAAACAAAAATCCTCCCAACTGGACCAATATGCAACATCATGATAAATAGAGTAAGTATTGAAGTTGTCAATGGTTTTTTTGTTTTGTTTTGTTTTGTTTTACTTGGATCCACAATTAACATCCATGGAAGCAGCAGTCAAGACATCGAAGGACACATTGCATTGGGCAAATGTGCTGCAAAAGACCTCTTGAAAGTGTTAATAAAACAAAATATCACTTTGAAAACAAAGGTATGCTTGACCCAAGCCATAGTATTTTCAGTTACCTCATATACATTTGGAAGCTGGGCAATGAATAAGGAAGACCAAAGAAGAGGTGATGCATTTGAATTGTAGTGTTTGCAAAGAATATTGAATGTGCCATGGATTCCCATAAGAACCAACAGATCTGTCTTCTAAGAAGTACAGCCAGGGTTCTCCTTAGAAGGGAAAAGGGCTGGACTTAGTCTCAAGTAATTTGGACATGTTATCAGAAGGGACAACTCCCTAAAGGTATTCTGCATCACTAGGTAAACCTTTCCACTACATCTCTACTATAAGAAACAGAAAATATTATCATTTATAAAGGAGAGGGGTAAGAGGAGGAGAAAGGAAGATATGCTGGTAGGTGCACAAGTTCTCCATGCTGATATTTTCACCAAAGACTCATTATTTGGGTTTATAAAAGAAAATTCTTAAGTCTGTTATTTTGATAGTTATATATATCCTAATATGAATTAATCCATCTTTCATTTTCTTATTATAGAAAAAACTCAGAGAGGTATGCAAACATGGGATAGGCAGAGAAAAAGTTATGAATGATGAAAAAAATGTAATAAAATTATGAAAACAAAAACAAATATCACCTGTTCTGTGACTTTATTTCAGGTCCAACTTGACCTCTCAAATCTTTTTAATAACATATATAAATCACTTTAAAATAATTTCTTTAGAATATTATTGAATTTGAAGTTTGAATGCAATCATTTCAAAACTATTCTATGCCTGGGAAGTCATAAGAGTACCTGCTGAGTCATGAAGTTGAGGCACCACCCCATGAACCTTAAAAAGACTGATTCTTTTTATGACAGTCCTTTGAAAAAGCCACAACTTTCAAAAAAGTGTTTCAAAATGTTGACAGATTTGCTGTGATGACTCATCAGAGCCTTAAGCTTTATATTAAAAGGGACTTTTTCCCCATGGTTAAAAATGAACATAAAAATTTCATTTCACTCACAAAATATATGCTAATTAGCAGATATCATATTAAATTCTCACTAATTCATGACACTGGAATAAATGAGATATAGAGGAGTAGCACAATAATATTCATCTGTTTAATTTGGCTGGGCCAGTCAAGTCAATAAAAAGAACTAGTTCAAGACACAGCATGGCAACATGGAAAAAGAATGGGCAGTGGATGAAAGAGTTAATGGGTTTGAATCTCTTGAATCTCATTTTGTAAAACACTCTTTGTAAGTTTGAACATGTTACTCCTCTGGGACCTATTTTTTCATATGTTAACTATAAATAAAATAATAACAAATGACTTATGGAAATATATACATATTGATATATTGATTCTAACTCCTGAAGACCCCACTGTGTATGTGTGGCAGAAGAGAACTCTGCTCCAGTATTGGAAAACTAAAAATTATATTTTCTTAAATTATTGTAAATATGTAGAGGAAGTGTATTTGAGCTCTTTGCTTGTCATATACATGAGATAGAACAAACTAATGTTTAAAACACAAAGTCAAAAAATAGCACATATTTCACAATCAAAATTGTCAAGGAATAGGTTATATATTTGTACTAGTCAATCATAGAGAAATTTTTGACTGTTAGGATATTTTAATATATCTTACAATCATCTCATCTTTACCACCATGTATTTCATTTCCTTAGAATACATAAACTGGAAAAATTATCCAGATTTTTTTAATCTATACCTTATTTTAATGTCATTTTAAAAAACCTGTCTTCAACATTTTGAAAGATAACTTTACCTATGCCTTATTTTAATGCCATTTGAAAACTATCTTCAAAATTGTCTGTGTTAGTTGGTACTTAAGCTAATTTCACTCTTTTCTTATCATATAATTACTGCTTTTTACTTGTTCTAACAAGATTTCAACTATAATGGCTATCATCTTTAGGATTACCAAGTTTGCTAATGGTATCTTTCTGCAAAATTTTACCCACAGATAAACCATTTCCCAAGCTAATACTAACTCAATATTTATGTGGTCTCCTAACTTGAATGGTTGATATGCCAGAAAGAAACTTTAAATAGATAAATAAATAAATATGAATTATAACCACAATTACAATTTAAGGAAGTGATAGAATTCAGGAGAATTTCAATGTAGCAAAATCTAGCAAAATAATGAGATAATTCTCTTTGGATATAATAAAAGGCAAAGCCTTTCTTGCGCCCATTACCTAAACATAAAAACAAAGGCAAAGGCATAATATAATATGCTTAATTAGAAAGTCTCTTTACTCAGGAGTTGCCCACTGGAAGTGCGAAAAAAGTTGTAAGAACCCAAGACAAAAATGATATGATGAAGAATGGCGAGGTGACTCCTCGCAGCTGGCTGGGTGCCTTCACAAGTACATCCCCATTAGAACACCTGTCTATAGGAAATGACAAAACATTTCTGTGAAGAATTGTACTATGATCAAATATAAAGTTTTCTTGTGTAAGATGTAATTACCTTCCAATTCCCTCAAAACTTTAGTAAACTTCTGATACACATGACAACAATGTGGTAAATTGGCAAATTAAGGGAAGGAAAGAAAAAATACTTACATCATACTGTGAAGCATGATACTGAAAAAGAATCTTAATATAGTAGCAGCTATGAAGACATGTATTAGAAATATAATAATTATAATAATAAGCATTCAAGACCTCCTGGAAATCTGTGAAAATATTGTTGACAGAAATGGAATCATATTTTGTTGGACAGAATGAAAGCATATTACCCACTTATTAACAAAGAGGATAGCCTCCAATAACCAGGTGATTTGGAAACACCTATGTTATATCATTAGATCATTTGTGTTACTCTCTTTTGATGATAGAATGATATGTTTAACACAAAAGAATTTTTACTGCTTAATAAGTAAATAATACTTTGTAAAATAATTTAAATGTGTAAATAAAAGAGTAATAATTTTGTATGTCAAGGATGGATAATTAATGTTTAATGGAAATCTTGCAGTTATTCGATGAAATGTCAGTAATAATAATAATAACAATAATAATAACTAACTTCTCCTGAGAAAGTGGGGAAATTCCACATTCAATGCTCAGTAAGTGTTTTGTTACTAGTTTGGTTGTATGAATTGACTTCAAAATTTTTGAGTTTTTTTAAAAATGATATGTCAAGAAATCTTTATATAAGTTAACTCAAATTGTGTCAAAACATAATGTGAGGAAATACTAAATACTGTGATTGAGCCCAATGCATAAAGTGTGTGAGTCAAAATGCAATCTCAGGTCTTCTATCTTTAAACTAGATTCACTTTTCCTTATGTCATAATGTCTCAGGCCCTGGGCTGGTTGGCAACAAGTATGACCTCAATTTAAGAGTAATTGGCTTATCAGATAGATAAATCAAACAGGAAATCTGATATAAGAAAACTATATAGGAGCTCAGTGATTTTAAAAATGAGTCTAAAAGGGTGATATCAGCAAAAATGGCACCTCTGAATATATTCTCCTCTAAAAGAGCAATCAAAACACTGTGAAAAATAGAAAGAAAAAAAAAACTGTCAGAAATATGGAAATTAACCAAAGGGTTGCAGCAACACATAGAGCATTAATTCCAGGAAAGCACTGAAACTCAGAACAGTGAGCTTTTTGCTGTGTTTACTTGCTTTGTCCGCCTCCCTCACCTCCCAGCTCTACTATAACCTTGAAATCCAACAACCAAAAATCACAATGAAACCAACAGCCTGGCAACACTAGAAGCAGCAGAATGAAATTAAAGGTCTTTTATAGCTCCAGGCCCAGAAAATCATCATTATTTAACCCACCTGAAGACCCTACTTTCAAGGCTATCTTTATTTGACCTGACGTGAGACTTTCCTAGGGTAAACAGCTGTCTCCTCCAGTTAGAGTGTAGAAAACAATCAGAGGCAATTATTGAATATCGCTGCTGCCTGAAAGAGTGAATAAAAAAATATGGACCTGAAAATGAAAAGCTGAAAAGGGAAAACTGGGGAATCAGATATTCATGGGGCAGTTTGCAAAAGCTCTAAAATATTTCTGCCAAACTAGAAGGCTAAGGCAGATTTGCAAACAGCCTGGAAGAGTATAGGAGGCATCTCCAGCATGCATACCGAAACCGTAGGCAAAGATTGGAGGACTACTGAGTCCAGGCATCCAAGGAGAAGTTTATGTGATCATTAGCTGTCTGCTAAACTAACTGAAGGAGCTCTGCTGGTGTAGTGCCTTTGACAGCTGTAGCATTTGACAGCTAACCAGAAGGCTGGTGGTTCAAACCCACCAGCCACTCCTCGGAAGGAAAACTGGGCAATCTACTTCCTTAGAGATACTGCCTCGGAAATCCAAGGAGGGGGTCGCTATGAGTCAGAACTGACTGGAGGGCAGTGAGTTTGTTTGTTTGTTTATTTTTAAACTAACCAAGCAGAAACATTAGTGGCTACATGAAAAAGAATTCCTACCCCACTGCCATCAAGTCAATTCCAATTCATACCAATGGATAGGGTTTCCAAGCTTGTAAATCTTTATGCAAGTAGATTGCCTCATCTTCCTCCCACAGAGCAGCTGGTGGTTTTGTACCACTGAATTGGTTTGCAGCACAATGCCTTAATCACTGTACCGCCAGAGCTCCTTGAAAAAGAATACAAACTTTACAAAATAACTTCAAATCTCTCATTGAATAAACAATAATAGCAAACAGTGACAACAACAAAGTCTGGTGTCAGGGGAGGATCTTATTTTCAAAATTATTATAATATTTTAAATGTCTAAATTAAAAAAAAAAAAGCAAAGACACAAGAAACTATGGCACATACATGATGCTGGGGGTGAGGAAGAGGGTGAAGCAATTGTTAGAAACTGTTCCTGAACAAGCTTTATCAATTTACTTACTAGACAAAACTTTAAATCAATAATTGTAAATTTAATAAAGGAAACTGTGTTTAAAGAACTGACAGGGAGTTCCCGCAAAATGGCAGAATAGGCAATCAAGCTACACAGACCTTCTGCAACAAAGCAATGAGAAACCAATTGAAACTGATACAGAAGACAATCCTGGAACCCTGAGCTTTGAAGGGAAGGATAAAGAAGTGGATTAAATACCAGCTACTAGAACAAACAATGAACCAGTGAGTAAGGAGACAAACAGTGTATGGACTGCCAGCTGTCCTGAGGGCACAGCCATTTTGAATATTTCCTGATAGCAAGCTAAGAATCAGCTCTACTCACCAAGGCTGAGTGGGGAAAGGACTGCACTGGTTCCTGACACCAGAAGGAAGAACAGCAAGGAAGGGGGCAGGTGGACCTGCGAAGTGCCTGCATCTGTCCTGAGGGCACAGCCATTTTGGTTTCCAAGCAGCTATCGCAGCTGTTTTGAGTGTGTGTAAGTGGCCTTCTTGCTTGAGTTGTGACCTGGGAGTGCACTCTACCTGCCAAAGACAGTACATGAGCAACCACATTGGAAACGGATGACTGGAAAAGAGTGATGCTCTGGTTACCTAGTACCACTCTGGCAGGAAATATACCACAAATGGGATGGCCTTAACAAACAGAAGTTAATTCTTACAATTTGGAGACTTTAAGTCCAAGTTCAAAGTGCCAGGCTTGAGGGGCTGGGTGAAAGCCCCTCAGCCTTGGGCTTCAGCTCTGCCTCCAGCTCCTGGCCAACTGAAGCTAGAGGCATTTCTTCACTTAGACAGCTGCTGGCAGCTGAGGCTGTCAAGCCCAAGGTTGACAAGTAAAAAAGGCACAGTCCCAATGTTACCAAACCACATGGCAGGCCATTAATTCAAGTCCATTTTAAGTCCCAAGGTTGGCAGAGCATGGCAGGCTGCTGAACAGCGACATGGCTGCATGCAGGCTCCAAGCGTGCCATAGGCTAGAAACCATTCTCAAAACTTCTCCTTATGTACAGGAAACAGACCACAACCCAAAGGCAGCTACTCAGCTGCTTGTAATAGAACCCACCATGGAGGTGATTGCCAGTCTCATCATAGGGAATAACTACCACCAGCTGCCCAGCCACTCAAGCAGGCCCAACCAAGTTGACACACAAACATAACAGGTGATACTCCCTTTGTTTCTCATGTCTTGCACCCTCTTGGTGAACAGGGGTGTGGCCATTCCCCCTCACCTCCCCCCCTCCTTATTGACCTGTGAGGGCTCCATCCTAGTCTGTGCCCTCGCAGAGCCTGGGTGCCATGCTATGGCCCCACAGTTTTGTTTTTGTCTGTTTGTTTTTAAATTATTGCTTTTATCTTCCTCCTTTCTTCCTTTTCTTCTCCATCCCTGGTTCTTGTTTTTTTTTCCCCCTCTTCCCTTTTCCTGGTTCCCTTCTTTTTTTCTTTCTTCTGGTTCTTCCCATCCCTTGTTTTTCCTTTTGAAGTTTTCCCTAATCATTTATTCTTGCTCTTTTCTCTCATTCTGCTTTCCTCAGATATAGTGGCATTTTTTTTTTTTCCTAATCCTTTTTAAATATATTTTGAAAAATTTTCTTCTAATTTATTGCATTTTTCTTTCTTCTTTTGTGATTATTTCTATTTGTTTATATGGTTTGAAGTTTTGTTTCCCTTGTTTTTGTTTCTTAGGTTTTTATTTATTTTTTTCTCTTTAAGTGGGAGACAGCAACCATTACCACACAATCCAACTATACCTGCAGCTCCACCCACTGAGTGAGAGCCACTTGTTTTTGCACCAACTGACCAGTGATAGATGACAGCCAATACCAGCTTACCTCACCCTCAACGGCTGTTTACAAACAGTTAACAGAGATCAGTACACATACTCTCATTCTCTATCACACCCACCAGGAGACAGGTGGTGAGTGCCTAAGTACAAACAACTAGAGAATAGAAGAGCAAAGAATCTTGCTCAAACAGGTATATCAAAACACAATAAAGGGGAAAAAAAGAACTCTGCATAAATAACACCAACATACAACCACAAATTAAAAAAATATAATAACACTACAAAGTCTCAAAGACAATGGACCATCACAGCCCGCACAAAAAAAGCAAGATAAAGTAGTAGAAAAAAGGGACCAGAGTACAAACCCAGAAAACATCCCTGAGAAAGAAGTAGCATTGGAACTCCCTGATAAGGAATTCAAAAGAATTATATTTGGGTACCTCAGTGGATTGAGAGACAAATCAGAGAAAGCACTGACAAAACTCTATAACAATTTAGGAAAACAATGCAAGAAAGAGCAAATTGACAAAATAAAAAAATTAGAAATGATATGAAAACAAAAACATGGATGATTACTACTAATGTTTCAGAAATAGATAATTCATTGAATGGGCAAAAGGGGAGAATCAAATCAGCGGAATACAGAATTAATGAGATTGTATACAAATACCTCAATACTACTCTGTTAAGGGATCAATCAGACAAAAGACCAAAACAAAATGAAAAAAAAGCCTAAGATTCATGTGAGATACTATAGTCCCTAAGGTATGTGACTGCTAACCAGAAGGCTGGTGGTTCAAACCCACCAGCTACTCCTTGGAAGGAAGATGGGGCAATCTACTTCCATAGTGATACTGCCTCAGAAACCCAAGGAGGGGTCTCTATGAATTGGATCCAACCCAACAGCAGTGAGTTTGATTTTTAACCAGAATTCCAAAACAGGAAGAGAGTGATAAAACAACAGAAAAAAATGTCCAAGATTTGTTGAAAGAGAATTTCCTTAATATGACAGAAGGTGAGAACATATCCATTCAAGTTAAATGAATCCCAAATAAGATAGACCCCAAAAGGAAATCACCAAGCCTTATCATCATCAAACTCACTAAAACAAAGACAAAACAAAATACTGAAAGCAGCACAGGAAAAATGAAAAGTTACCTACAAAGGGCAACCAATAAGACTAAGCTCTGACTAAGGCAAGAAGGTAATGGGATGACATATATAAAACCCTGAAAGAAAAAATCTCCAACCAAGAATTATATATAGAGCAAAATTGTCTATCAATATGAGCGTGATATTAGAAGATTTCCAGATAAGCAGAAATTAAGGGAATTTGCTGAAACCACACCAATTTACAAAAGATGCTAACGGGAGTCCTTTGGACAGAGAACCAACAACTGCTAACAACAATTGATGATTAATACATATGATGACATAACCCAGAAACCAACCCACTATTATAAGTATTCAAAGGAAGAAAAACGTGGAACCAAATCCAAAAACTCAATAATGACCAGAATTACTGGTCAGATGAAATCTGGTGAGACTCCCAATACTATGTCCCTGACATACATTCAGTGCCTGGAATAAAACTCACCCCCCGGAGTGGGTTCTCAGCCCAATAGTTAACTAGATGTACATGCAAACCGCTCAACCCAGGATGTCACATCCACACACTCAATGGTAACACATCCCTTAGAGCAATAGACAATGGGCACCAGAGGACCAACATTCAAACTGAGGAAATGCAGGACAAACAGGAGTGCATAATTATGAGGGGCACAGGGGGAGGGTTGTAGAGTAGGGAGGGGAGGAGACTGGGTTAGGGTTGGGGGGAAGAAAAAAGTATCCAAAGGAAAATAAGCTTACAGACTGTAAACAGGGAACCAGAGACATAAATTGGTAAATGAAGATATCTACAAACCAAAAAGAGGGCACGTGAAGTTACAGAACTTCTAAATTATGAGGAAGTTAAGACAATTGCAAAATAGAACAGACTCTTCTAACGTGGGGAGAAAATTATAAATTACAGAATAACCTCAAAAAAATAATAATAAACCTTCATATTAAAATAAAAAACAGGACAAGCACAAATACTTAGTAAATACTAATATAACAGCAATGAAGGAGATGATAACATAATTCATAAACAAAATGAGCTCAGCACAGAAAATTATATGGAATGAAGAAATCAGAATCACCACAAAACGACATATAACAAAATGACATCAATAAATTCATACTTGTCAAAAATTACATTAAATGTAAATGGATTAAATGCATGACTCAAGAGATGGAGAGTTACAGACTGTATAAGAAAACATGACCCATCAATATGCTGCCTGCAAGAGACTCACCTTAGACACAAAGTCAAAAATAGACTAAACATCAAAGGTTGGAAAAAGATGCACCAAGCAAATGGCAACAAAAAGAGAGCAGGAGTGGCAATATTAATTTCTGATGAAATAGACTTTGAGACAAAAAAGACCATAAGAGACAAAGACGGACATTATGTAATGATTAAAGGATCAGTTGAACAAGAGGATATACCATAGTAAATATCTACAGACCCGATGCAAGAGCCCCCGAATACATAAATCAGATTTTAACAGAATTGAAAAGACAAATAGATGACTCCACAGTAATAACAGGAGACTTTAACACACCATTTTCAATAAAAGGTAGAAAAACAGGAAAGAAATTCAACAAAGATGCAGAAGAACTAAATGTTTATCAACCAACTTGAACTTATAGACATCTACAGAGCACTTCACCCAACAACAGTCAAATATGCATTCTTTTCTGGCACACATGAAACGTTCTCCAAGATTGACCATATGTTAGGTAACAAAGCAAGCCTCAATAAATTTTAAAACATTGAAATACTGCAAAGCAACTTCTTAGATGACGATGCTAGAAAATTAGAAATCTAACACTAGGAAGACCAATGGAAGAAGAGCAAACACATGGAAACTAAGCAACACCCTCCTCAAAAATGACTGGGTAATAGAAGAAATGAAAAATGAAATTAAAAAAATTTTATTGAATTGAGAATGAAAGCACAGCATATCAAAATCTTTGGGACACACAAAAAAGCGGTGATCAGAATGCAATTTATAGCAACAGATGCACACATCAAAAAAGAAAAAAGACTCAAAATCAACACCTTAAGCCATCTTCTCCAACAATAAAAAAAAAAAGATCAGCAACAAAAGCCTACCGTCACCAGAAGAAAAGAAATAATAAAGATCTGAGCAGAAATAAATGAAACAGAATATAGAAAGACAATAGAAAAAATCAACAAGACTAGAAGTTGGTTCTTTGAAAAGATTAATAAAATTGACAAACCACTGCTAAAGTTAACAAAGGAAAAGAGTAAGAATATGCAAATAACATGAAAAAGAAATGAAAGGGATGACATCACAACAGAACTAACAGAAATATAATATATTATATATATATATATACATACATATATATATAGGAGCTCTGGTAGCATAGTGCCTAAGGCACTTGACTGCTCACCAGAAGGCTGGCGGTTCAAACCCACCAGCCACTCCTCGGAAGGAAGGTTGGGCAATCCTACTTCCGTAGTGATACTGCCTAGGAAACCCAAGGAGGGGGTCGCTATGAGTCAGGGCTGACTCGACAGCAAACAACAACAACATATATATATATATATATCAGGATATTATAAAGAACTGTAACCCAACAAATTTGAAAACCTAGAAGAAACAGACAGATATCTAGAAACACACTATTTACATAAACTAAAGCAGACTGAAGTAGAAAACTTAAACAGACCCAGAACAAAAGAAAAAATTGAGCAGGTCATTAAAAAATTACCAATAAAAAAAAGAGTCCTGGCCAGATGATTGCGCTAGAGAAGAGCTGACATTAATCCTATTCAAACTATTACAGAACATAGAAAAAGATGGAATGCTCTCAAATTTATTTTATGTATTTTTCTAGTAGGTATATTATGTGCCAAATATTACACACTGCTCTTTTAACAGCTCAATACAAAACACTTGCTGTTTTAATAGTTTAACATAAAGCACTTGGTCATTTTATATTAATTATAATTCTTTCCTATTATCCTTAACTTTTGCTGGTTTACATAATTAATAATAATATGCAGTTATTTTTGATTCCCTGATGATGAGGTTAAAAAGTTCCACCACTTAGTGTTTCAAGCATAGAACAAGGAACATGAATCGCTCACTGCACATGACTGTTGCCCTTTTTCCTACCAGGTTACCCTGAACAAGTGTATATGTGCATGTAGTATTGTGTGTGTTTGTGTGTATGTGTTACTCAGAGTTCCAACAGAAAGCATATAATGCTCTCAAATTCGAATAATTTAAAGATGTTTTATTTACAAAAGGACTATTTGGGAGAATCACAGGAATAGTAAAATAACCTTGTCTAGTAACAGAGAAGGAGTTAGTATCACTTGGGTTGGAAAAGACTAAGAGAACAATTACCCTTCAGAACCCAAAGGGAAACAGTAATGGATAAAAGTCAGAATTGAGATGGGCTATGATCATTAGTCTAGGTCCAGGACAAATTATCTCAGAGAGATCAAAGAGAATAAACGTGCTAACCTAACTATCTTTCTTCCCTTAAATGTCCAGCTGTGGCTCTCATCAGCCAAACACATAATGAATCAGAGGTTTCCCGAAATAAGGATCATGATGAGAAAAGGTGAACAGTAGATCTAGAGGGGCCAATGGAAGCTATACAGCAGGAAATGTGTCCTTTTATTGTTATTAGTTGCAATCAAGTTGTTCCAACTCATAGCAACAGAATGAAACACTGCTCTGCTCCACACCATCCTCACAATCATTGCTAGGTTGGAGCCCATTGTTGACTAACTGTCAATCCATCTCATTGAGAGAATTCCTTCACCGGCCCTCTACTTCACCAAGTATGATGTCTTTCTCCAGGGCCCGGCCCCTCCTGTTAACGTGTCCAAAGCACGTGAGATGAAGTCTCGCCATCCTCACTTCTGTAGGACAATGGCAGTACTTCCTCCGAGACAGACCTGTCTGTTCTGGTGGTCCATGACACACTCATTTTCATCAATACCGGATTACAAATGTATCAATTCTTCTTCAGTTTTTCTAATTCAATTTCCAGCTTTTCCATGCATATAAGGTGACTGAAAAGACCATGTTTTTGGTTAGGTGCCTCTCAGTACTCTAAGTGATATCTTTGCTTTCAACACTTTTGACAAGGTTTTTGCAGCGGATTTGTTGAGTGCAGTACTTTGATTTCTCAACTACTGCTTCCATGGGTGTTGATTGTGGATCCAAGTAAAATAATATCCTTGACTACTTCAATATTTTCTCCATTTATCATGATGTTGCTTATGGTCTACTTGTGAGGATTTTTATTTTCTTTATGTTCAGGTGTAATTCATACTGAAAACTGTAGTCTTTGATTTTCATCATAACTGCTTCAAGTCTTCTTGGCTTTCAGTAGACCAGGTTGTTTCATCTGTATAGCACAGGTTTTTAAAGAGTTGTCTTCCAATCCTGATGTCATGTTCTTCATGTAGTCCAGCTTCCGGATTATATGCTCAACATACAGATTGAATAAGTATAACAACACTGGTACATACCTTTCCTGATTGTAAACCACCCAGTATTCCTTTGTTCTGTTTGAACAACTGCCTAAAGATGCATGTGCAGGATCCTCACGAGCACAATTAATTGTTTTGGAATTCCCATTCTTCACAATGTTATCCATGATTTGTTATGAACACACAGTCAAATACCTTTGCATGGTCAACAAAACACAGACAAACATCTTTCTAGTATTCTTTGCTTTCATCCAAGATCTGTTTGACATTAGCAGCATTATTCCTCCTTCTATGTCCTTTTCTGATTCTGGCTTGAATTCCGGACAGTTCCTGGTCAATGTATGGCTGCAAACATTTTCAGTTATCTTCCACAAAATTTTACTTGCATGTGATATTAATGATATTGTTCAGTAATTTCCATAATTCTGTTGAATTACCTTTCTTTTGAATGGACACAAATATGGATTGCTCCCAGTCATTTGGCCAGATAGCTGTCTTCCAAATTTCTTGGCATAAATGAGTGAGCTCTTTCAGCATTAAATCCATTTGTTGGAACATCTCAGTTGATATTCTGTCAATTTCTGGAGCCTTGTTTTGCACCAATACGTTTCATGCAGCTGAGATTTCTTCCTCCAATACCATTGGTTCTTGACCATATGCTACCTCCTGAAATATTTGAATGTTGAGACCAAGTCTTTTTGATATAGTGACTCTTTGTTTTTCTTCCATCTTCTTTCTTATGATGCTCCCTGGGTCATTCAATAGTTTGCCCATATTGCTGTTGTTGTCATGTGCCATCAAGTCTGACCTGACTCATAGTGACCCCTCCTTGGGTTTCCGAGGCAGTATCACTATGGAAGATTGCCCAAACTTTCTTATGAGGAGTGGCTGGTGGGTATGAACCACCAGCCTTCTGGTCAGCAGTCAAGTGCCTTATGCTATCAGAACTCCCAGTTTGTCCATAGGATCCTTCAATACTGAACCTCAAATCTTGAATTTTGTCTTTAGTTCTTTCAGCTTGGAAGTTCCAAGTGTGTTCTTCCCTTTTGATTTCCTAACTCTAGGTCTTTGCACATTTCATTATTATACTTTATTTTGTCCTATTAAGCACCCCTTTAAATCTACTGTTCAGCTGTGTTACTTCATCATCTCTTACATTCACTTTAGCTACTTTCTGTTCAAGAGCAAGTTTCAGTGTATCTTCTTACATCTATTTTTGGCTTTTTTTCTTTCTGGTCTTTTAAATTATATTTTTCCTTATTCGTGGATGATATCCTTGATGTCATTCCATAACTCATCTGGTCTTTGGTCATTAGTGTTGATTACATCAAATCTGTTCTTGAGGTGGTCTTATGAGATGGACTTTTAGGTGGGATGTACTCAATGTACCCTTTCAGCTTTGTAGACTTGTTTTAATTTTCTTCAACTTCAACTTAAACTTCTGTAGGATCAATTGATAGTCTGTTCCCCAGTCAGCCCCTGGCCCTGTTCTGACTGATGATACTGAGCTACTACATCATATCTTTCACAGATGTAGTCAATTTGATTCCTCTGTATTTGACCTGGCAAGGTCCACATGTATAGTCACCATTTATGTTGCTAAAAAAAAAAGTATTTGCAATACACAAGTCATTGGTTTTGCAAAATTCTATCATGCAATCTCCAGCATCATTTCTACCATCAAGGTCACATTTTCTAGCTACTGATTCATCTTCCTTATTTCCAACTTTCCCATTACAATTACTAACAATAATCAATATATCTTGATTACACATTTTATTAATTTCAGAATGCAAAAGTTGGTAAAAAAAATCTTCAATTGCATCAACTTTGGCATTAATAGTGCATAAATTTAAATAATAGTCATATTAACTGGTTTTCCTTGTATACATATGGATATTACATTATCACTGACAGTGTTATATGTCAAGATAGATCTTGAAATGTTCTTTTTGGAGATGAATGCAGCCATTTCCTTTCAATTTGTTATTCTCTGCATAGTAGACTATATATATGTCTGATTCAAACTGGTCAATACCATTTCATTTTAGTTCGCTAATTCCTAGGGTATCAATATTTATATATTCCTTTTTTTTTTATGACTTTCAATTTTCCTGGATTCAAACTTTGTACTTCCACATTCTAATTGTTAATGGATGTTTGCAACTATTTCTTCTCATTTTAAGTCCTGCTATATCAGCAAATGAAAGTTCTGTAAGCTTTATTCTATCCACATCATTAAAATGTTCTCTACTTTGAGGAGGCAGCTCTTTCCCAGTCGTATTTGTAGTGTCTTCCAGCCTGAGGGACTCATTTTCTGGCACTATGTCAGACAACATCATAAGGTTTTCACTGCCCAATAGTTTTCGGAACTAGATCATCAACTCCTCCTTCCTAATCTGTCTTAGTCTGGAAGCTCCACTAAAACCTGTCCACCATGGGTGGTCCTGCTACTGTTTGAAATATTGGTGGTATACTTTCCAAAATCACAGTAAACCTCAAGCCAACATAATGTGGCAAAATAGATGAGAGGTAGAAAGTATATGCTAGAAGGTGTTATTTAAAGCAAAAATTAGCATTCTGCTCTCCATAAAATTGAAGGGTACACTTGAACCATAACCTACATGACCTGAGACCAGAAGAACTAGATGATACCCTGCTACCATTACAAATTGCTCTGAAAAGGATCACAATAGAAGGTCCTGGATACAGTGGGAGAAAAGTGTGGAATGAAACTGAAAGTCATGAAAAAAGCCAAGCTTACTCGTTTGATAGAGACTGGTACAACTCCCAAGAGAGTGGCCCTTAGTCACCTTTCAAGCCTGGAACTGAACTCACCCCATGGCTCAACTTTCAGCCAAACAAGAGACAGGCCTATGAGGTGAACAATGACACCAGCGTGGTAGACACTTCTTAGAACAATCAACTATACAAGATCAACAGGGAAGCATTTACCCAAGAACAAAATTCAGAAGCCAGGAAAGGATAGGAAGGAAGGATGAAAGGCAATGGGAAATACAGGGAAGTGGGAAGAGTTTTGTTACATTGTGGGTATTGCAATCACTATCGAGAAACAAAATGTGAATGAATTGTTAAATGGAAGATTAATATGCTCTGTAAACTTTCACCCAAATCACTCACTATAAAAAGTTAAAAAAAAATTGAAGGGTTATACAGCGACATAAACATGTCAAAAGTCATTGCTGGAAATCCATATTGACCTTAATGTCATAAACACAAAGCAGGCCAGGCTGAAAGGCACCAGAGAGTTTGACCAGGGTGAGCAACTCATTCCACAGACCAGAAAGCCAAGACTGGCCAAAAAAAAATTAAGTTATTGACCTAAGAGAGGCACTTGAGTATTAAGGTGAAGACCACATAGCAGGAACTAGACCATCCAGACATACATCTCCACTCTACCACTTACTACCTACACAAGACTTTACATCAACAACTCTCTCCTCTATAAAATGTGTAATAATTTTATCTCTTTCATACAGGTATGATGTCAGTAAAATAAGCCAATACCAGAGCAGGTTTCAGAACAGGATTTGGAACTATTTGTTGAATAAGGAAAAAATTAAGCAAATTCTTATTAGGAGAATGCAAAGTTGTAAATAAGGTCCTTACCACTAACTGCAGTGACATTGACCATCTATTCTATAGACATTCATCCTGAATAGATGCCTCTAGCCAGTTCCTGTCTGCTTTGTAGAAGACAAAACTGGCCGGTGAACTTCCCTTTCTTTATAAAACAGCAGATAATCTTAAGGGAAGAATTATGCTTCTCTGCCTGGAGATAGAATAAATTACAGGAACTTATTCAAGTATAACAGTTAAATGAATATTGAGCTTTTAAAGAATATATTATATGACAACATATCTATGTCATATGTTGCTGATGTAAATTTTGTACAATATTACAAGGTTTTTTTTTTGTACAATATTATAAGGCTAATTTTTAAAACCAGTAGTAAGGCAAGAAAGCTCTAAATCAGTATTAGAATCTTTTCAATTCACTGAAATTATAACATATTCAAAAATAAATATATATTAGCTCCATACGCATACACATGTGATTGTCTCTACCAAATAAAGACGTTTTCACATATTTTGTTGTGGTGATGACTTATCCATTGTCATTTATGCCATATTTTTTTTCAATTATCTGCTAATTGATCTCCCTGCTTCAATTTTATCAATCTCTAAAATATCCTTCCCACTCTTACCAACATTATATGATGACTCATTTCTCTGCTCAAATTATTTTAACTGTCTGTAGCTTAAAGTTCCAACTTCTATGTATGACAAATAAGTACATTCACTATTTGGCCCATGCCTCCTAACTTTCTAGTATCATCTTTGTCTGAATTTCCTTCCAAATACCCACTGCCCTAGTCACAAATCACTCTGCAACATATCTGACCTTTAGATTATGCTGTTACTCATACTTTGCCCTTTTTCATTAAATAAACTATTCAGTGTTGATAGTGGTCAAGCAGAAGTTGTTTCACATAATTATCTCATGACTGTGAAGGGAAAATTGATTTGTAACACAACGATAGGGGCATATAGAATGCATTGTTGTTGTTATGTGCCGTCAAGTCAGACCCAACTCATAGCGACCCTTCCTTGGGTTTCCAAGGCAGTATCACTGTGGAAGTAGATTGCCCCATCTTCCTTCCAAGGAGTGGCTGGTGGGTTTGAACTGCCAGCCTTCTGGCTAGCAGTCAAGTGCCTTTAGGCACTATGCTAATAAACAATTGTATATAATCAATCAGTCTAAGTGGAAGTTCAGACACAATACCCCTTAGAAGCAGCAATGATGAGACTTCATCTTGTTTTCTCTATCCATATCATCAGGAAAGATGAATAATTAGGAAAATCAAGTTTTGTAAAATAGAGTGTCAGTGAAAATGAGAGACCACTATGAGATGAAGCATGGTGGCTGCAACAATGATCTAAAATATATCAATGATTGTGAGGGTGGTGCAAGACCTAGCATTGTTTTGTTTGTTATACATAAGGTTACTGTGAGTGGGAGTTGACTCAACAGCAACTAACAACAACTGAATAGGTATTAAGATCTATTTACATTCATACTCATTCTTGGGAAGACAAATATAAATGGAGGGATACAGGATGGATAGCTTCAGTTTCACTGACAGTTCATTTAACACTAGCTGCTTTTGCTTTACTTTATGTTATTTGCAATTTTCATAAAGGGATCATTCAATCTTCATCTTTAAACAGCACATATTGTCTTACTTTTCACTGTTATACTTGGTTCTGGCCTCATTCTCCAATTGAGTCTATACTTAGGATCTAACTTTGGAGTTCTTTTTTTTATTTTTCATGAATCACAAATTAGTTTGCCCCACACACATCTGAACATCAAACAACTGGGGTTTTTTGGTTGGTTTGTTTGTTTTTGCTTTTGTTTTACTAATGTTAGGCCATTCCTTCACAGACTTCAGCCCTTTGAAACACAACACAGATAACTTTACTCACCTTAATCATTCTCGCATAATTACTAATTGGTATAATCTATATTTAACTGTTGCCCCAAGTATAAAAAACAACACTGACTGTTCAACAAAATATGTCCTCTTTACTTTAGTTCCTAATGTACAGTAAACACTCAATACTTATTATTGTCTTTTTCTTGCCTCACTTGTTATTAAATTAGAGAGCTAGTACAGTACTATTTAAGATTTGGTTTTTAGAGTCGAACTTCCTAGGTCCAAATCTTATTTTCTCTACATATTAGTTTTGTAGTTTTGAGCATATTATTGATCTTTGGTGTCAATTTCTTCATCTTAAAAATTGTTATAATAATACTATCTACCTCATGTGGTTATTGCAAGGATCAAATGAGGAAATATATATAAATCACTTAGAATCGTGTCTTGTGCATATAGATATTCTATAAATTATGGCTACTATGATTATATTTTCTAATTCCTTTGTCCTTGTCTAGACAAGATAAGATCTCAATTTTATCTCATTTCTCCTCATCTAGAGATCTCTATCTTACTCCATTTCTTCTGACCTATAAACATATATCTGTTGTTGTTGTTGTTGTTTGCCATCGAGTCGGCCCCGACTCATAGCGACCCCTCCTTGGGTTTCCAAGGCAGTATCACTACGGAAGTAGGATTGCCCAACCTTCCTTCCGAGGAGTGGCTGGTGGGTTTGAACCGCCAGCCTTCTGGTGAGCAGTCAAGTGCCTTAGCCACTATGCTACCAGAGCTCCCAAACATATATCTAGACACACACACAGTGTTAGAAAAGCTTTGCAGAAGTAACAAATAGAAGTCTATGAATATAATGAGTAAGATTTTGGAAAGTCAGTAGTAAATAAGAGGCAGATGAATCATCAGGTTGCAAGATTCTGGAGACTCTGACAATAATAGAAACAGAAATGTAGAATTCTAGATATGTGTTTATAAACATATATCTAGATAAACATATATCTAGATAAACATGTATCTAGATAAACATGTATCTAGATAAACATGAGAGTTTTCCCCTTTTTTGCTCACCGTACTGTACCAAGCACAATACTCCTCTCCAGGGACTGGTCCCTTCTGACAATATCACCAAAGTAGGTGAAATGAAGCCTGTCCATTCTTGCTTCCAAGAAGCATCCAAGCTGCACTTCCTGCAGGACAGATTTGTTTGTTCTTCTGACAGTTAATGGTATTTTCAGCATTCTTCACCAACACCACAATTCAAAAGCATCAACTCTTCTTTTCTCTTCCTTATTCATTGCCAGCTTTCACATGCATATGTTGTTGTTGTTGTTGTTATGTGCCGTCAAGTCAGCCCTGACTCATAGCGACCCCTCCTTGGGTTTCCGAGGCAGTATCACTACGGAAGTAGGATTGAAAATGCTATGTCTTGGGTCAGGTGCAATTTAGTCTTCAAAGTGACATCTTTGCTTAACACTTTAAAGACATCTTTTGAAGCAGATTTTCCAGTGCAATATGACATCTGATTTCCTGACCGCTGCCTTTATGGGTGTTATCTGTGGATCCAAGAAAAATGAAATTCCAGACAACTTCAATCTTTTCTCCATTTATTATGATGTTGCTTATTGGTCCACTTGTGAGGATTTTCATCTACTTTATGTTGAGATGTATTCATACCGAAGACTGTAGTCTTTGATCTTCATCAGTAAGTGTTTCAAGTCATCTTCACTTTCAGAAAGCAAGGTTGTGTCATCTGTATATTGGAGGTTGTTAATGAGTCTTCCTCCAATCCCTAAACTGCATTCTTCTTCATATAATCCAGATTTTTGGATTATTTCTTCAGTATACAGATTGAATAAATATGGTGAAAGGATACAACACTGACACACACTCTTCCTGAGTTTATACCTTGCAATATACCCTTTTCTGTTGAAATGATAGCTTCTTAGTCTGCGTATGGGTTCCTCATGAGCACAATTAAGTGATCTAGAATTCCCATTGTTTGCAATGTTATCCATAATTTGTTATGATCCACAAAATTTAATGCTTTTGCACAGTCAATAAAACATAGGTAAATATCTTTCTGCTGTTCTTTGCTCTCAGCCAAGATCCATCTGACATTAGCAATATCTCTCTCTCATTTCATGTCCTTTATATAAATGCAGCTTATATTTCTGGAAGTTCCCTTTTAGTATACCCCTGTAACTGTTTTTGAATTATCTTCAGCAAGATTTTCCTGCATGTGATGTTAATGTTATTGTTTGATAATTTCCACATTCTGTTGGATCATCTTTCATTGGAATGGGCACAAATATCAATCCAAGCAGTTGGCCAGGTAGCTGTCTTCCAAATTTCTTGGCATAAAAGAATAAGTATCTCCAGCACTGAAAGCATGTGGTGAAACATCTCAAGGGGTATTCCATCAATTCCTGGAGCCTTGTTTTTTTATCAATTCCTTCAGTGCAGCTTGGATTTCTTTTTTCAGTATCATTGGTTCTTGATCACATGCTATCTCCTGAAATAATTGGACATTGATCAATTCTTCTTAATACCGTGACTCTGTGTATTCTTTCCACCTTATTTGAATGCTTCCTGCATCTTTCACTATTTTGCTCATAGGGTCTTTTAATACTGCAACTCAAGCCTTTAATTTTTTATTTTTTCTTCAATTCTTTCAGCTTGAGGAATGTTGAGCATGCTATTCCCTTTTGGTTTTCTAACTCCAGGTCCTTGTGCATTTCATTATAATACTTTACTTTGTCATCTCAAGCTGCCCATTGAAATTTTCTGCTCTGTTCTTTTGTTTTAGCATTTCTTCTATTCACTTTGTTGTTGTTAGGTACCATAGAATCCTTTCTGACTCATAGTGAACCCATGCACAGCAGAATGAAAGACTGACCCATCTTGCGCCAACTCCATGATCCCTGCTATACTTGAGCCCATCATTGCAGCCACCGTGTCAATCAATCTCCTTGAAGGCCTTCCCCTCTTCCGTCAACCCTCCACCTTACCAAGCATGATATCCTCCTCCAGGGAATGGTCCCTTCTGACAACATGACCAAAGTAGGGGAGATGAAGTCTGGCCATTCTTGCTTCCAAGGAGCATTTCGGGTGCACTTCCTCCAGGATAGATCTGTTAGTTCTTTTAGCAGTCCATGGTACTTTCAGCATTCTTT
>NW_006921864.1:1195250-1206472 GCF_000298275.1 Orycteropus afer afer
TCAATGTTATCCACAATTTGTCATGATCCACACAATCAAATGCTTTTGCATAGTCAATAAAACACAAGTAGACATCTTTCTGGTATTCTTTGCCTTGAGCCAAGATCCATCTGACAACAGCTATGACATCCCTAGTTCCACATCGTCTTCTGAATCTAGCTTGCACCTCTGGAAGTTCTGTGTCAATATACTGCTGCAAACGTTTTTGAATTATCTTCAGTAAGATCTTTCTTGTGTGCAATATTAATGATATTGTTCATAATTTCCACAATCTGTGGGATCTTTTTTCTTTGGAATGGGTACAAATATGGATCTCTTCCAGTCAGTTGGCCAGGTAGGTGTCTACCAAATCTCTTGGCATAACTGAATGAGTGTTTCCAATGGGGCATCCGTTTGTTGAAATATCTCAATGGGTATTATGTCAATTCCTGGAGCCTTGTTCTTCGCCAATTCTCTCATTGCAGCTTTGACTTCCTCCTTCAGTACCATTGGTTCTAGATCATATGCCACTTCCTGAAATGGATGACAATTGACCAGTTCTTTTTGGTACAGTGACAGTGTGTATTCCTTCCATCTTCTCTTGAAGTTTCCTGCATCATTCAATATTTTGCCCATAGAATCTCTTAATATTGCAACTCGAGGCTTACATTTTTTTCTTCAATTCTTTCAGCTTGAGAAATGCCAAGCGTGTTCTTCTCTTTTGGTTTTTAAACTCCAGGTCTTTGCACATTTCATTATAGTGATTGGTTTTGTCTGCTCGAGCTGCTCTTTGAAATCTTCTGTTCAGCTCTTTTATGTTGTTATTTCTTCCATTTGCTTTAGCTACTCTCCACTCAAGGGAAAGTTTCAGAGTCTTTTCTGTCATCCATTTTGGTCTTCTCTTCTTTTCTCATCTTTTTAGTGATCTCTTGCTTTCTTCATGGGTAATGTTCTTGATATCTTCCCACAATTCTTCTGCTTTTCAGTCGTTGGTGTTCAATGCATCAAATCTATTCTTTAGATGATTTCTAAATTCAGGAAGGATATATTCAAGATCATATTTTGGCTCCCATGGACTTGTTTTGATTGTCTTCAACTTCAAGTTGAACTTTCATATGAGTAGTTGATGGTATTTTCCACAATCAGCTTCTGGCCTGGATTTGGCTGAAGTCAATCGGATTCTTCTGTGTTCCATCTGGTGAAGTCCACGTGTAGAGCCGCCATTTGTGTTGTTGAAAAAAGGTGTTTGCAATGATTAAGTCATTGGTCTTGCAAAATTCTACCATGTGAGTTCCAGCATTATTTCTCTTACCAAGGCCAAATTTTCCAACTTCAGGTGATTCTTCTTTGTTTCCCACTTTTGCATTCCAGTCACCAGTGATAATTAATACATTTTGATTGCATGTTCAGTCAATTTCAGACAGCAGAAGTTGATAAAAATCTTCAATTTCCTCATCTTTGGCTTTGGAGGTTGGGGCATAAATTTGAATAATAGTCATATTAACGGGTCTTCCTTGTAGGCATATGAATATTATCCTATCACTGACAGCATTGTACTTCAGGACAAATCTTGAAACATCCTTTGTGATGGTGAATGCCATACTATTCCTCTTCAAACTGTCATTCCTGACATAGTAGATCATATGGTTGTCTGATTCAAAATGGCCAAAACCCATCCATTTCAGCTCACTAATGCTGAGGATATCAATCTTTATGTGTTCCATTTCATTTTTGACAACTTCCAATTTTCCTAGATTCTTTCTTTTTACATTCCATGTTCTGATGATTAATGGCTGTCTGCAGCTGTTTCCCCTCAATTGGAGTGGTGCCACATCAGCAAATGGAGGTCTCAAAAGCTTTATCTTATCCTTATGTGTAAGGCTGGGTTTACTCTCATGATGCAGCTCTTTCTCTGTCTTGTTTTGAGAGCCTTCTAACCTAACTGTAGTGTTTATAACATTCCATGGTAATGTATCAGACACTGTTTCTTTGCTATTCATAAGGTTTTCCCTGGCCAATTCTTTGAGAATTGGATGGCCTCTTCCTTCTTCCTAGTCTGTCTCAGTCTGTAAGCTAGGCTGCTACCTGTGCACCATGTGCATCCCCCTGGGTTTGAAACACCAGTGGCTCAGCCTCAAAACTCACATCAACACGTCACCATGGTAGGACAAACCAACAGACAAGTTTGTCTCCCTGTTGGAAATCTCTCCTACCACCCTTATCTGGGTCCCTGCGGCTGACTCATTCTCTGTCCCAGTTCCTGGTCCTTTTCCTACCCTTTCTCCCGCTGTCCAGCCCTGCTGCTTTGGGCATGCATGGGTTCCTTCTCCTCACCTGGATCCCTGCAGCTCACTCCCGTGGGTCCCAGTCTCCAGGCCTATTCATCTCTGCTCCAGTTCTCCAACCCTGCTGCTTTGGGCATGCCTGGATTTCCTCTCTTCACCTGGATCCCTGTGGTTGACTCCTCCTCAGTCCCAGTTCCTGGGTCTTTTACTCCCCTGTCTCCCACTTTCCCACCCTGCCACTTTAGGCATGCCTGGGTTCCCTCTCCTCACCTGGATCGCTGCTCTCACTCCTCTTCTGTCCCAGTCCCAGGCTTATTCCCCTCTCCTCTCTGGGTCTCCTGCCCCGATGTTTTGGGTGTGACTGGGTTCCCTCTCCTCACTTGGATCCCTGCAGCTAACTCCTCTTCTGTCCTGGTTCCTGGGCTTATTCCTCTTCCCTCTCCGGTTCTCCCACCCTGCTGCTTTGGGCGTGCCTGGGTTCCCTCTCCTCACCTGGATCCCTGTGGCTCACTCCTGTCTGTCCCAGTCCGTGGGCCTATTCATCTCCACTCTCCGGTTATGCCACCCTGCTGCTTTGGGCATGTCTGGGTTCCCTCTCCTCACCTAGATCCCTGCAGCTCACTCCCTTCAGTCTTGGTCCCCAGGCCTGTTTGTCTCTGTTCTCCAGTTCTCCTGCCCTGCCGTTTTGGGTATGCCTGGGTTCCCTCTCCTCACCTGGATCCCTGTGGTTCACTCCTCTGTTGTCCTTGTCCCTGGGCTTATACACTTTAGCAACTCATAAAGAGCAAGTTCAATCCCACAATTCATATGGTCTTCTGTCATTGGAGCTCAATGCACAAAAATTCTTCAGATGGTTTCTAATTTCATCTGGGAAATAGTCATATTTTGGCTCTTGTGGACTTATTTTAATTTTTAGTTTTGACTTAAACTTTCATATGAGCAGTTGATGGCCTCTTCCACAGTTAGCTCCTAGCCTTGTTTTGACTATGATATTGAGCATCTCCATCATGTCTTTCCACAGCTGTAGTAGATCTGATTTCTGTGTATTCCATCTATCAAAGTCCACTTTTATAGCCACTGCTTATTTTGTTGCAAAATAGGTATTTGAAATGAATAATTTGTTGGTCTTGCAAAATTGTATCATACAACCTCCCACATCACCTCTATCACCAAGGCCATATTTACCAACTACAGATGATTCTCTTTTTTTTCCACGTTTCACATTCCTGTCATCAATAATTATCAGTACACCTTGATTGCATGTTTAGTCAATTTCAGACTGAAAACGTTGGTAAAAACTCTTCAGTTTCTTCATCTTTGGCTTTAGTAGTTTCTGTGTAAATTTCAATAATAGTAGTATTAACTAGTCTTTCTTGTTAGCCTATGGATATTACCCTATCATTTACAGCATTATACTTCAGGGTAGATCTTGAGATGTTCTGTTTGACAATGAATGCAATACCATTCCTCTTCATTTGTCATTACCAGCATAGTAGTTCTTATGGTTGTTTGATGACCAATACCAGTTCATTTCATCTCACTAATCCCTAGGATATCAATCTTTATCTGTTCCATTTCATTTCTGACAACTTCTAGTTTTCCTAGATTCATACTTTCTACATTCAATATTCCAATTATTAATGAATTTTTGCAGCTTTACTCAGTTTTTTTTTTTTTCACTTTTTTCCCATTTTGAGTCATTCTCCATCAATAAATGAAGGTCCAGAAAGTTTTACTCCATTTACATCATTAAGGTAGACTCTAATTTGGGGCAACACTTCTTCCCCAATCATATTTTGAGTACCTTCCAACCTGAGGAATTCATCTTCAGATAGTATATCAGACAAAGTTTTAAGGCTATTCCTAATCTTTTCCAGTAAAGTATTAGATAGTATTTCACTGCTATTCATAAAGTTTTCAGTTTCTAGTTTTTTTCAGAAGTGGATGGCCCCATTCTTCTTCCTGTCTGTGTTAGTCTGGAAGCTCTGCTGAAACCTGTTCATCATGGGTGAACCTGCTAGTATTTGAAACACCAGTGTCATAGCCTCCAGCCTCACAGCAACACGTAAGCCATCATAGTATGATAAATGGACAGATGAGTGGTGGCTGAGATGTGTAGCTATTAAATGGAAAACTGACTTGTTCTGTAAACTTTCACTCAAATCCACAATAAAAGTTGAAAAAAGAATGTGCTAAAATTATAAAACTTAAGAAAAGTCAGTTCAAGATTATTTTTCTCAAATACCAAAAGGCTGATTAAACAAGTTCAAGAATGATATTGATTATCATTTGCAAAAGTTTACCTTTCTTATGTCAGGTTCAAACTGAAATTTCACCAATACATACTTCTTAAACAAAAATGCTATGTAATAATTCATATTTATCATGCTGGCATTTACTCTTAATAGTTACAGTTGATGATAGTTTCCTTTGCTGAGTGTTTTACATGCATTACCTCAGTTAATTGAGTCATTTAATAAATAATCTTTGGAACTTTTCTATGGGGTTGAGATGTAGTGATAAGTTAGATGTCATTGTTGTTATGTGCTGCCGCTTTGGACCCGACTCATAGTGACATCTCACTGGGTTTCCGAGGTGGTATCACTACAGAAGTAGATTGCCCAACCTTCCTTCCAAAAACTGGCTGGTGGGTTTGAACCTCCAGCCTTCTGGTTAGCAGTCAAGTGCCTTAGGCACTATGCTACCAGAGCATAGATAGAGTCCTTACATATCAGTCGATGAGGCAGATAATCATATTATATGCTATTATAGCTCATGTTCTAAAGAAAAATAAACATGCTAAAGGAAGAGAGTAAATGGAAAGGAGATTGTTGCTATGTTAGACCAAATGTTTACTATGAAGAGATCTGAATGAAATAAGGGACAAGGCAATGAAAGGACCTGGGAAGGATGACCAGGCAGAAGTAACACCGACACAAATGTTCTGAAAGGGAACCAGTTTAGTCTCACCTCTGCTCTCATTCATTCATTATCTCAACTTTTTGAAAAAGAGTTTTCATTTCTGTTCAACACTGAAGAATTTGAGATTGAGAGAGATGAAATTATTCCTGAAGATTACACAGCTAGCAAGTATTAAAATGAGGGTTTATACCCAAATAATCTGCTTTTTAGGGAGACCTAGTAGCCACTTTCAACTGAGAGGTAGGCATTTTGAACCCACCAAACACTCCATGGGATAAATATGTGGTAGTGTACTTTGTTAAAGATTAAACCAAACTCCAAACTCACTGTCTTCAGGTCAGATCCAACTCATAGTGACCCCTCCTTGGGTTTCCAAGGTGGTATCTCTATGGCAGTAGATTGCCCAATCTTCCTTCTGAGGAGTGGTAGAAATTCTATGGTGCAGTTCTACTGTGCCCACTAAAATTGACTTGACAGCAATGAACATGGTACTGCTAATCTGGTTCCAGAATTTGAGATTTTAACCAATAGTCTGGAGTTAGAGCCTCTCAAAAAGTTATGTCATTTGTATGAATCCATGATTTCATTTATAATCCATATGTCTAGTCTATAATTCTATAGTATTTCATATTCAACTATAAAAATCTATTAAACATAATAAAATTATTTTATAATCTGCAAGTTTTTTCTTTAATCTGGAAATCATATTTTAATGAAAATTATTTCAAAATCAATTGGTACAAAACATGAAAATTACGTGGCAGTTTTCTTTAAACTGTTAAAAACAAAACAACTTGATAATCAGATTTCTAACCTTTATTTTTAAGAAGTGATCAGCCAAGGGATTTTCATAAAGCAAGAAAAGAATCTCTGAATGCAAATTGAGGTCCATGCAATAGGTGAACACTTAGTGGCTCCAGTTACAGAATTTGGAAAAGTGTAGAAAACCAATCAATGAATTATGAACATCAGAATTTCCCACACGAGAAAGCAGAGAGCAGTCATAATTTAAAAAAAAAAAAAAAAAGGCTATTTCAGAAGCTGTGATCATCTAAAACCTAAACATCCCAAGTTCCTCCCCTCCACCAATTTACCCTGCTTAATCCTCTCCTCACTACTTCTGTCTATTCCCTCAGGTATTTCCTTTTTTTTTTTCTTCCCTTTCTTCCATGGCTAACTTCCTATTAATTCCTCTTGTCTCCTCTGTTTATTTTTCTCTCTTTCCTAGACCAAATTAGGAAAAAAACATCCATTCCCTTTTCTCACTTATATTTTACAATGTTCTCACTTTATTATACTTCAGAAAGTTGGGGAAAGGATATTGGTGAGAATTGCACAGCATGACTGATGTACTTGATCTCACTGGATTGTATCCAGGAAAAATGTTGAATTTGAAAATGTGGTGTTATCTATATTTTTATAACTTTTCTTTCAACACCTTCTCTTGGCACCCCCTTCCTCTAGGATTCTGAGTCTTTTTTCCTCCTTAATTGTCTGTAATAATGACCATATTTACATAATATTTGATGCAACTCTACACCACTTTCATTATTTTAACACTACCAATAATAGTTCTTAACAAATACTCAATATTTAACAAATATTAGGTTCGTTCTCCTTCTCTTTAGACCAGGTAGCTTCAGTAAGAGAATAAAATGAAGATCAAAAAGTCAATCAATTCTTCCTCAATTTACTCAGAACAGCTATCCCTATCCTATTTGAATGATATGTCTCTGATGAATTCATGCTTAATTGGATATAATTCTCTAAAAAATAAGGATGCTTAAAAAGTGAAATAAGTCAATCTCCAAAGGGCAAATATTGTATTATCTTATAATATGAAATACTTAGAATAGTTAAGATATAGAAAACAATGTTTGCAGGGATGGAAAGGAAGGGGAAAGAGGAGTCATCATTTAGTATGTTTCTGTTTATAGGGGCTCTAGTGGCGTAGTGCCTAAGGCATTTGACTGCTAACCAGAAGACTGGAGGTTCCAACCCACCAGCCACTCCTTGGAAAGAAGGTTGGACAATCTACTTTCGTAAAGATGCCGCCTCAGAAATGCAAGGAAGTGTTGCAATGAGTTGGAAACAACTAGACAGCAGTGAGTTTGTTTTTTTTTTGTTTGTTTGTTTTCTTTTTTGGGTTTCTGTTTACAGTAATGGAAAATTTGACAACGGATATTGGTGATAGTTGCACATGATGATGTGATTGGTATCACCAAATTATACACATAAAAAATGTCAAATTGGCAAATGTTATCTACATTTTTAAAATAAATAAAAAGAAAGCATGCTAAATAGCATATGCTCTCTAATCATACACATGATATGGATAACTATATTTTTAGGAAAAGAAAGAAGCCAATAGGGCTTATTGGGTGGCTTTTCTTTTTCTAGCTTAATATTCTATCTCTTTTATCCATAATTACAAACAAGAATGTCTTTCTTAGCAAAGTTTCATGTTGGGCAAAAGAAATGTACAAAAAATAAATTTTTATTATTTCCAATGCTGATATTGCTAATAGGCATTATTCAGTAACAGGTATTGTTACTTGTTACAGCTGCTGGAATATATACTAGAGATAAGATTTGCTTTATGACGTAGGTGTGTCAACTACTTTTTTTTTTTTAACCCTTATATTACTAACCTTTGAACATTTGTTCCCTTCCCCCTTTCTTTCAGTTTCTTTCTGCAGGGAAGCATGAGAGGAAAAAATTTTTATTATACAGATGCAATGAAATCAAATTAGATAATCCATAAAATTTCAAAAATCAAATTAGTGCATTTCTATCCAGTGATTTGACTCATACCAACACTATAGGAAAGAGAACTACCCCATAGAAGGTTCCCAATGGTATAACCTTTTATGTTTATTATGATTTGGGTGAAAGTTTACAGAGTAAATTCTGTTCAAAAATCCCTACAGATTTTGTTTTGTGACATTCACTGCAAACCCTACAAGATAACAGCATTCTTCCCACTTCCGCCTCACTCCCATGCCTTCCTTTCATGTTTCCTTCCCTTCCCCTTCTGCCTTCCTTTCTCTGTCCCTCAGCACATGCTGCCCTGTTGGTCTCATAGAGTTGATTGTTCAAATGAGTGCATACTCTCCTATTTTTCCTGCTCATTTTATAGGCCTATCGATTAGCTGAAAGTTGAGCCACAGGGGTGGAATTCAGTTCCAGCTTGAAGAGTGTCTAAGGGCCATAATCTTGAGGGTTCCATAAGTCTTCACTTGACCAGTAATACTGGCCTTTTTTTTTTTTTTATCATTTTGTGTTTTGTTTCACCTTTTTCTCTCATTCTATCCATGACCTCCTACTTGATCCCTTTCGGAGCAGTCATTAGTAGTGTCAGGCACTGTCTAGTTCTGTTGTCAGTGTTGTGGAGGCTGGAGTACACATGGTCCATTAGTCCTTTGGACTAAGTGTTTCCTTGTGTCTTTGATTTTCTTCACTCTTCTAAACTCTGGATGGAGAGACTAATAGTTGTACATTAGACGACCACTCACAAACTTTTAAGACCCTAGTCATTTTTCACCAAAGTAGGATGTAGAACACTGTCTTTGCGCATTATGCTATGCCAGTTGACCTTAGTGTCCTCCCCTGAGACTATGATCCTGAGCCACCAGGCCCTGTGACTCATTCCTTCAAGGTGTCTGGTTATGACTAAGAAGTTGTCATAACTATATTAATAGATAGGTAGAGATCTTGGCTCAAAGTAAAGAATACCAGAGATGTTAACTTGTGCTTTATCGACTATGCAAAAGCATTTGATTGTGTATGGATCATAACAGATTGTGGATAACACTGAAAAGAACGGAAATTCCAGAACACTTAATTGTACTCATGAGGAACCTGTCCATAGACAAGGGGGCTGTCATTCAAACAGAAGAAAGGGAAAACTGCATCATTTAAAATCAAGAAGGAAGGGTGTCAGGGTTGTATCCTTTCCCCATACTTATTCAATCTGTATGCTGAGCAAATAATCCGAGAAGCTGGACTATATGAAGAAGAATGTGGCATCAGGATTGGAGGAAGAATCATTAATAACCTGCAATACGCTTATGACACAACTTTGCTTGCCGAAAGTGAGGATGACTTGAAGTACTTAATGATGAAGATTGAACAATATAGTCTGCAGTATGGATTACATCTCAAAATAAAGAAAACATAAATCCTTACAACTGGACTTATAAGCAGCATTACGATAAATGGAGAAAAGATTGAAATTGTCAAAAACTTCGCATTGCTTGGTTCTACAATCAACGCTGATGGAAGCAGCAGTCAGGACATTAGATGACGTATAGCACTGGGCAAGTCGACTGCAAAGGACCCCTTTCAAGTGCTGAAGAGCAAAGTGTCTCCTTGAGGACTAAGGTGCACCTGACACAAGCCATAATATTTTCAACCGCCTTGTATGCATGTGAGAGCTGGACAGTGAATAAGGAAGACCGAAGAAGAGTTGATGCTTTTGAGCTGTGGTGTTGGCGAAGAATGCTGAAAGTACTGTGGACTGCTAAAAGAACTAACAGATCTGTCCTGGAGGAAGTGTAGCCAGAATGCTCCTTGAAAATGAGAATGGCCAGACTTTGTCTCACATATTTTGGTCATATTGTCAGAAAGGACCATTCCCTGGAGAAGGATGTCATGCTTGTTAAGGTGGAGGGTTGATGAAAGAGGGGAAGGCCCTCAATGAGGTAGATTGACACAGTGGCGGTAGTGATGGGCTCCAGTGTAGCAAGAATCATGAAGCTGGCTCAGGACTGGGCTATGTTTCATTCTGCTGTACATAGGGATGCTATGAGTCGGAGATGACGTGATGGCACTTTACAACATAACAAGAACAGGTAAAGATATGCTTTTAGGAGGGCTCTGGTGGCATAGTGCCTAAGGCATTTGACTGCTAACCAGAAGGCTGGTGGTTCAAACCCACCAGCCACTCCTCAGAAGGAAGGTTGGACAATCTACTTTCCTAATGATACCGCCTCGGAAACCCAAGAAGGGGTCACTATGAGTTGGATCCGACTCCACAACAGTGGGTTTGGTTTGGTTTGGTTTAGAGATATGCTTTGTCAAACCTATATATATTTGTGAGTGTAACCCTATTCACTAAGGCATTTGACTGCTAACCAGAAAGTTGTCAGTTCAAACCCACAAGCCACTCCACAGAAAGAAGACTGGGCGATCTACTTCCATAAAAAGTTACTGCCTCAAAAACCCAGGGGGGGGGTCCTGTGAGTTGGAATCAACTCCATGGTATTGAGTTTGGTTTTGTTTGGTTAGCTCCATTCATCTTCTCATCCCTATTCAGCTTGAATTTTGCTTTATTATGTAGATGTGTCACCAATTTTTTTTTTTTTAAAAGTCCATGCCTTTTTATTCTATATGCCTATAACCAAAATATACAATTATACAATTGTAACTGTAACTTCTATTTCAAACAAAAGATAATAGTCTATTTATGTTTCCCAGAATTTCAATGGTAGAAAATGGCTTGTCTGACCTTAAAATCATCACACCAGGTAATGAAACAAAGAAAAATAATGTGCTAAAATGTGAATGTGAACCTATCAGTAAAACACAGGCTAGCCATATAATTAGTACAAGATGAAGTTCTTGTTCTATACTGGTTTTTACAATACATTTTATGCACAGAGAAAATAACAGTCTAGAGAAGAAAATCAATCATAGGATATAGGATCCAGGGCAGGCAAAGAAGAAACTATTGGTTTTCCTGAATTGCACTCGCTGAGAGAAGAAGGTTCAAAAATACTTGTTTGATATTTGACGAAGACAGTCATAAAAAAGTGCCTGCCATCGTCACTTTAAAATTAAAAAGAAAGCATTGCAATAATTTAGGATATATATATATATGGGAGCTCTGGTAGCATAGTGGCTAAGGCACTTGACTGCTAACCAGAAGGCTGGTGGTTCAAACCCACCAGCCACTCCTTGGAAAGAAGGTTGGACAATCTACTTTCGTAAAGATGCCGCCTCAGAAATGCAAGGAAGTGTTGCAATGAGTTGGAA
>NW_006921864.1:1206572-1207575 GCF_000298275.1 Orycteropus afer afer
ATATATATATATATTCAAGTTAATAAAAAAATGTAAGGTTTGTAAAATGTCTAAAGTAGATTAGACCATGTGGTGGTTATGTTTGTGGGTCAATTTTGTTGGGCCTGGTTGAGTAGCTGGGCAGCTGGTGGTAGTTATTCCCCATGATGAGACTAGCAATCAACTCCATGGTGAGATCTATCACAAGCAGCTGAGTAGCTGCTTTGGGTATGTGGTCTGCTTCCCATATATAAGAAGCAGCGTTGAGAATGGTCTCTAACTTATGGCATGCTTGGATCCTGCATGTAGCTGTGTCATTGTTCAGATGCCTGCCATGCTCTGCCGACCTTGGGGCTTACAATGGACTTGAATTAATGGCCTGTCATGTGGTTTGGCAACATCAGGGCTCTGCCATTTTATTTGTCAACCTTGGGCTTGTCAGCCTCAGCAGCCAGTAGCTGCCTGAGTGAAGAGGTGCCTCTAGCTTCAGTGGGCCGGGAGCAAGATGGCAGAGCTGAAGCCAAAGGTCAAGGGGCTTTCACCTAGTCCTTAGAGCTTGGCACTTTGAACTTGGACTTAAAGTCTCCAAACTGTAAGAGAATAAACTCCTGTTTGTTAAGGCCATCCCATTGTGATATATTCCTGTCAGAGCAGTACTAAGTAACAAGAATAGATCCAACCAGTGTTGTGAAAATGAAAGGCAAGGAGAAATCACATTGACAGTCACTAACACATTATCCACTGGCTCATCTGGAAACTATATCTGTACTTTTAGGACAAGTGTATCCTAGTAGTTAGTCAAGATATATGTTGGGATCTTAAGGTGTGATGTTGATACAGTCTAATTAAACTAAACTCACTGTCATTGAGTTGATTCTGAGTTATAGGGACCCCCATTGGGTTTCTGAGGCTGCAAGATTGCCCCATCTTACTGTAAAATGGTACAACCATTGTGGAAAGCAGTATGGCGATTCCTTCAAAAGTTGGAAATACAAATACCATTTGACCCAGCCATCCCATTACT
>NW_006921864.1:1208388-1211683 GCF_000298275.1 Orycteropus afer afer
AAAAAGATTGCCCCATCTTCCTTTCGCAGAGTGGCTGGTGGTTTTGAACAACTGAACTTCTGGTTAGCAACTAAATGCCTTATCCACTATGCCATCAGAGCTAGTCACCTACCTTAAACTGTCTTCACTAAATTATCATGTCTCATATTGAAAGTAACAATAAATAGTTCTATATCACCTCTGCTTCAAGACATAAAGTTCAGTCTTCTCATGACTGTATTACTTCCTTCTTAAACTGGGTTTTGTTATCACTTCAGAAAGGTTTCTATCTTACCCTGATTTATCTGGGCTATCTGGGAGACAACCAGAATGCCACAATCCCCTCTGACATCTCAGCTGTGTGTTTTTGGATTTGTTTTTTCCTAACTGGCCATCGCCAACCCATGACTTCTGTGGTTAATAACCTATTTGCAAGGGTAAGAATATTTACTGTTCCTGAGGAAATATGGCACAGATATCCATCCAGGTGTTACCTGATCATCATATCTGTAATAATGATACATTGCTTAGTTATTTATACCAACGGGAGAAGAAGAATGTGGGAACTGAAAGAGTGAGAGAGTGGTCTTAGTACGCTGCTTCTTGATATTTAGTTTGAGGAAGAAAAAGTAGAGAGAATATTATATAGTACAGAGAAGGACGACATGTTTATTGGTAGAGAATCCAAGTATTGAAAGATGTTGATTCTCCCTAAAGTGATCTTTAGATTCAAAAAAAATTCAAGATAATACAAAAAGAATATTTAAGGAAATTGACAAGTCTTAATTGTATGCAGAAGAGCAGACACTAGTAAAATCAGGATGCACTGGAAGAAGATTGACAAGGAAGGTGACATTGCCCTATCAGACATCAAGACTTACTATAAAGCTATTTCAACCTGGAGAGGCGATTGAAGGATGCAGAAAGAGAAAGTAACAAGTGGAAGAGAATGGAATAGTAAACCCAGAAATCTGATTTACCACAAAACTGTCATTGAAAATCAAGTGTTGACAAGAATGTGGAGCATTGGTAACTTTTATCTACTCTTCATAGGAAAGTAAATAACTACCCCTTCTATGGCAAACAATTCACAATTATTTTTCAAAGCCAAATATGTTGTTATTGTTGTTAGATGCCATCAAGTCAGCTCCGACTTATAATAACCCTACAGAATGAAACAGAATGAAACACTGCCTGGACCTGCACCAACCACATGCACCAACCACAGAATCATTGCTATACCTGAGTCCATTGTTGCAGTCACTGTGTTAATCCATGTTGTTGAGGGTCTTCCCCTTTTTTGCTGACCCTCCACTTTACCAAGAATGATATCCTTCTCCAGGGAATGGTCCCCTCTGACAACATGACCCAACTAGATGAACAAATTCTGGCAATCTTCACTTCCAAGGAGCATTCCAGTTGCACTTCCTCTAGGACAGATTTGTTAGTTCTTCTGGCGGTCCATGGTACTTTCCACATTCTTTGCCAACACCACAACTCAAAAGCATCAATTCTTCTTCAGTCTTCCTTCATTGTCCAGCTTTCACATGCATATAAGGCAATTGAAAATGCCATGGCTTGTGTTAGGCATACCTTAGCCTTCAAAAAGACCTCTTTGTTCTTCAGCACTTTAAAGAGGTCTTTTGCAGCAGATTTGCCCAGTACAATACATCATCTGATATCTTGACTGCTGTTTCCATTGGTGTTGATTGTGAAACCAAGTAATATGAAATCTTTGACAACTTCAATCTTTTCTCCATTTATTGTAATGCTGATTATTGGTCCAGTTGTGAGGATTTTCATTTTCTTCATGTTGAGATGTAATCCACACTACAGACTGTAGTCTTTAATATTCGTGAGTAAGTGCTTCAAGTCATCTTCACTTTCAGCAAGCAAGGTTGTGTTGTTTGCATATCACAGATTGTTAATAAGTCTTCCTTCAATACTGACACCAATACTTTCCTTCATAAAGACCAGTTTCTCAGATTATTTGTACAGCATAAAATTGAATAACTATGGTAAAAGAATACAACCCTAGTGCACTCCCTTCCTGATTTTAAACCATGCAGTGTCCCCTTGTTCTGTTCAAACAGCAGCCTCCTGGTCTGTGTACAGGTTCCTCGTGAGCACAATTAAATGTTCTGGAATTCCCATTCTTCTCAATGTTATCCATAATTTTTTATGATCCATAAAATTGAATGCTTTTGCATGGTCAATAAAACACAAGTAAACATCTTTCTGGTATTCTTGGCTTTGAGCCAAGCTCCATCTGATGTCAACAATGATATCACTTGTCCCATGTCTTCTTCCAAATCCAGGTTGCACCTCTGGAAGTTCTCTGTCAATGTACTGCTGCAACCATTTTTTAATTATCTTCAGCAAGATTTCACTTGTATGAGAGACTAATGATATTGTTCTATAATTTCCACATTCTGTTGGATCGCCTTTCTTTGGAATGGGTACAAATATGGATCTCTTACAGTCAGATGGCCAAGTAACTATCTTCCAAATATTTTGATATAGATGAATAAGTGCCTTCAGCATGTCATCTCTTTGTTGAAACATGTAATGGGTATTCTGTCAATTCCTGGAGTCTTGTTTCTCACCAGTTCCTTCAGTGCAGCTTCGACTTCTTCCTTCAGTGACATCAGTTCTTCATCACATTGACCAATTCTTTTTGGTACAGTGTCTCTATATATTTCTTCCATCTTCTTTTGATGTTTGCTGCATCAGTCAATATTTTGCCCATAGAATCATTCAGTATTGTAACTCGAGGTTTGTTTTTTTCCTTCATTTCTTTCAGGTTGAGAAATGCTGAGCATGTTCTTCCTGTTTGGGTTTCTATCTCCAGGTGTGTGCACATTTCATTATAATAACTGACTTTGTCTGTTCGAGCTGCTCTCTGAAATCTTCTGTTCAGCTCTTTTATCTTTTGATTTCTTTGATTTGCTTTAGCTACTCTCTGTTCAAGAGCAAGTTGCAGAGTCTCTTCTGACATGCACTTTAGTCTTTTCTTCCTTTCCTGTCTTTTTAATGACCTTTTCCTTTCTTCATGGATGATGTTCTTGATATCATCCCACAATTCTTCTGGTTTTGGGGTGTTGGTGTTCAATGCATCAAATCTATTCTTTAGATGGACTCTAAATTCAAAATGTATATAATCAAGGTCATGTTTTGGCTCTCATGGACTTATTTTAACTGTCTTCTTCTTCAACTGGAACTTACATATAAGCCATTGGTCTGTTCCACAGTCAGCTCCTGGGCTTCTTTGAGCTGAAAATATTGAGTTTCTCCATTACCTCTTTCTACAGTTGCA
>NW_006921864.1:1212318-1217737 GCF_000298275.1 Orycteropus afer afer
GCAATCCTACTTCCGTAGTGATACTGCCTCGGAAACCCAAGGAGGGGTCGCTATGAGTCGGGGCCAACTCGACGGCAAACAACAACAACAACAACAGTACATATAGGTAGCTTCAGCAGTATTGATAACATTTTAGTGTTTATATATGAATGTTTTACAAATGTTTTATTACTATGCTTCATATCTTGCTGGACATTTATGGGCATTTTTTGGGTATTCATTATTGGGTGATCTACTTCCATAGTGATACCATCTCAGGAAGGAGGAGCTGCTATGAGTTGGACCTGACTCAATGGCAGTGAGTTTGGGTTTTTTTATTGTTATTCTTAAAATGAATAAATATATAAAAATCCATTAACAAAATGATAAGAATAATATAATTGTTTAAGTGAAAATACAAAATAAAATTATATGTTTAAATGAATAATAAAAAATTGGAAGAATTCAAATGATAATGTAAAGCTTTTATTTCCTGAATGGGGAATGGATTCAAACATAGTGCCATTTTATTTGTGGTATACATTTTTATTCACAATAATAACATATTGACATGTTTTATGTCATTTATGTTTAAATATGATGAAAAATAAAAACTTGGAAAAAACTTCTTAGTATAAATTAATGCAAAGTATTTTCATTATATGACACAAGAAATATGTACCATATTTCAAGTTTGATTCATGCTAAAAAATATTAGCTATCCTTAACTAGTTGGTTTTGTTTGTTTGTTTGTTTGTTTGTTTTCAATCTAGCAAGGAAGCATTGGGCTGCAGATTAGTACTGCTGTTGTTAGATGCCATCAAATCTGTTCTGACTGATAGTGACCATATGTACAACAAGACCAAACACTGTCCTGTCCTGTTGTCCTGTCCAACAACATACCATAAATGTTGGTATATTTGAGCCAATTGTGCCAGCCACTGGGTCAATTCATCTCATGGAAAGTCCTCCTCTTTATCACTGACTATCTACTATGCTAGGCATGATATCCTTCTATAGGGACTGATCCCTCCTAATAACCCATCCAAAGTATGTGAGATGATGATGCCTCACCATCCTCGCTTCTAAGGAGCATTCTGGATGTACTTCCAAGACAAGAAGATCCGTTTGATCTTCTGACAGTCCATGGATTTCAATATTCTTTGCCAACACCATATTACAAAGGCACCAATTCTTCAGTCTTCCATATTATTTGTTCAGTTCTTGCATTTATATGAAGAGATGAAAATGTCATGAAAAGGGTCAGGTGCATCTTAGCTCTCAAAGTAACATCTTTGCTTTTCAACTTTTTAAAGAGTTTTTCTTGCAACAGAGGTGCCCATTGTAATGTGCCATTTGATTTCTTGACCGCTGCATCCTTAGGGGGAGCTCTGCTAGCATAGTATCTAAGTCTGGTTGACTGCTAACCAGAAGGCTGGCTGTTCAAACCCACCAGCTCCTCCTCAGAGGGAAGGTTAGGCAATCTTCATCCACAGTGCATCCTTAGGAGTAGATTGTGTAGCATTTTAAAAATGAAATCATTGACACCTTCAATTTTTTCTCCTTTTATCATGATGTTGTTTATTGGTCCAGTGTGAGGATTTTTACTTTCTTTACAGTGAGGTGTAATGTATTCTGAAGGTGTGAGTCTTTGATCTTCATCAATAAGTGTTTCAAGTCATCTTCACTTTCAGCAAGCAAGGTTGTGTCATTTGCATATCACAGGTTGTCAATGAATCTTCTTTCAATCCTGATGCCACATTCTTCATATAATCCAGCTTCTCAGATTATTTGCTTAACATACAGATGAATAAATTTGGTGAAAGGATATAACTCTGATGCACACTTTTCCTGACTTCAGTATTCCCTGTTCTCTTCAAACAACTACCTCTTGGTTTATGTACAGGTTCCTCATGAGCACAATTAAGTGTTCTGAAACTCTTATTCTTTGCAATGTTATCTATAATTTGTTATGATCCACACAGTCAAATGCCTTTGCATAGTCAATAAAACACTGGTGAACACATTTCTGATAGTCTTTGATTTCAGCCAAGCTCCATCTCACATCAACAAAGATATCCCTCATTCCATACCTTATTCTGAATCTGCTTTGAATTTCTGGCAGTTCCTTATGGATATACTGCAACTGTTTTGTTTTTAGTTATCTTCAACAAAATTTTACTTGCGGGTGATATGAATGATATTGTTAGATAATTTCCAAATTTTGTTGTTTATCTTATTTTCGAATGGCCATAAATATGGATCTCTTCCAGTTAGTTGGCAGATTGCTGTCTTTCAAATTTCTTGACATAAACAAGTGAGAACTTTTAGCATTGCCTCCATCTATCTCAATGGGTATTCCCTCAATTCCTGGAGCCTTATTTATCTCCAGTTCCTTCAGTGCAGCTTGGACTACTTCCTTGGATATTATTGATTCTTCATCATATGCTACCTCCTGAAATGTTTGAACGTCACCAGTTCTTTGTGGTAGAATGATGCTGTGTGTTCCTTCCATCTTCTTTTGATGCTTTCTGCTTTGTTCCATATTTTGCCCTTCAGTATTGCAACTTAAGTCTTAAATTCTTTCATCATTTCTTTCGATTGACAAGTGACAAGCATATTCTTCCCTTTTGGTTTTCTAATGTCAAGTCTTTGCACATTTCTTTATAATATTTTACTTTATCTTCTTGAGCCACCATTTAAAATCTTCTGTTCAGCTCTTTTATTTCATCATTTCTTCCATTCACTTTATCAACATTCTGTTCAAAGGTAAGTTTGAATCTCTTCTGACATTCTTTTTTGTCTTTTCTTCTTTTTCTGTCTTTTTAGTGACCTTTTGTTTCTTTATGTATTATGTTATTGATGTCATCCCACAATTTGTCTGGTTTTTGGTCATTGGTGTTCAATTCCTCAAATCTATTGTTCAGATGGTACCTAAATTCAGGTGGGATATAATCAAGATGGTATTTTGGCTTTCATGTACTTCTTTTAGTTTTCTTTAGCTTCAACTTGAACTTGCATATGAGCAATTGATGTTCCACAGTCAGCTCCTTGCCTTGCTGTGACTGATGATATTGAGCTTCTCCATATCCTCTTTCAACAGATGTAGTTGATTTGATTCCTGTGTATTCCATCTGGTATTGTCCATGTGTATAGCCTCTGTTTATGTTGTTGAAAAAAGATAATTTGCAATGAATAAATGACTGGTCTTGCAAAATTCTATCATGGGATCTCCTATATTATTTCTATTACCAAGGGCATATTTTCCAACCACTGATGTTTCTTCTTTATTTCCGATTTTTGCATTCCAATCACCAGTAATTACCAATATATCTTGATCATATGTTTGGTCAGTTTCAGACTGCAGAAGTTGGTAAAGATCTTCAAGTTGTCTATCTTTGGCTTTAGTGTTTGGTGCATAAATTTGAATAACAGTCATAGTAATTGGTCTTCCTTCTAGGTATATGGATATTATTCTATCATTGACAGCATTATACTTCAGGTTGGATCTTGAAATGTTCTTTTATTATTATTATTATTTTATTTATTACTATTATTTTATTTATTATTATTATTTGGGGGGACAGGTTGTTGTTATGTCTTTTATTTATTTTTTCATGGCTGTGACCTTTTATTGTGTGGAGTGTGTGTGTGTGTGTGTGTGTATTTTAGGTGCAAATTCAAATTCACAGAGCAGATTTGTTTTACATTCAACATGTTCTGAACATTTGGTTTCACTCCTCAATTACCATCCCCAACCCTAACCCACTTTCCTCCTCTCCCTTCTCAGGAACCCAGCCCCTTCCTGTGACCTTCTTAGTTATGCACTCCTGTCTGTCCAGCTTTTCCTCCATGTGACTATTGCCCCTCTGGTGCTCCATGGCTGATTGCTCCAGGGAATGTACCTCCATAGAGTGGTGGGTGCATCTTCCTAGGTTGAGTGTTCTGCATGTAAGTCTTATTTAATGTTGATATGAGACCCAGCCCTTGGGAGGCCCAATGTCATGGGGGTTCCACCAGACTCCATATGACCAATAATTCTGATCATTGTTGTGTTTTTGGATTTTGTCCCACGTTTTTCCTCCCACTCTATCCAGGATCTCCAGTTTTGATCCCTTCCCAAGTGATTGGCATTGGTAGCCAGGCACCACCTAGTTTTTCTGGTCTTGAGTTCTATCATGTCCTAGGGATGATTGTTTCCAAATGTCCTTGGTTTCCTTCACTCTTCTTCACTTCCAATGAAAGGAGACAATTAGCTGCATCTTGGATGGCTGCTTGAAAGCTTTTAAGACCCCAGTTGCTACTCACCAAAGTAGGTGTGGAACAACATTTTTAAGTATTTTATTGTGCCAATTGAGTCTGGTGTCCCCCAATACTATGTCCTGAGTTGACAGATCCAGTGGATCTTTCTCCCACAGTGTCTGGTTGTCTATGAGGGATTGTTCTATGTCTGCCTCCTGTTGCTTCTGTAATGGTTACAGGTATTTTATATCACTAGTATCTGTGCCAGATTAGCTCAGCTGAATCTATTATTGTTCAAGAGTATATTCCTGTTCACTAACCCCCATCTGATCTTCTCAGTTGTCTATGTGTTTATCTGTAGCCTGGTGTTTGGTATTAATGGTAATGCAGTATTGTTGCAGGATTGTGTTGTTAGCCTCTGTCATCTATATATGTGCACAATTCGGTGTCCTCCCTTTCCCCAATGTTATCACGCTGGTCACAGACTCTTTCCATACCATCCCTCCCCTTACTAAACTCAACGTGTGCCCCCAACTAGTCCAAAATTATCCCCTCCTTTTCCCTCCCATCCCCAATAGCCTAAAAAGTGAGTTCCCTTCCCTAAACAAACCCTTCCTTGACTTTTTATAGTAATGGGCTCATACAATATTTGTCCTTCTGCTATTGACTTATTTCAGTCAGCATAATGTCCTCCAGATTCATCCACATTGTGAGATGATCACGCATTTTCATTGTTCTTTAATGTAGTATAGTACTCCATTGTGTAAATGAACCATAGTTTGGTTATTCATTCATCTGTTAATGGGCATTTAGTTGTTTCCATCTCTTTGCTATAGTGAATTGTACTTCAATGAACATGAGCACATGTCTGTTCATGTCCTGTCTCTCACCTCTTTAGGATACATTTCTAGTAATGGAATTGCTGGTTGAAATGGTATTTCTACTCTCAGTTTTTTAAGGAAACACATACCATTTTCCATAAAGGTTGTACCATTTTACAGTCCCACCAGCAGTGTACGAGACTTCCAATCTTTTCACAGCCTCACCAGCATTTGTTATTTTCTGTCCTGTTGAACTTTGCTATTATTGCTAGGGTGATATGATATTCATAGTTGTTTGATTTGCATCTCTCTAATGAGCTCTGGTAGCATAGTGGCTAAAGCACTTGACTGCTAACCAGAAGGCTGGTGGTTCAAAC
>NW_006921864.1:1218609-1227511 GCF_000298275.1 Orycteropus afer afer
TGGTTTATTTGTTAAAGAGGCTATTTCTTCCCCATTTAATGTGTTTTGTTTCTTTGTCAAAGATCACCTGTCCATAGATGGACAAGTCTATTTCTGGGTTTTTATTCTGTTCCCTTGGTCTATCTATCTATCATTTTACCAATACCATGCTATTTTGACTATTGTGCTGTATAGCAGGTTTTAAGATAAAGAAGTGTGAGACCTCCCACTTTGTTCTTCTTCAGTCATGCTCTGCTTTTCCCAGGTCTCTTTCCTTTCCATATGAAGTTAGCAATTGGTTTTTCCATATCCTTAAAAATTCTTTTGGATCTGGATTGGGATTGCATTAAATGTGTAGGTTGCTTTGGGTAGTACTGACATTTTCACAGTGTTCAGTCTTCCTATCCATGAACAAGGCAGGTTCTTCCATTTATATAGATCCCTTGTGCTTTCTTGTAGTAGTGCTTTATAGTTTTCTTTGTATAGGTGTTTTGTATCTCTGGTAAGATTTTTTCCTAGATATTTTATGTTTTTAATAGCTATTGTAAATGATATCCCCCCACCCTTATTTCTTTCTCAGAGATCTCTTTTTGGTGTAGAGGAATCCAACTGAGTTTTTTATGTTGACCTTGTATCCTGCCACTTTGCTGAACCTCACTATTAGTGCCAGTAGGTTTTTTGTTTGTTTGTTTGTTTTTTGTGAGTCTCTTGAGTTTTCTATGTAAAGATGGCATCATACCTGTAGCCCATACATTTGTTCCCTCTAATATCTTAATGCCTGAAAAAGTAGGTGCAGCAGTTTAAAGCATGGATTCTGAGGCTATCGACAGCTCTTTAAATTTGAGAAGGCCAGATTTACTAGAGAAAGAGGGGGACAAAAAAGGGAGAGGCAGGGTAAACAGCTGGGAAGAATAAAAATAAATGAACCTACCCTCTGGTGCATGAGCCAGTGGATGGAGCAACAGAAAACCCTCTGCATAGTGAAGCAGGAGCACCCAGAGGCCAGCAGTGGCTCCAGAGAATCAGACTGTCCACAGTAGTGGCTTCTGTTGGTAACCTTGGCAACTGTGCTGAGTGGGTAGATGGCATTTCTGAGAAGTACAGCAGAGATCCCTCTGGCTCAGGTCACTGCTGACTTGGCAGTTGAAAGGGAAGCACGCAGATAGGTGAGCCCTGGGACAAGCTCACAATGCAGAGCTGGGGTCCAGCTCTTCCAGTACAGCTTTTTGCCACAGAGGGGTCCAGAGTACAGAGTTTTGTGGCTGTCTGACCAAGGCAGAAAGTAGCAGCCCCCAAACCATTGGCAGCTTTGCCAATTTTGAATTGTGGGCCTGTGAGTGACAATAAAATATCATCTTTAGCAACCAAGCCAAACCACAGAAACACGGAAAGTGGGGATACACTACTGGAGCCTTGGAGCTTTCTTTTTTTCTTTTCTTCCTCCTTTCTCTCCTTCTCCCTTGCCTCACCCAATAGAAGAACCACATTCAGCCACAACACCTGCTCATCTCAACCCTAAATCCCCTTCACAACAGAGAACTGCATCCACATTTCTCACTGATTCCATCAACATAAAGAAACCTGCAGAGCAACCCAGCACACCTGAATTAATAACCAAAAAATAAAATAAAATATACCTGCTCCACCTTTGACGTGTTCTTTTTGATGACGAACTTGATGTCATTCTTTTTCAATTTGCCATGCCAGCAGAACAGATCATATGATTGTCTGATTCAAAATGGCCGATACCAGTTCATTTCAGCTCACTAATGCTTGGGATGTTGATCTTTATGTGTTCCATTTCATTTTTGACAACTTCCAATTTTCTTAGATTCATACTTTATACATTCCACTTTAGTGCCTAAGGCATTTGACTGCTAACCAGAAGGCTGGCAGTTCAAACCCACCAGCCACTCCTCGGAAGGAAGGTTGAGCAATCTACTTTTGTATTAATTCTGAGGTGGAAACCCAAGGAGGGGTCACTATGAGTTGGGTCCAACTTCACAGCACAAAACAACAACAACAAATATTTGCAGCTGCTTCTTCCCATTTTGAGTTGTGATCCATGATCACATGAAGGGTCCCAAAGTTTTAATCCATCCACTTCATTAAGTTCAATTCTACTTTTAGGAAGCAGTACTTCCACAGTCATATTTTGAGTACCTATCAACCTAGAAGGCTCATCTTCTGGCACAATATCAGGCAATATTTCACTGGTTTTCATAACATTTTCCAAGAATATATCAGAAAATATTTCATTGATAGTCATAAGGTTTTCAATTGCCAGTTTTCTCACAAGTGAATGGCCTTGTCTTCCTTCCTTCTCTGTCTTACTCTGCAAGCTCCACTAAAATATGTCCACCATGGATGACCCTACTAGTATTTGAAATACTTGTGACATAGCTTCTAGCCTCACAAGAGCCACCACAGAGCAACAAACTGACAGATGAGTTGTGGATTTCGCCCATGGAAATCGTTAGTATTACAACCCGAGACTTGACCAGCAGAATTTTTCTTCAATCCTTTCAGTTTGAGAAATGCCAAACGTGTTCTTTTTTGATTTTCTAACTCCAGATCTTTGCACATTTCTTTATGTTACTTTACTTTTCTTCTTGGGTCACCCTTTGAAATCTTCTCTTCAGATCTCTTACTCAATCTTTTCTTCTATTTGCTTCAGCACCGTGCTTTCAAGAGCAAGTCTCAGTGTCTCTTCTGACATCCATTTTGGTCTTTTCTTCCTTTTCTGTCTTTTCATTTACCTTTTGTTTTCTTCCTGTATGATGTCCTTGATGTCATTTCACAACTCATCTGGATTTCGATGTCACTGGTGTTCATTTACTTCTAATCTGTTCTTTAGGTGGTCTCTAAATTAAGGTGTGATATCTTCAAGGTCATACTTTGGCTCTTATGGACTCATTTTAATTTTCTACAGCCTCAAATTGAACTTGCATGTGAGTAATTAAATATGTGTTTTGCATTCGTCCCCTGGCCTTGTTATTCCAGACAATTTTGAGCTTCTCCATCATATCTTCACAGATGTACTCAATTTTATTCCTATGTATTCCATCCTGTGAGATCCACATATATAGTCACTCTTTATATTGTTGAATAAATGTATTTTCAATTAAAAAGATCTTAGAAAATTCTATCATGCAATCTCTGGTATAATTTTTATCATCAAGTCCATATTTTCACCTACCAGTTCTTCCTCTTTGTTTCCAACTTTTACATTACATTCTAATCATCAGTAATAATCATGCAATTGACTGCATGTTTGATCAATTACAGATTGCAGAAGTTGGTAAAGTCTTCAATCTTTCATTTTTGCCATTAGTGGTTGGTGCATATATTTGAATAACAGCCCTATTTACTGGTCTTCTTTGTACATGTATGGATAATATCCTATGACTGAAAGTGTTGGTCTTCAGGATCGTGGAATGTTCTTTGTGACAATGAATACACAATTCCTCTTCATTTGTCATTTCCAGTATAGTACACCATTTGATTATCTGATTCACAATGGCCATACCGGTCTATTTCAGACTGCTAATGCCTAGGATATTGATCTTTATGTGTTCTGTTTCACTTTGATAACTTCTAGTTCTCTAGAAGCATACTTCATACAGTTCACATTCCAATTAGCAGTCAATGTTTTCATCTGTTTCTTCTTATTTTGAGTCATGCCATGTCACCAAAAGAATGTCCTGTAAGTTTTACTTCATCATTGAGCTAGACTCTTTGAGGCAGCAGCTTTTTCTCAGTTGTATTTTGAATGGCTTCCAACCTAAGTGGCTCATCTTCTATAACTATGTCAGAAAATGTTCTGCTCATATTCATTGGTCAAGTTTTTCATATGTAGATTGTTAGAGCTTTCTTCCTACTGATCTTACTACCACTCATCTGACAGTTTTTCATATTGTGATAACTTGAGTGTTGCTTTAGTGCTGGAAGCTATGCCACTGGTATTTCAAATACCAGCAGGAGTACCCATAGTAGACAGGTTTCAGTGGAGCTTTTAAACGAAGATAGAGTAGGAAGAAGTGACTGCATAGTATACTGAATTATTTTGGAAAGAGAGCTCAAGTGACTTTCAGACACTATGACCTCAGACTTTTTTCTGTCATAAAATATAAAACTAAAACCTTTGATAATGTATCATGGTTAAATATCTGTTGTTGTTGTTGTTATGTGCCATCGAGTCAGACCCTACTCATAAAGACCCCTCCTTGGTTTTCTGAGGCACTATCGCTACAGAAGTAGATTTCCCCATCTTCCTTCCAAGGAGTTCTGTTTAGCAGTCAAGTGCCTTAGGCACTACACTACCAGAGCTCCCAAAGAGATGGCCAGGTGCCTGGCCAGGAGCAGTTGGTGGCTTTGAACTGCCAGCCTTGGGTGTGGCAGGTGACTGCCTCAGGCCTGAGGCCATCCCCTAGGGCCTAAAGCATTGTGTGTGCCAGGTGACTGCTTTAGGCTTGAAGCCAAACCCTATTTTGCAATGCTCATCAAAGCAGTAAAAAGTTTATAGGATATGTAAGTGAATGTGTAGTCTGTAATACTTGATTAATTTAAAATTTCTCTGCATCAAAACAAAAATGTTTCCTTTCCCTTATAAATCCTATCTTATTAAGAAATAAAACCAAGAGTTCCAGCAAGATGGTAGAATAGGCAGACAAGCTACACAGACCCTCTGCAACAAAGCATGAGAAACCAATTGAAACCAATATAGAACACTATCCTGGAACCCTGAGCTTTGAAGGGAAAGATAAAGAAGTGGATTAAATACTAACTAGTAGAAGCTCTGGTAGCATAGTGGCTAAAGCACTTGACTGCTAACCAGAAGGCTGGCGGTTCAAACCCACCAGCCACTCCTCGGAAGGAAGGTTGGGCAATCCTACTTCCGCTCGGAAACCCAAGGAGGGGTCGCTATGAGTCGGGGACGACTCAACGACACATAACAACAACAACAACAGTAGAAGCAAATGAATGAAACAGTGAGTGAGGAGACAAATGGAGCGGTGGACTGCCTGTTATCTTGGGGGCACAGCTATTTTGAATATTTCCCAATAGCAACCTGAGTATCAGCTCTGCTCACAAGGACTGTGTGGGCAAGCACTGCATTGATGTCTGACAACAAGAAAGGAAAACAGTGGGGAAGGAGACTAACGGACCTGTGGAGTACTCATGGCTGTCCTGAGGACACAGCCATGTTGAATGTTTGTGGACAGCAGGCATGGTCATTTGGGATTTATGCAAGTGGCATTCATACTGGGATGATGACATAAGAGTGGGGTCCACTTGCTAGGACAGCATGGGCTACTACAATGGAGGCTGATGACTAGAAATGTGTGATATTCCCCTTGTTGCTTTTAAACCCCATACCCTCTTGGTGAACAGGAGCATGGCCATCTATCTCACCCCAGCATTAATAGCAAAGTTCAACAAGACAGAAAATAGCAAATGCTGGTGAGTATGTGAAGAGATTGAGACTCTCATACATGGCAATTGAATATATAACAGTGGCACAACATGAAAAATATCATCAATATCCCTGAGCTGTAAATGACTGTGTTGGCAAATGTCTTGTTGGGTATATTTTCACCACAATAAATATAAAATATATAAAATAAAATTAAACTAAGTTCATATATAGATAAAAATAGCAAGCTTATGGCTGAGAGGTTGAACAGTAAAATGTGTTTTACTTTTAGTTGTCAATATGACTTATGAGTACCTGAATAATACTTTGCACTCAGACATGTCCAGGTAAGAAGACATTCCAAATGGTGGCAAGTATGTGGAGGATTGAGACTCTCATATATGGCTGGTCAGACTGTAAAATGATACATCATCTGTGAAGAGAGTAAAAGGTCATTAAAAAGGTGGCATGAAATTCCATAGAAGAGGCAGAACTCCAATGGGAGCAATAGTGGTGAAATGAATTCATTCACCCTGTGCCCAGGTAGCCTGAAGAGGAAGAAGAGTCATGCTGAGCTGATCTTTGCACATTTATCTACAGAGTAAGTCACTCTGTCTAAAGAGGGTATATGGAGTTAAAAGAAAGAGACAAGAAATGACACACAGTTTTTTGGTTTTTTTTCCAAAAAAAAAAAAAAAAAAAAAGGAAGGTAGCATCTCTTCTTCTCCCCAGCTCCTAAGCCTATCACCCACACAAAGGAAAATTCTAAGTCAGTTGCCTTTCAATTTGCATTGTCGTCCTTTGAAAATGCATATTTGTGGACTCTACCCAAGATCTGAATCTCAGGTGGTAAGTCCTAGCAGTTTGTGTTTTCACAAAGTCCATCAGTGATTCTGATTTGTACTTTAAGCTTGAGAATGATTGTTCTGTGTGTTATATCTCATTATGTACAAGAACATAAGTTTTTTTCTGCTTCCACACTGAGGCAAATATGGCACTATACATAAAATGAGGAAATAATCTGGGAAATTGGACTATGTGAAGAAGAATGCAAAATCAGTGTTGGGGAAAGACTCATTAACAATCTGTGATATGCAGATGACACAACCTTCCTTGCTGAAAATAAGTAAGACTTGAAGCACTTTAGGATGAAGATCAAAGACTACAGTCATCAGCATGGATTACATGTCAACATAAAGAAAACAAAGATTCTTACAAGTGAACAAGTTAGTAACATCATGATAAACAGAGAAAATACTAAAACTGTCAAAAATTACTTCTCATTTGGATAAGCAACCAATAAACATGGAAACAGCCACCAAAAAATCAAACAACATATTTCCTTGGACAAATCTGTTGCAAAAGACACCTTTAAAGTGTTAAAAAGCACAGATGTCACTTTGAGAACTAGGTGAACCTAATCGAAGTCATGGTATTTTCAATTGCCTCATATGCATACAAAAGCTAGACAATGAATAAGAAAAATTGAACAAGAATTGATGCATTTGAATTGTGGTGTTGGTAAAGAATATTGGGTATACCATGGACTGCATGGAGAGGCCTGAGGGAGGCCAGAGGGAGACAAGGTAGCATGGCAAGTTTGGAACACCCTGAGGGAGGCCAGGAAGTGAGAGGAAAAGTTTGGAACAACTAAAGGAGGCAAACTTCTCTGTCAGTTTGTTGTTCTATGGTGGTTGCTAAGACAGACTATCAAGAATTAGCCATTGAAAATCTTATGAACAGCAGTGAAACACTGCCTGATATATTACTGGAAAACTTTATAAATAGGCCTGAAATATTGTCTGACATAGTGCCAGAAAATTAACCCCTCAGGTCGAAAGGCACTCAAAATAAGACTGGGGAAGACCTGCCTCATCAGAGTAGAGCCAACCTTAATGACGTGGATGGAATAAATCTTTCAGGACTTCCATTTGCTAATCTAACATGACTCAAAATTGGAGGAAACAGCTGCATGCAACCATCCATTAATAATCAGAACATGGAATGTATGAAATATGGATCTAGGAAAATTGGAAGTTGTCAAAAGTAAAATGGAATGCATAAAGATAGATATCCCAGGCATTAGTGAGTTGAAATTGACTGGTTTTGGTCTTTTTTAATCAAACAACCATATGATCTACTATGCCAGGAACAACAAATTAAAGAGGAATGGTGTGGTATTCATCATCACAAAGAATGTTTCAAGATCTATCCTGAAGTACAATGCTGTCAGTGCTGGGATGATATCCATATACCTACAAGGAAGACCAGTAATACTACTATTATGCAAATTTGTGCACCAACCACCAAAGCCAAAGATGAAGAAATTGAAGATTTTTACCAACTTCTGCAGTCCCGAATTGACCAAACATGCAATCAAGATGTGTTGATTATCAATGGTGAAAGGAATGCAAAAGTTGGAAACAAGAAGAATCATTGGCAGCTGGAAAATATGGCCTTGGTGATAGAAATAACACTGGAGGTCACATGATAGAATTTTAATTTAAGACCAACGACTTTTCATTGCAAATACCTTTTTTTCAACAACTCAAACAATCGCTGTACATGTGAACTTTTCCAGCTGGAGTACACAGGAATCAGATTGACTACATCTGTGGCAAGAGGCAATGGAAAACCTCAGTATTTTCAGCCAAAACAATGCCAGGAGAGGATTGTGGAACAGACCATCAACTGCTCATATGCAAGTTCAAGTTGAAGCTAAAGACAACTAAAACAAGTTCACGAGAGCCAAAGTAAGACCTTCATTATATCCCTCCTGAATTTAGAGACCATCTAAAGAATAGATTTGATGCATTGAATACCAATGACCGAAAACCAGATGAGTTGTGGGATGACATCAAGAACATCATCTGTGAAGAGAGCAAAAGGTCATTAAAAAGACAGGAAAGGAAGAAAAGACCAAGTGTCTGAAGACACTATGAAACTTTCCCTTGAATGGAGAGTAGCTAAAACAAATGGAAGAGTCAACAGGATAAAAGAGCTGAACAGATTTCAAAGAGCAGCTCAAGCAGACAAGGACAATTACTATAATGAAATGTGCAAAGACCTGGAGTTAGAAAACCAAAAGTGAAGAACATGCTTGGCATTTCTCAAGCTAAAAGAACTAATGAAGAAATTTAAGCCTAGAACTACAATGCTGAAAGATTCTGTGGGCAATATATCGAACAATGCAGGAAAGATCAAAAGAAGATGGAAGAAATACACAGAGTCACTGTACCAGAAAGAATTGATCAATGTTCATCTATTTCAGGAGGTGGCATATGATCAAGAACCAATGGCATTGAAGGAAGAAGTTGAAGCTGCACCAAAGGAATTGGTAAAAAACAAGACTCCAGGAATTGACAGATACCCTTTGAGATATTTCAACAAACAAATGCCATGCTGGATGCCCTCACTTGGCTATGCCAAGAGATTTGGAAGACAGCTACCTGGCCAACTGACTGGAAGAGATCCATATTTGTACCCATTCCAAAGAAAGGTGATCCC
>NW_006921864.1:1227611-1235304 GCF_000298275.1 Orycteropus afer afer
TTGGTGAAAAACAAGGCTCCATATTTGATGGAATACCCATTGAGATGTTTCAACAAACGGATGCACCACTGGAGGGACTCAGTCGGCTATGCCAAGAGATTTGGAAGACAGCTACCTGGCCAACTGACTGGAAGAGATCCATATTTGTACCCATTCCAAAGAAAGGTGATCCCACAGAGTGTGGAAATTATTGAACAATATCATTAATAGCACATACAAGTAAAATCTTACTGAAGATAACTCAAAAACTGTTGCAGCAGTATGTTGACAGAAAACTTCCAGAAATGCACACTGGATTCAAAGGAGGATGTGGAATGAGGGATATCATTGCTGATGTCAAAAAGCAATTGGCTCAAAGCAAAGAATACCAGAAAGATGTTTTCTTGTTTTATTGAGTATGCCAAAGCATCTGATTGTATGGATCATAACAAATTATGGATAGCTCTAAGAAGAATGGGAATTGCAGAACAGTTCATTGTACTCATAAAGAACCTGTACATAGACCAGGAGGCCATCATTTAAACAGAATTAGGGGATACTGCATGGTTTAAAATTGGGAAGGAATTGTGTCAAGGTTGTATTCTTTCACCATACTTATACAACCTGTGTGCTGAGCAAATAATCCAAGAAGCTGGACTGTATAAAGAAGTACATGGCATCAGAATGGGAGACTCATTAATAACCTGAGATACACAGATGACACAACTTTGATTGCTAAAAGTGAGGATGCCTTGAAGCACTTACTGATGAAGATTGAAGACTGCAGTCTACAGTATGGATTAAACCTCAGTATAAAGAAAACAAGAATTCTCACAACTGGACCAATAATCAGCATAACAGTAAATGGAGAAAAGATTGAATTTATCAAAGACTTCAAATTACTTGGTTCTACAACCAACACCAACAGAAGCAGCAGTCAGGACATTAAAAGACATATTGCATTGGACAAATCTGCTGCAAAAGACCTCTAAGTCCTGAAGTGCAAAGATGTCTCCTTGAAGTCTAAGGTGCACATAAACCAAGCTATGGCATTTTCAGTTGCTTCATATGCATGTGAGAGCTGGACAAAGAATAAGGAAGACCAAAGAGGAGTTGATGCTTTTGTGTTGTGCTGCTGGCAAAGAATGCTGAAAGTACCATGGACTGCTAAAAGATCTAACAAATCTGTCCTGGAAGAAGTGCAGTCAGCAAGCTCCTTGAAAGCAAGAATGTCCAGACTTCATCTTACCTACGTTGGTCGTGTTGTCAGAAGGGACCATTCTGTGGAGAAGGATATCATACTTGGTAAAGTGGAGGGTCAGCAAAAAAGGTGAAGGTCCTCAACAAGGTGAATTGACACAGTGACTACAACGATGGGCTCTGGTATACGGCAAGGATTGTGAGTCTGACACAGGACTGGGCAGTGTTTCATTCTGCTGTACATAAGGTTGCTATGAGTCAGAGACGACTTGACATCACCTAACAACAACATGGACTGCATAAAGAATAAAGTCACCTGTCTTAAAAGAAGTACAGCCTGAGTGTTCTTAAGCAAAGATGGTGAGAATTTGTCTACGGCACCTTGGTCATGTTATCAAGAGGAGCATCACCATAGAAAAAAGGCCTGGGAAGCCATGGAGCCATCATGAATTGGGGTCCACTGCATGGCAGCAGGCTTTGGTTTGGTTTGTTTCTTTTATATTAGATTAAATATTCTGAGATTCTGTGTTTTTATGTCTACAATAATAATAATAATATATCCATGTCCAATGATTTCTAAGATCTCTTTGAGCTCAAATTTTCTATTCAAAAAGTACAAGCATAATCATACAAAAAGTACAAAAATAATGATATCCAAATGCAATTGTAGATATTCTTTACTCATTTTCTAGCCCCATCTTCTGAGCTCAAGCCTTTTCACATATTCTTTTTTTTTTTTTTTTTTTTTTGGCAAACATCAGTTGGATACCTTCTCTAGTCAAGATTTTGTGGAGTGAGGTGAGAAAAATAAAGATGAACAAGACACAATTCCTGTCCTGAGAGAATATATGAAATACCAAGTAGATTATGAAAGTAAATAGCTGTAACCCAAGTAGAAAATAAGAGAGGAATGTTAAGGCCATTAAACCTCAGTGAAAGGCTACACAAACCAAGAAAATTAAAAAAAAAAAAAAAAAAAAAAACTCACCATTGTTGAGTCAATTCCAACTCATAGCAACTCCTCCTTGGGTTTCTGAGATGGTATCTCTACAGAAGTAGATTGCCCAGTCTTCTTTCTGAGGAGTGGTTGGTAGGTTTGAACTGCCAACCTTCTGGTTAGTAGTCAAATGCCTTAGATACTACACCATGAGAGCTCCCAGAAAAAGGCTAGCTTAGCTATTTAATCAAAAATCAGAACTCAAACATGAAAATAATAACAAAAACAAATTTTTCAGTTTGTGCTGATTGGTTAGTGTATTTTTAGTAGTTCAGTGGGGAAGAATTATATTTGCATCAGTAAGACTGTCAGCCATCTTTAGAGCTATTATTCTTTCTGTAAAATATTATATAAGGTAAATACTTGTTTTCATATATTCTTACAAAAAACAAATCCATTTTCTCCTGGTGATGGATGCCTTATGTGCAGAGACTAAGCTGCTGGCTCCATGCCATCGTTTTCTATGGCTGGATTTTACCTGAGTTTGCCCTAAACACTGATTCCAACCTCTGTTTCCCATTCATTCAAGATTCATTATTTGAAGTTACTCAACCTCAGATCCTAAAGTCACTTAGGTGACCTAGAATCAACTCAACTTCTTCATATCCTCAAGGGAGCTAAAATAATATTTTTCTTGTTATTGTTGTTAGTAGCTGTTGTGTTGGTTTTGACTCATAGTGACCTATGTGTAATAGAACCAAACACTGTCAGGTAAGGTGTCAACTTCACAATCCTTGCTATGCTTGAGCCCATTTTACAGCTATTGGGTCAATCCATATTATTGAAAGTCTTCCCTTTTTTCTCTGACCCTGTACTTTACCAAGCATTATATCCTTCTCCAGGTATTGATTCCTTCTGAAAACATGACCAGAGTACATGAGACAAAGTCTGGCCATTCTCGCTTCCAAGGAACATTCCCCCTGTACTTTTTCCATGACAGATTTTTCCATTCTTCTGAGAGTCCATGGCATATTGACTATTCAATTCAAACATCGTAATTCAAATGCATCAATTCTACTTTGGTGTTCTTTATTCATTGTCCAGCTTTCACATGCATATGAGGTTACCGAAAATACCTTAGCTTGGGTCAGAAGTGCTTCAGTCTTCAAAATGACATCTTTGTTCTTTAACATTTTCAAGAGATCTTTTGCAGTAGATTTGCCTAGTACAATACGTCCTTTGATTTATTGACTACTGCTTCCATTGGTGTTTTAGTGGTTACAAGTAAAGTGAAAACTTGGATCTCTTCTCCATGTATCATGATGTTTCTTATTTGGCCAGTTGTGAGGATTTTTTGTTTCCTCTCTGTTGAGGTGTAATCTATACTGAAGGCTGAAGTCTTTTATCTCCATTTGTAAGTGCTTCAAGTCTTCTTCACTTTCCACAAACAAGGTTGTGTCATCTGCATATTACAGATTGAGTGCTTCTCCAATCCTGATTTCGTATGCTTCTTCCTGTGGTTCAGCTTCTCATGTTATTTACCTAGCAAATACATTAAATAAGTATTGTGAAAGCATACAACTCACACACCTTTCCTGATTCATTCAATATCCCCAGGTTCTTGTTGAACAGCTGCTTTTTGCTCTATCTACAGTTCCTCCTGAATACAATGAAGTGTTCTGGGATTCCCATTCTTCTCAATGTTATCAAAAATTTGTTATAACTCACACAGACAAATGCCTTTTCATAGTCAATAAAACTCAGGTAAACATCTTTCTGGTATTTGCTTTCAGCCAAGTTACATGTGACATCAGCAATGATACCCCTCGTTCCACATCCTTTTCTGAATCTGGCTTGAATTTCTCGCAATTCCCCATCTATGTACTGCTGCAATATTTTACAAATTATATTTAGCAAAATTTTACTTGCATGTGATATTAATGATATTGTTTTATAGTTTCTGCATTCTTTTGTATTACATTTCTTTGGAATGGGCATAAATATGGATCCCTTCCAGTCAATTGGCCAGGTAGCTTTTTTCCACATTTCTTTGCATAGCTGAATGAGTGCTTCCAACACTGCATCCATTCATTGAAATCTCCAATTGGTATTCCATCAATTTCTGGATCCTTGTTTTCACCAATGTCTTCAGGGTATCTTGGGCGTCTTCCTTAAATACCATCAGTTCTTCACCATGTACTACTTCCCGAAATGTTTGAACTAGACCAATTATTTTTGGTACAGTGACTCTGTGTATTCCTTCCATTTTCTTTTGATGTTTCCTGGTTGGTTTGTAAATTTGAATAATGGTTATATTAACCAATCTTCCTTATGTTGTTGTTGTTAGGTGCCATCGAGTCATCTCCAACTCAAAATGACCCAATGTACAGCAGAACGAAACACTCCCCAGTCCTGTACCAGCCCCAAGACACTTGCTATACCTGAGCCCATCGCTGTAGCCACTGTGTCAATCCATCTTGTTAAGGGCCTTCCCCTTTTGACCCTCTACTTTACCAAGCATGATATCCTTCTCCAGGGAATGGTCCCTTCTGACAATATGACCAAAGTAAGTGAGACGAAGTCTGGTTATTCTTGTCTCCAAGAAGAATTCTGGCTGCACTTCTTCCAGGACAGATTTGTTAGTTCTTTTAGCAGATCACGGTACTTTCAGCATTTTTCACCAGCCTCACCATTCAAAAACATAGACTTTTCCTTATAGGCGTATGGATATTATTCTATCACTGACAGGCTTGTACCTCAGGATAGATCTTGAAATGTTCTTTTTGACAACAAATGTCACACTATTTCTCTTTAATTTGTCATTCCTGGGCTAATAGAGTATTGGATTGTCAGATTCAAAATGGCCAGTACCAGTTCATTTCATCTCACTAATGCCTAAGATATTGATCTTTATGTGTTCCATTTCATATTTTACAACTTCCAATTTTACCAGATTCATACTTAATACATTCCACTTTCTGATTATTAAAAGATATTTGTAGCTGTTTCTTTTCATTTGTAGTCTTGCCACATAAGCAAATGATGGTCCCAAAACTTTACTCTATCCACATGATCAGTGTCTACTCTACTTTGAGGATGCAGCTCTTCTCCAATTATATTCTTAGTGCCTTCCAACCTGAGAGGCTCATCTTCTGGCTCTGTACCAGGCAGTGTTTCACTGCTATTCATAAAGTTTTCAGTGGCCCATTTTTTTTTTTTTTTTTTTCAGCAGTGGATCACCATTTCCTTCTTCTTACTCTTTCTTAGTCTGGAAGCTCCATTGAAACCTGTCCACTATGGGTAATCTTGCAGGTATTTGAAATACCAGTGTCACACTTTCCAGAGTCACAGCAACCATGCCAGACACTACAGTATCACAACCTCACAGATGAGTGGTGGAATTATGTTCTTAGATGCCTTGAATTTATACCAAGAATTCATGAATGAATTGTCATGAATTGAGTCCAATTTTTTCTCAAAAATATTTGGTTGTTTAAAGTTTTTTTTTCCCTTCCATTTGCTACTTTGAATTTATCTAAATTTCTGTAGTGAAATGTGGCCCAGAGAAAAGTGATTGCCCTAAACTAGGCTTGTTATTTTTATTTATTTATTTTTCATCATTCTAGCTACTAGGTGTATCTATATTTTGTTTTTCTATAAATCAATTTCTTTTGGACTTTGAGAACCATCCTAGAGAAAGATGGCAGGCTTCATTTAAAGACACAGATTTCATTCATTTGGATAAGTTTGGCACTTACATTCACTCCCAAGAGGATAGAAAATCCAGTTCTGGAGGTAGTTCAGAGATTGATGTTTCCTCTTACAGAACTTGAGTCCCCATGTATACTACAAAATTATGATGATTTTTACTTTGTGAAGATGCACACACAGTCCACCATTATTCCATACTTTATTAACTTCCTGTACACACTGTAAGTCTATTGTGTGCCGTGTGCTATGCTAACTACTCCAGAGGATGCAACATTGCACTCTGCTGTCCAAAATCTTATAAATTGGAGAAAATTATTTGACAGAAAGTGATTAGAAGATCCATGGAAGATCCCATAGGACAATCTTCACCACAAACTTACATTAAAATGAAACAATAAATATACAAACTAACAAACCAAAATACAAGGTTCTGAATTTTCCCAAAATCTCTTTTGCTCTACAAAGTTAAGTACACATGAGGATCTTTACTAAAGTTGCTAGGATGGTTCTTTATAAAAATTTGTTCCACACAAAAAAAAATCTATTTAGTTCCCTCTTAACATCCTACATTAAAGGAATTGTTGGAGGACAATAATAAAAACATTCCTAGTCTAGATCCAGAGTCAGTAGACCCTAGTCTCATTCTCAGGTTGATGATTTTTCAGGCATGTATCCTCAAAAAAAAAAAAATCACTTAATCTTTTTGAATTTGTTTCCTTATATCTACAATATGAGATATTAAAGTGTGTCTGCTTAACTTCCAGAGGTACTGTGATAATAATATTAACTAGGAAAAGTGAGGTTGATAGTAACCTATGAAACACAGTAAATATATGTTTTCATTTATTATTACTAAACTAAAGAGACCAGAAATTTTATTTATGAACTGAATATTATCCTAAGAAAAGGACTTGTGAAGCACTGTTTCATATTTTCTGTCTTTCTCAGTGAGTCACATCTAAATTCATGGACAATAATAAAATCTCTTTTCTAGTTTTTCTCTTCTCTCTTTATGATTATTATTAACAAGTAAAAACATTAACTTCCTAGAGCTTCATCTTCTTTCCTTGTTTTTTTTTCTCTCTTCCTAGGACAGGTGTTAATGAGTAAGAAGATAAGAAAAAGCATAATATCAATAGAATAAGGACTTTCCTATTTCACACAGTAGATAATCAAACCTTTAATAATGATTAGTAGATATCAAAAAATGAGACTATCTATGAATTTCCATAATTGCTTTTTTTAAAATAGAAGTATTATTTCCACTCTTGTGATATTTTCCATTTCAGGTTCAGATCCTTTTGGGAAACGAATATTTATTGGATATTTCTGAACTGTGGGTGTCGTCAAAGGGCACGTTTAATATAAATCAAATTATGTACATGAAGAAAATATTTAACCATTCTGAGACCAAATCTACCCTTCAGTTTTAAACCATTTACTTATCCTGCCTGTTTCTTTAGGGCATACGTGTTAAAGTATTTTATATATATAAATTATGGGTAAAATAATTTTCTCAATTTAACATAAAAAGACAACAGAGTAGGAGGCCCAGCCTTGCCACCAAATCTGTGATATTGTTATGTCTTGTAAGCTCTTTGGACCCCTGTTCTCATACTAAAGGGAAATGAGTTTCACTTGATCCAGTTTATGAGAAGAAACAGCTGCAAACATCCATTAATAATCAGAACATGAAATGTATGAAGTATGAATCTAGGAAAATTGGAAGTTATCAAAAATGAAACAGAACACATAAAGGTAGATATCCCAGACATTGTTGTTGTTGTTGTTATGTGCCGTTGAGTCGGCCCCGACTCATAGCGACCCCTCCTTGGGTTTCCGAGGCAGTATCACTACGGAAGTAGG
>NW_006921864.1:1235439-1239303 GCF_000298275.1 Orycteropus afer afer
CAACCATACAATCTACTATGTCTGGAATGACAAACTGAAGAAGAATGGTGTGGCATTCATCATCACAAAGAACATTTCAAGATCTGTCATGAAGTACAATGCTGTCAGTGACAGAATAATATCCATACACCTACAAGGAAGACCAGTTAATACTATTATTATTCAAATTTATGTACCAACCACCAAAGCCAAAGATGAGGAAATTGAAGATTTTTATCAACTTTTGCAGCATGAAACTGATCAAATGTGCAATCATGATGTGTTGTTTATCACTGGTGATTGGAATGCAAAAGTTGGAAACAAAGAAGAATCACCATAGTAGGAAAATTTGGCCTTGGTGACAGAAATAATGCTGGAGATCACATGACAGGATTTTACAAGCCCAAAGATTTATTCATTGCAAACGCATATTTTCTACAACACAAACAGCAGCTATACATGTAGACTTCACCAGATGGAGTACACAGGAATCAGGTTGTCTGGCAAGAGGCAATGGAGAAGCTCAATATCTTCATCCAAAACAAGACCAGGACCTGACTGCAGAATAGACCAGCAGCTACTCATGTAAGTTCAACCTGAAGTTGAACATAGTTCAGACAAGTCCAGGAGAGCCAAAATATGACCTTGATTATATTCCTCCTGAATTTAGAGATCATCTAAAGAATAAATTTGATGCATTGAACACCAATGACTGAAAACCAGAGATTTTGTGGGATGACATCAAGAATATCATCCATTAAAAAAGCAAGAGGTCATTAAAAAGACAAGAAAGGAAGAAAAGATGAAAATGGATTTTTGAAGAGACTCTGAAACTTGCTCTTGAATGAAGCTAAAGCAAATGGAAAAAATGACAAGAGGAAAGAGCTGAACAGAAGATTTCAAAAAGCAGCTCAAGAAGACAAAATCAATTATTATAATAAATGTGAAAAGACCTAGAGTTAGAAAACCAAAAGGGAAGAACACACTTGACATCTCTCAAGCTGAAGGAACTGAAGAAAGAATTTAAGCCTCGAGTTGCCATATTGAACGATTTTATTGGCAAAATATTGAATAATACAGGAAACGTCAAAAGAAGGTGGAAGGAATACACAAAGTCACTGTACCAAAAAGAATTGGTCAATGTTCATCCATTTCAGGAGGTTGCATATGATCAAGAACCAATGGTATTGAAGGAAGAAGTCAAAACTGCAGGAATTGGTGAAAAACAAGGCATAAGGAACTGACAGAATACCCATTCAGATATTTCAACAAATGGATGCTGTGCTGGAGGCACTCACTCAGCTCTGCCAAGAGATAGCTCTGGCCAACTGACTAGTAGATATCCATATTTGTACCCATTCTAAAGTAAGGTGATACCACAGAATGAGGAAATTATTGAATGTCAACACAGCAACTTGGATGAAGGATAAAACAACTAGAAAGAAACTCAACAAAGGCACAAAAGATCTCAACAATGTAATCAACAAACTTGACCTCATAGATATATACATATACAGAACACTGCACTCAACAAAAATGCAATCAATACACATTATTTTCAGTGCACATGGATCATTCTCCAGAATAGACCATAGGTTAAGCCACAAAACAAGACTAAATAAATTTCAAAACATCCAAATAATACAAAGCATTTTCTTGGATCACAATGCTATGAAATTAAAAATCAGTAATAGGAAGATCAGCCAAAAAATAAAATAAAATAAAATAAAATACATGGAAACTGAGTAACACTACTTGAAAAAAAAAAATCAAATACATGGAAACCGAGTAATACTCTGCTAAAAAACAAAAACAAAAAAACTACTGGATAACAGAAGAAATAAAATTTGAAATAATAATAATAATAAAATTCCTAGACACAATCAAGAATGAAAACACAATATATCAAAATATTTGGCACATACCTAAAGCAGCATGCAAAGGTCAATTTTTGGCAATAAATACACACATAAAAAAATGAAGAAAGAAACAAAAATCAATATATTAATGCAACAACTTCAACAATGAGAAAAAGAGCAATGAAAAGCCTGCAGTCTCCAGAAGAAAGAACATAATAAAGATCAGAGCAGAAATAAATGAAACAGAAAAACAATAGAAAGAATCAACAACACTACAAATTGATTTTTCAAGATTAACAAAATTGACAAACTACTGGCAAATTTAAGGAATAGAAAGCAGAGATGCAAATAAATGAATGGGAAATTAAATGGGTGATGTCATAATAGAACCAACTAAAATAAAGGATAATAACAGCATACTAGGGAAATTTGTACTCCAATAAATTTGAAAATCTGGTAGAAACAGACAAATTTCTGGAAATACAAAACCTTCATAAAATAAAACAGTGCTTTAGGCACTACACCACCAGAGCTCCCACAAAACAGACTGAGGTAGAAAATTTCAACAGGCCATAACAAAAGAAGAAATTGAACAGGTCATAAAAGAAATTCCCAACAATAAAAATATTCTTAGCCCCAACAGCTTCACTGAGGAATCCTACCAAACATTCAAAGAAGAGCTGACATCAGTCCTACACAACATATTCCAGAACTCACAAAAAGATGGAATATTCACAAATTCATTTTATGAAGCAAGCATAACCCTGATAACAAAGCCAGGCAAAGACACCATTAAAAAAAAAAAAAAAATTACAGACAAATATCCTTCATGAATATAGACACAAAAATCTCCAACAAATTTTTAGCCAACAGAATGCAACACACACACACACACACACACACACACACAATCGTACTTCATGAACAAATGGGAATCATACCAGGTATGCAAGGATGGTTCAACATTAGAAAAACAATATAAATAATCCACTACATAAATAAAGCATCAGTTGATGTGGAAATGGCATTTGATACAATCTAGCACCCATTCCTGATAAACACAGTAAAATAGGAATAGAAGGAAAATTCCTAAACATAATAAGGCACATAAGCAAAATCAAAGGTCAACATTATTCTCAATGGAGTGAAATGGAAAGCATTCCTCTTGTGAATGGGAAACAGACAAGGATGCCCTCTATCATCGCTGCAATCCAACATTGTATTGGAAGTCCTAGTGAGGGTAGTAAGGCAAGAAAGAGAAATAAAAGGCATCCGAAAGGCAATGAAGAAGTAAAACTACTTTATTTGAAGGATGTCCTGGTTCTGTAGTGCTGTTATAACAGAAATATCATGAATGGATGGCTGTAACAAACAGAAATATGTTCTTCACTTTAGAAGACTTGTTGTTGTTAGGTGCCATCAAGTCATCTATGACTCACACACACAGCAGAACAAAACACCGCCCAGTCCCATGCCAGCTCCACAATCCCTGCTATACTTGAGTACATCGCGGCAGCCACTGTGTCAATCCGTCTCATTAAGGATCTTCTCCTTTGTCGACCCTCCACCTTACCAAGCATGACATCGTTCTCCAGGAAATGGTCCCTTCTGATAACGTGACCAAAGTAGTGAGATGAAGCCTGGTCATTCTCACCTCCTCCAAGGAGCATTCCGGCTGCACTTCCTCCAGGACAGATCTGTTAGTTCTTTTAGTAGTCCATGGTACTTTCAGCACTCTTCGCCAACACCACAGCTCAAAAGCATCAACTCTTCTTCAGTCTTCCTTATTCATTGTCCAGCTCTCACATGCATATGAGGCAATTGAAAATATGATGGCTTGTGTCAGGTGCACCGTAGTCATCAAGGAAACATCTTTGCTCTTCAGCACTTGAGAGAGGTCCCTTGCAGCCAATTTACCCAGTGCTATACATTGTATGATGTCCTGACTACTGCTTCCATTGGCATCATGTGGAACCAAGCAATGTGAAGTCTTTAACAACTTCAATATTTTCTCCATTAATTGTAA
>NW_006921864.1:1249596-1258044 GCF_000298275.1 Orycteropus afer afer
TTCTGTGTCTGTGTTAATTGGTTTCCCTTTTCTTTGTTGAAGAGGGTCTGTGCAATCCTTCTGCCTAGTCCGCCATCTTGCCCCGCCTCCTATATTCTTCAATCTTCATCAGTAAGTACTTCAAGTCATCTTCACTTTCAGCAAGCAAAGTTGTGTCATCAGCATATTGCAGGTTGTTAATGATTCTTCATCCAATCCTGATGCCACGTTCTTCTTCATATAGTCCAGTTTATCAGATTATTTGCTTAGCATATAGATTGAATAAGTATGGCAAAAGCATACAACCCTGACCCTGATACTCCCTTCTTGATTTAAACCATGAAGTGTTCCCTTTTTCTGTTTGAACTATGGCCTCCCAGTCTATGTACATGTTCCTCATGAGTACAATTAAGTGTTCTGGAATTCCCATTATTCTCAATGTTATCCATGATTTGTTATGATCTACACAATCAAATGTTTTTGCATAGTCAATAAAACACAAGTAAACATCTTTCTGGTGTTCTTTGCTTTGAGCCAAGATCCAACTGGCATCAGCCATGATATCTCTTGTTGCACATCCTCTTCTGAACCCAGCTTGCATTTCTGGAAGTTCTCTGTCGATATACTGCTGCAAACGTTTTTGAATTATCTTCAGTAAGATCTTACTTGTATGTGATATTAATGATATAGTTTGATAATTTCCACCATCTGTGGGATCACCTTTCTTTTGAATGGGTACAAGTATGAATCTCTTCCAGTCAGTTGGCCAGGTAGCCCTCTTCTAAATCTCTTGGCATAACCGAGTGAGTGCCTTCAGTGGGGCATCCATTAGTTGAAACATCTCAATGGGTATTCCATCAATTCCTGGAGACTTGTTCTTTGCCATTTCCTTCAATGCAGCTTCAACTTCTTCCTTCAATACCATTGATTCTTGATCATATGCCACCTCCTGAAACACATGAAGATCAAACAGTTCTTTTTGGTATAGTGACTCTGTGTATTCTTTCCATCTTCTTTTGATGTTCCCTGCATCATTCAATATTTTGCCCATAGAATATTTCAGCATTGTAATTAGAGGCTTAAAGTTTTTCCCTCAGTTCTTTCAGCTTGAGAAATCCTGAGTGTGTTCTTGCCTTTTCATTTCTAACTCCAAGTCTTTGCACATTTCATTATAATAATTGTCTGTCTGCTTGAGCTGCTCTTTGAAATCTTCTGTTCAGCTCTTTTATCTTGTCATTTCTTCCATTTGCTTTAGCTACTCTCCACTCATGGATAAGTTTCAGATTCCCTTCTGTTATCCATTTTGGTCATTTTTTCTTTTCTCATCTTTTTAATGACCTCTTGCTTTCTTGATGGTTGATGTTCTTAATGTCATCCCACAATTCTTCTGGCTTTCAGTCATCAAATTGGTGTTCAATGCATCAAATCTACTCTTTAGATGGTCTCTAAATTCAGGAGGGATATATTCAAGATCATTTTTTGGCTCTCGTGGACTTGTTTTAATTGTCTTTAACTTCAAATTGAACTTGCATATGAGCAGTTGATGGTCAGTTCCACAATCAGCTCCTGGTCTTGTTTTGGCTGAAGATACTGAGTTTTTCCATCACCTCTTGACATAGATGTAATCAATCTGATTCCATTGTACTCCATCTGGCAATGTCCACATGTATAGCTGCCATTTGTGTTGTTGAAAAAAAGGTATTTGCAATAAAAAAGTTGTTGGTCTTGCAAAATTCTATCATGCGATTTCCAACATTTCTCTCACCAAGTCCAAAATTTCCAACTACCAGTAATTCTTTGCTTCCAACTTTTGCATTCCAGTCACTACTGATAATTAATCCATCTTGATTGCACTTTCTGTCAATTTCAGACTGCGGAAGCTGATGAAAATCTTCAATTTCCTCACCTTGTCTTTGGTGGTTGGTGCATAAATTTGAATAATAGTTGTATTAATTGGTCTTCCTTGTAGGCATATGGATATTATCCTATCACTGACAGCATTTTACTTCAGGACAGATCTTGAAACATCTTTTATGATGATGAATGCCATGTTATTCCTGTTCAAATTGTCCTTCCCAGCATAGCAGATCATATATGGTCGTCTGATTCAAAATGACCAAAACCAGTCCCTTTCAGGTCACTAATGCCTAGGATATTAATCTTTATGTATTCCATTTCCTTTTTGACAACTTCCAATTTTCCCAGGTTCATGCTTCATACAATCCATTTCTGATTAATAATGGATGTTTGCAGCTGTTTCTCTTCAATTTGAGTCATGCCACATCAGCAATTGGAGGTCTTGAAAGCTTTACTTTATCCATATCAGTAAGGTTGGTTCTACTCTAATGATGCAGCTCTTTCCCAGTTATATTTTGAGAGCCTACCAAGCTAAGTGGCTCATCTTCCTACACTGTATCTGACAATGTTTCTGGGCTATTCATTAAGTTGCCCAGTAATGTATCAGACAGTGTACCTCTGCTATTCATAAGGATTTCCCTGGCCAATTCTTTGAGAAGAGGATGGCCTCTTCCTTCTTCCTAGTCTGTCTCAGTCTGCAAGCCATGCTGAAACTGGTGCACCATGGCAACCCCACTGGCATTTGAAATACCAGTGGCACAGCCTCAAGCCTCACAGCAAAATGCCATCATGGTAGAACAAACTGACAGATAAGTTTGTCTCCCTTAGCTGTTCAAAACCTCTCCACCCTCTCCTTACCTGGATCCCTGCTACTTCTCTTCACTCTGTCCCGGTCCCCCTTGGCTTTCCTCTCCTTTCCCCCACTTTCCTGTCACTTGGGGGTTGGGGTCTGGGTGCCTGCCCTTACCTGGATCCCTTTTGCTTCTTTGTTGCTCTGTCTTGGTCCCCCATGGCTTTCTTTTCCTCTCCCCCACTAGAAGTCCAAATTTGCAGTGCTAGCTCTATGAGCTACTTGAAGGCCCCTCAACAATGGACTTCAGCTCTGTCTCTTATTCCAGGCCTGCTGGAGCTGGAGGCTTCTTCTAATTCTGGAAGCTTCTGGCAGCTGAAGCTGACAAATTCAAAGTCAGCAAACAGAATAGCACAATCCCAAGATCAGCAGGCAACATGGAAGGTCCAAGTCCAAGAACAATCTCAAGATTGGCAGGCAACACAGCAGGCTACCAGTTCAAGTCCAAGAACTAGAGATGAAGAATCAGCTAAATGTAGTATCCAAATGTGCCAAAAATAAAGCTAAAGACCTTTTTCAAAACTTCTTCTCCTTATATACTGGAAGAAGACTACACACTGAAGGCAAGTACTTAGCTGCTCACAGCAGAAATCACCATGGAGGTGATTAAAATCTCATCATGGGGAATAACTACATCCAGCTGCCCAGACACTAAAAACCACAGTAGCCAAGTTGACATGACACACAGCCTTAGCTACCACAGAGGTGATGTGATTCTATACATAGAAAACCTAAGAGACTCAGAAGAAAAAGTACAGGAACTAATTGAAAGACTCAACAAAATGTCATGGCAAGATCAACATACAAAAGTTTGTTGGCTTCCTCCATATCAACAAAGATATTTCTAAAAAAGGAAACGAGGAAAACAATACTATTTGTAATAGCTACCAAAAAGAGAAAATATTTAGGAATAATTCTTACCAGGGACACACAAGATCTATACAAAGAAAACTCCAAAATTCTACTTGAAAAACTGTAAGAGATCTATATAAATGGGAGAACATATGCTCATGGATAGGAAGATTAAACGTTGTGAAAATGTCAATTCCACCCAAAGCAAACTATTCATTCAATGCAATCCTGATCCTGATTCTATCAATATTATTTAAGGGCATGGGGAAACCACTCACAAATTTTATATGAAAAGGAAAGATATCATAGATAAACAAAGCACTACTGAAGAAGAAAAATAAAGTAGATGTCTCACATCCCCCAATCTCAAAACTTATTATAAAGCCATGATAATCAAAACAGCCTGGTATTGGTACAATGACAGACACATAGACCAATGGAACAGAATTGAGAACCCAAAAATAGATCCATCCACCTGTGGTCAGCTGATCTTTCACAAATGTACTGACAAAACTGGATATCCATTTGCAGAAAAATGAAACAACATCTGTATCTCACCCCATACACAAATACTAACTCAAGATGGATCAAAGACTTAAAGTCCATCAAAGAAAAATTAGGGCAAAGTTATAGCCCTAATTTATAGCATAGACTATCAAACATAACCAAAAAAAAAAAAAAAATGCACAAACCACAGAAGATACACTAGTTGACTGTAACCTTCTAAAAATTAAATTCATACGAACATCAAAAGAATTCTCAAAAGAGTAAAAAGAGAATATACATATTTTGGGGGAAAAATTGTCAAAAACATTAATGACAAGGGACTTTTCTCTGTAATTCATAGAAAACTTCAACACCTTAATGTCAAAACACAAACAATCCAATTAAAAGTGGGAAGAGGACAAAGAAGATATTCAGGCATCCAACAAACACATGAAGAAATACTCACAATGTTTAGCCATTGAAGAGATGCAAATCAATGCAACAATGAGATATCATCATACTACTTCAAGAATAACAGAGTTCAATAAGACAGGAAATGCAAATGCTGGCAAGGGTATGGAGATATTGGAAGTCTCATGCACTGCTCATGTGACTGTGAAAAGTTGAAACCACCATGGAAAATAGTAAGACTCTTCCTTAAAGAGTTAGAAATAGAAATTCCATTTGATCCAGAAATCCCACTATTAGATATAGATCCTAAAGAAGTGAGAGCTGGGACATGAATAGATATATGCACACCCATGTTCATCACAGCACTATTCCCAACACCAAAGAGATGAAAACAACCTAATGGATGAATGGATAATCAAACTAAGATACACGCACACACACACACACACACACAATGGAATACTACACAACATTAAAGAATAGTGAAGTATCTGAGAAACACTTCATAATGTGGATGAAGTTGGAGAACATTATGCTGAGTGAAATAAGTTAATCACAAAAGAACAAATATTATATGAGATTGTTATTATAAAAAAAATAAGTAAAGGAAGAAACAGTCTTCGATCGTTACTAGCGATGGGAGGAGGAAGAAAGAAAATTGCTAGCTAAGTAAGAGACATACATTGATTTGAGTGAAGGGAAAGGCAATGTACCAAAAGTGGGTGACCAGCAAAATACCACATTTTTAGTTCTCTAGCACTGCTTTAACAGAAAATTCCAGAAATGAAATGGCTTAAACAAACAAGTTTATCCTCTTACAGTTTAGGAGGCTAGAAGTCCAAGTTCAAAGTGCCAGCTCTAGGGCCTGGGTGAAAGCCACTTCAGTTCTGCCTCTTCCCAGCCCACAAAAGCTGGAGGCATCTCTTCACTCAGGCAGCTGCTAACTCCTGAGACTGACAAACCCAAGGTCAACACATAAAGTAGCATAGTCCCAAAATTATCAGTCGACATGGCCGATCACTAGTTCAATCCCAGTGACAGTCCCAAAATTGGCAGACAACATGTCAGGCTGCTAAATGAAGATTTGGCTACATAAAGGATTCAAGCTTGCTAAAAGCTCAGAGACCTTTCTCAATGCTTCTCCTTATATACTGGGAGCAGACCACATCCTTCAGGTAGCAACTCAGTTGCTCCAGAGTCCACCCTAGAGTTGATTACTACTCTCATCATGGGGAATAAATACATTCAACTGCCCAGCCACTCAAAACCAAGCCCAGCCAAATTGACACACAACTTAACTACCACATTCACTAAGGAAAATAAAGACATGGAGAAGGGTACAAGAGTTACAGACAACTAAGGCAAACACTATTACATACACAATATTACATTATCAGTAATAACAAACATTAATCTATGAATAGAGACATAGGCAGACAAGCAAGATGATCAGATATGGTAAGCAAATGGGACTGCACTCATGATTATATGTAAATTTGGCAAACAAAATGCCCATATATATATTAGAGTTAACAGGGGACAAAGTTATGATAACTTTGCAGCCACAAACAAACACTTTGAGGGAGTAAGTTGCTGGCCCCCTGGGCTTGGGGCCATAGTTGTAGGGGATATCAAGCTCAATTAGCATAATATAGTACACAGAAACATTGTTCTATATCCCATTTAGGAGCTCTGGTAGCATAGTGGCTAAAGCACTTGACTGCTAACCAGAAGGCTGGCGGTTCAAACCCACTAGCCACTCCTTGGAAAGAAGGTTGGGCAATCCTACTTCCGTAGCGATACTGCCTCAGAAACCCAAGGAGGGGTTGCTATGAGTCGGGGCCGACTCGACGGCACATAACAACAACAACATATCCCATTTTGGTGAGTAGTGACTGGAATCTTAAAAGATTGTGAGTGGCTATCTAAAATGCAATTGTTAGTGTCTCCTTGTCTGGAACAAAGAAGAGTGAAGAAAACCAAAGATGAATGGAAACAGTCCAAAGGACTAGTGGACCATGACAACCTCAGCCTACAGAACCCTGAAACCAAAAGAATTGGATGGTGCCCAACTACCACTGCCAAACCCTCTGAAAAGGATCACAATACAAGATCTTGGACAGAGTGGGAGGATATGGAACAAAAGTGAAAATATTTTAGAAGACCAGGCTTACTGATGTGATAGAGGCTCGTGGAAACCTGAGATTATGGCCCTTAGTATCCTTCATGCTTACCACCAAACTCCCTCTCTCAGCCTAACTTTCAGCCAAACAATAGGCAGAACTATGAGGTGAATAATTACACTTAAAGAGGTATACAGTCCTTAGAACAATTTACCGTAAGAGAAGAAAAGGGCAGCATTTGCCCAGAGATAAAGCTCGGAAGGAAAAAATAGGAAAGAAAGACAAACGGAAATGGAATTGCAGGGAAGAGTATTGTTACATTTTAAGGATTGCAATCAGTGTCACAAAACAAAGGGGTATGAATTGTTGAATGTAGAACCAATTTGCTCTGTAAATTTTCACACAAATCAAGAAAAATAAAAGATGCATTTGTGGAAGAATATCTCTAGATATAATAGTCATATCTGGAAGGAGACTTCTCTCTAAAACTTGAGGAGTACACAGCATTTTAAATATTGTAATTTATTGATCATATTACTACAATTTAAAAAAGCAAATAATATAGGTAGGATTTCTTACCCTTGACTCTATTAATATTTGACTGAATAATTATTTTTGTTTGGGTGGTGTGGCTTAACTGTGAATTTTGCTATGTTTAGCAGCCTTCTTGACCTCGCCTCCCTGGATGCTGGTATGACACACACACACTAAATAGGACAACCAAAATGTTTCCAAACAATTCCAAACTTCCTCTGAATGGAGAGGGAAAGCAACAAAATCATTCACAGTGTACAACAATTGAGATATGGAAATGGACAAGTTTTTGAATCATCAAGCTTTCTTCTCCAAACAATTTTTTTTTTAATGGAAGTACAATCTATTATCAACAAACATTGATAATTTCCTTCAATTTGGTCAGAATTATCAATCCAGTGATTAGGAAATATTTCTGACCATAACAATAATTTCCCTTGAAATAAAATAGAATTTGTTGTTGTTGTTAGGTGCCGTTGAGTCATTTCAGGCTCATAGAGCCCCATGAACAGCAGAATGAAACACCCAATCCTGTGCCAGCTCCATGATCCCCGCTATACTTGAGCCTATCATCACGGCCACCATGTCAATCTATCTCCTTGAAGGCCTCCCCCTCTTTCCTCGAACCTCCACCCTACCACGCATGACATCCTTCTCCAAGGAGTGGTCCTTTCTGACAACATGACCAAAATAGGTGCGATGAAGTCTGGCCATTCTCGCTTCCAAGGAGCATTTTGGGTGCACTTCCTCCAGGACAGATCTGTTAGTTCTTTTAGCAGTCCATGGTACTTTCAGCATTCTTTGCCAGCACAACTCAAAAGCATCAACTCTTCTTCGGTCTTCCTTATTCATTGTCCAGCTCTCACATGCATACGTAGCAACTGGAAATATCATGGCTTGTGTCAGGCGCAACTTAGTCTTCATGGAAACATCCTTGCTCCTCAGCACTTGAAACAGTTCCTTCGCAGTTCACCTTCCTAATGCTACACATCATCTAACGTCCTGACTCCTGCTTCCATTGGCAATGATTGTAGAACTACGCAGCATGAATTCTTTGACAACCTCAATTTTCTCTCCGTTACTAGTGATGCTGCTCATTGGTCCAGTTGTTAGGATTTTTGTTTTCTTTATATTGAGACGTAATCCATACTGCACACTGTATTCTTCAACATTCAGCAGTAAGTGCCTGAAGTCATCCTCACTTTCAGCAAGCAAAGTTGTATTATCTGCATATCTCAGATTGCTAAGGATTCTTCCTCCAATCCTGATGCCACGTTCTGCTTCATATAGTCCAGCTTCTCGGATTATTTGCTCAGCATATAGATTGAATAAGTATGGGGAAAGGATACAACCCTG
>NW_006921864.1:1259559-1264175 GCF_000298275.1 Orycteropus afer afer
TAGGTGTATGGATATTATCCTATCACTGATAGCATTGTACTTCAGGACAGATCTTGAAACATCCTTTGTGATGATGAATGCCATGCCATTCCTCTTCAAACTGTCATTCCCAGCATAGTAGATCATATGGTTGTCTGATTCACAATGACCAAAACTAGTCCATTGCAGCTCACTAATGCTGAGGATATCAATCTTCATGCATTCCATTTCGTTTTGGACAACTTCCAATTTTCCTAGATTCATACTCTGTACATTCCATGTTCTGATGATTAATGGATGTCTGCGGCTGTTTCTCTTCAATTTGAGTTGTGCCACATCAGCAAATGGAAGTTTCAAAAGCTTTACTTTATGCATAGGACTAAGGCTGGGTTTACTCAGATGATGCAGCTTTTTCCAGTCCTGTTTTGAGAGCCTTCTAACCTAACCAGACTATTCATAAAGTTGCATGGTAATGTATCAAACAGAGTTTGTTTGCTGTTCATAAGGTTTTCCCTGGCCAATTCTTTGAGAAGTGGACAGCCTCTTCCTTCTTTCTAGTCTGTCTCAGTCTGTAAGCTGGGCTGATGATATCTGTGCACCATGTGCATCCCGCTGGGTTTGAAACACCAGTGGCTCAGCCTCAAAACTCACATCAACACGTCACCACAGTAGGACAAACTGACAGACAAGTTTGTCTCCCTGTTGGAAACCTCTCGTACCACCCTTACCTAGGTCCCTGTGGCTGACTCCTCCTCTGTCCAGTTTCTTGGGCCTTTTAATCCCCTTTTTCCTGCTCTCTGGTCCTGCTGCTTTGGGTGTGCTTAACTCACCTGGATCCCTGCAGCTGACTATTAAATAGAATGCACATATTATATTAAGGGGACAAAATATTTTTACTCCCACGGTTATCTAAAAATATTGTTATTTTCCAAAAGCAAATCTTTGCACACCAAAATTGTTATGAGATTTTATTATTTTTTTTAATAACTAACCTGTAAAGATATTGAACTAATAAAATAAGCTATTTTGTCAGTATGAAAGTTCAATATAGAAAAAAAAAAAAAAAACAGGTTAAGTCTAGAAAATTAAACAATTATCATGCGACTTCCTTTAAGAATAATTTCTATTAAAGCAAAACATTTTCTGATGTGGTTTAAAAAGCAAATGTGTGTAGAAGTTAGACAGTGGAAAGAGTGTACCTGTCAGCCATCTTAAAGGCAAACAGTGTGACTGAAAACCACAGTAAACCAAAAACAAAACCCCACTGACAGTGTTGATTCTGAATCATAGAAACCCTGTAAGACAGGGGTTTCTAAGGACTTCAATCTTTTTTCTTTACTTTTATTGTGGTGAAAACATACACAAGAAGACATTCACTGGTATAACAACTTCCTCATTTACAGCTCAAGGACACTGATGACATTTTTCATGTCATGCCACACTTATTGCTATACTTTTCCAAAATACTGCACCACCATTAGCATTAGGCTTTTAATCTTTATAGATGCAGACTGTCTCATGTTTCCCCCACAGAGTGGACTGTGGGTTCAAACTGCCAACCTTTTGGTTAGCAACTGAGTGCCTTAACCACTGCACCACATGATCTCTTAGAAAGCCAGTTGTTACTCTTCAGTTATAAAGGATTTCTTCCCTTATAGTTTATGTTCTACATGTCTATCATCCACTGTGAGGAGCTTCATTTGAAATAGGCTATTGTATTATAATAGTAGTTGGTTATTTATAATACATGATAGTTTGTATGACATACAGTTGCTTTTAAATATTAATCCCCAAGTAGAAGGCAAAAAAGTTATGCCCAGTAAGTGGAAAACATGTGGAAGACTATCATGTATTACAAATACTGTGAAACTAAAGAAAGAATGAAGTTACAAATATTGTAAGCACACAAGAAAGGTATGTAGTCCATACTATTTAGTCTCCTTTCTTTATTAACACATATGTTCCCTGCAAAAATATTCCTGAGGTCTTTCAGCATGAGTTAAATGAGGGCAAAATATATTTGATTAGCTTTACTCTCTTATTGACTTCTCTCAAGGTCAAGTTTTGTTCAACTTTCTGATCATTTAGAGTTAGATATAATTTTATAAATAAAAAATTCTGATCTGCAATATTGGTGGCATTGATAGGCCTAGTAAGAACTGTACTATTATGTCTTGACCTCTTAGTTGCCATGTTACACATGGGTAACATTGTCAGTAAAGAAGTGAAGTTATATTGATATGATATTGGTGACTAAGTAGACATGTATCCATGTGTAATTTAATAAGCTCATTTCTTTCTGGTTTTCTACTTAAGATCAGACATTCATTTAACAGATCTCTCTACATTGCATGCATCATGGTTAATCAGTGCTCCAGTTTAGGTGTACAGCAGTTCATATTTAATATAAATAATAATGTGTTTGGTAATTGATATTGTCTCTCTTTCCTTGTGTAACAAAGACATTGTTGACCTAATCTCGAGCTCTTCTCAGATTCTCATTCTGTCCATGTATATTGGTGTGTTTGTTTGTTTGCATTAATTATTTGCACACTAGATCACAGAGTAACTTATCTTAAGAAGTCTCCTGAATATATTAAAAAAAAAAAAATAGAAAGCACAAATACATTTGAAAGAGAGAAGATATATTTTATAAAGACACTTTTTCCTCATATTGTATCATAATTAACAAGTCTAAGATATTGAGTTGCTTTTTGGGTAAATGAAGTGTACATTTAAGGTAATGGCACTGATTATCCAAACTCAACATATTACCTAAATCACATACATTACCTCACATCACATACATTAATTCTAAAATTAAAGACAACTAGATTTTGGAAACATTTTAGGAATTTTTTATGGGCTCTAAGTGTGTTTTTAAAGGAGACCTGGTGGCTCAGAGGTTAAGCACTCTACTGAAAACCGAGAGGTCAGTGGTTAAATCCCACTCACTACTCCACAGGAGAAAGATGTGTCAGTCTGCTTCCATAAAGATTAGCGCACTGGAGACACTATGGAGAAGTTCTACATTGTTTCATTAGTCACTATGAATAGGAATCGACTCTATGGTGATGGGTAAATATATTTATAAGATTTCCCATGGTGCTTTGTTATTTTTTTTAAGACTAAACTAATAAAAATGAAATCAGCTTTCTTATTTAGTATTACAGAAAGATGTTGGAGAAGATCTACTTACCCTAAAAATTTTCTTTATTAATGCATAAACCTCACAGCTTTATGTTAAGCATCAGTTCAGGGAAAATATGTAAATTATTCACTATTTTGAGGTAAGGACTATTAACTGAAAATTAAATATGAATAATCCCAAAATATTGTCACTAAATCCATAGATGTAATTTGTGATCTACAATTTTGTGAACTACAATTTGTGAACTACTGGAGATGCAAAAAACCTCCACAATCTATTTATCTGTCAAGAATTTTATGTATACTCAGTAAACAAGGGATCTCATACATACTTGAACATCTGAAAAATGAGAATAAGTGGTTAATAATTAGTCAGTAAATAACATTGTGGATCTACCATGAAGTTCTTTAAAAGAGAATAGACAAGACTGGCTTGGCTCTTAGCCTTGATCTTCTCCTATAAAAGTCTCCCCCACATTATCTAAAATGAGAACTAGATGACAAGATATTCCCACATACCCCAAAACATAAAAGGTAGCAAAAAATATCAATAAGTGCAAGACTCATGTGGTGTTATTGTCAAAGAGGAAAAAAAGGAAATAATATGTTGTCTGATATACTTGTATACTTAAAAATAAGTAATATATACCTCACTAATGACAATAACCCCACATGAGTCTTGCACTTATTGATGCTACACAGGAGAGGGATGTTAAGGATACATTAGGTGAGTGAAAGTAATTTATAGAAATGTTAAGGGATGGTTCCTATACATTCTAAAACACTAACCAGCAAAACTTACCATAAAGGACAAATCTCCACACCAAGGAGAAAGTTCTGGAAATAGAATTTAAATTGGGTAGCACAAGTACAATAATGACTAATAAAAAAGACAATCTTCCTAACAGTTTTGTTGTTTTCCGAGGTGCCCTAGAGTCTGCTCCGACTCCTAGCAAGCCCACGTTCAACAGAAGGAAATGCTGTCAGGTCCTGCTCCAGCCTCACAATCCCTGCTGTGCTTGAGCCCCTTGTTGCAGCCACTTTGTCAATTCCTCTCCTTGAGGATTGTCCCCTTTTTTTGCTGACCCTCTACCACTCATGATATCCTCCTCCAGGAAATAGTCCCTTCTGGCAACATGGTCAAAGTGGGGGAGAAGTCTGGCCATTCTCTCTTCCAAGGATCATTCCAGCTGTGCTTCCAAGACAGATTTGTTACTCATTCTTCTGGCAGTCCACAATTCAAAGGCATCAACTCTTCTTCCCTATTCATTGTCCTGCCTTCACATGTATATGAGGTGATTGAAAATACATGGCTTGGTTTAGGCTAACCTTAGTCTTCAAAGTGACATATTTGCTCCTTAACAATTTAGAGGGCTTTTGCAACAGATCTGCCCAGTCCAATAAGACATCTGATTTCTTGACTGCTGCTTCCATAGGTGTTGATTGAATTATATATATATATGTATATATATATATATATATATATA
>NW_006921864.1:1265115-1278499 GCF_000298275.1 Orycteropus afer afer
CCGCTCTGACAAGAATATACCACAAATAGGATGGCTTAAACAAACAGGAGTTTATTCTTACAATTTGGAGGCTTTAAGTCCAAGTTCAAAGTGCCAAGCCCTAGGGGCTGGGTGAAAGCCCCTCAACCTTGGGGTCCAGCTCTGCCTCCTGCTCCTGGGCCACTGGAGCTATAGGCATTTCTTCACTCAGACAGCTGCAGGCTGCTGAGGCTGAGAAGCCCAAGGTTGACAAGTAAAAAGGCACAGTTCCAATGTTATCAAACCACATGGCAGGCCATTAATTCAAGTCCATTGTAAGTCCCAAGGTTGGCAAAGCATGGCAGGCTGCTGAACAACAACATGGCTATATGCAGGGTCCAAGTGTGCCATAGGCTAGAGACCATTCCCGAAGGCTTCTGCTTATATATAGGAAGCAGCCCACATTCCCTAAGGCATCTACTCAGCTACTCACAGTAGATTCCACCATAGAGTTGATTACCAGTCTCATCATGGGGAATACTACATCCAGCTGCCCAGCCACTCAACCAGGCCCAGCCAAGTTCACTCACAAACTGAACTACCACACACACACATACATGCATATTGTGGTGTAGTAAAGTACCTGGTATGGCTTTTCTAGCCATAAGTCTTTGTAAACTCAGTGGTGGAATGAGCAACTAAGGAGCTCTTGATTGTAAAAGTTATCCACCTGGGTATTTCTGTTGGGAGTAGCACTGGAGCAATGTTCTGGGAAGTTTGCTCTCTCAGGTGTTTAGAATTCTGGTATTATGACTGGCTAATTTGGCCACTCTGCCAGGCTCAAAAGGAAGCCTCCTAGAGGCAGAACTCTCTCTGATTGCTGGTTGGGGAAGACGTGCTGCTGAAAGTGGCATGCGCTCCTGAGAGACATGTGCTGCTGGGAAAGAGACTCAAGAGACATGCACTGCTGAGTGAGACACTGAGGGACATGCACTGCGGAGAGAGACTGTGAGAGACTGTTGGCTGAGAGATGGTGGGCTGAGAGAGACTGAGCTTGAATTGTAGCCTGGTACTCCCCTAATAAACCCCATAATCTGTGAATTCTGTGTGGCCACTGCAGCAAATTATAGAACCCAGGAGAGAGGTGGTGGGTGCTTTGGGAGGAACGGTTGGTGAAAGGGTTAGAGGGAGGCAGCATGTCTGGCCTTGCAGGAATAGGCCTTGAGTTACTGACAGTGATTCTGTCTTCCTCTTGTGTGGTTAGAGGAGGTCAGAAGATGTGGCCTCCTTGCCCTTTTAGCATACACACACACACACACACACATATATATATACACGTTAAACATTAACATAGATATTGGTGTATTTCATCTGTATCCTAAACATTTACATCTTAAAATTGATAGTAAATTTATTTTGAGAAAACAGACATCCATTTATATTTGTTACTGCCTTATATTTGTGTATTAAAGGAGCTCTAGTGGTACAGTGGTGAAAGTATTTGGCTGCTAACCAAAAGGTCAGTAGTTCGAACCCACCAGCTGCTCTGTGGAAGAAAAGTGAGACAGTCTTCTTCCATAAAATGTTACAGCTTTGGAAAACTTATGGAGTAGTTCTATTTGTCCTACAGAGTCACTGTGAGCTATGACTGATGTGATGGCAGTGGGTTTTGGACATATTTAGGTATAAAATGAGGAAAATACATTTTAATTTTTTTTTTCAATCAGAGTATGTTCTGTTGTGTATAGTCTCGAGAACAACAAAAACATAAAATAGTTTTTTAAAAAAATCATTTCTAGTAATTAAAAATATTCATGCTTAAATGTGATATAGAGGGGAAAATATGCTACGCCTCAGAATTCCATACTGAACTCAATTTAAGATGAGAAAGGTACAAGAATGGAGGGGAGAATATTGGGTAACTCAACGTGATTCTCTTTTGAGCTGCAGTGGTGCATGAGGGACGCTGTGGAGGTTACAGGAGGACACCGTCCTGTTGAGCGGTGCACACTGCGGTGTCCTTACTGAACTCAGTGGGATTAATTGTTCTTCTACTTCTTCCAACCCAAACCTATTCTTTTTAAAACCAGTCTCTGTACATTCTAATTTATGTTTACCATTTGTTGTAAAAATATATCTTTTGTCAGGATTGAATATTGTAGACGGTAGTGAATCATATATGATGTTAACAGAAAAGGAAATACTGAAGAGTACAAACTATTCTGAGCTTGTATAATAGACTCTAAAAGATGTTTATATGTTTAAAAATTAAATTCATCATCTATTGTTCAGCCATTCTACAGAAAGCTCAGATCATTTTGAAAACTATTTTCTCACCTACCAATATAGAAAAGGATTGTTGTTGTTGTAGGTGCCATCAAGTCACCTGGTACATACCTTCTAACAGAAGGAAACTTTGCTGGGTCTCTACCCATCTTCACAGTCTTGCTATGTATGCATCCATTGTCATAGCCTCTGTGTCAATTCATCTTATTGAGTATCTTCCTCTTTGTCACTGACCCTCTTCTTTACCAAGCATGATGTTATTCCCCTGGGACTGGTCCCTCCTGATAACATGTCCAAAAAATGTGAGATGAAGTCTCATCATCCTTACTTCTAAGGATAATTCTGGTTATACTTCTTACAAGACAGATTTGCTCCTTCTTCTGCCAGGCAATGATATATTCAATATAATTCACCAACACCGTAATCCAAAGGCATCAATTCACCTTTGGTCTTCCTTACTCATTGACAAGCTTTCTTATGCACGTAAGGCAATTGGTAAAGTAGAGGGGCAGTGATAAAAAAGGAAGACCCTCAATGAGATGGATTGACTCAGTGTTTGCTCTGAGTCTGAACCCACTTGAGGGCACCTAACAACAAAAACAATAGGTAAATATAAAATGCTATAGGGAATACTCCAGGATATTCTAAAAGTCAAAACATCTTTAAAGAATAACATGTCATTTCAATATTAACCAAAATTAATATTTTGGTTGATTTGACTCATAGCAACCCCTCCTTGGGTTACCAAGATGATATCTCTATGGAAGTAGATTGCCCAACCTTCTTTCTGAGGAGTGGCTGGTGTGTTTGAACTGCCAGCCTTCTGGTTAGCAGTCAAATGCCTAAACAGGATCTGAAAAACTTACTATAAGGACAATGAGCATCTACCTAGAGTGAGTTTAGTAAGTGTTGTTTAATTTGTTAATGTATTTATGTGGCCTACTGTGATTAGGATGTAATTAGGCCATGATGTAATTATAATCCAAATTAAAAGTTTGTAAATTGATGAGCTCAATATATACACTCTACTCTTGCTATCAAAAATCATTTAAACAAATGCTCTGCACTTCTGTCAGTTATCATTGGAAACTCCCTTAACTTAGTGGCAAAAGAAAAATTATAATGTTGGAGAAATTGAAAATTTTTTATAAGCTCTGATTTCAAGAAGTTTACAATTCAGATAAGAAGACAAGATTAACACATATGAAATAGTGACAAATAAAATGCAAATCTGTTTAAGGACATGCTCTTAGATGGAACAGTAATTTCCAAATGCCAATTGATCAACCACTGTTGCTCCAAGACAAAGAATTCCCCAGACTATTAGTAAGAGTGGAAAAAAGCATATTTCCTTAATTCAATTAGACCATTGATTATTAAACACATCATCCACCCAATAACAAGTTCTAAAATTAAACTCTACATATTCTCCTCTTTAAAAGGGAGAATTTATCAGAAGTATATTGTAGTATCTTTAATAATGAAGTAAAAGTTTATCAATCAAACCATAGAAATGGCAGTGGTCCAGCTAAGCTTTATGGAAAACAGAAGAAAATAATGCAAATGCCACCAATTCTAACGCTCTTTCTGTCTCTCTCTTTCTCTCTCTCTCTCAGTCTTCCCAGGTCCAGCTCCTGTTTTAAAAGGAATTAAAACCAAGCTCTGATTGATTTAAATGAAGTGCTTAACCTGATTTTGGGAAGATTACAGAGGCAAGTAAAATGGCACTCCAATAGAGTGAGAAGGGCAATAAAGTGTTACCCTGTTAAGCAGTTTCCAAAGGAAAAAAACAAAACAAAGAAGTCTCCTCAAAAGGAAGTTGCAGATGCTAAGTAAGTAAAACAATAGAATATCCAGCTTTGGGAGAAGAAGAAAACTAAATATTAAAATCAATACTACCGAGTTAAATATTAAAATCAATTCTAGTGCAAATTCTAGACTTTAGAATCTTTAAAATATCATATGTCCCTAATTTAAGAAATATATTCACAGTAAAGTTTGAGAGCTCTGGTTGTGCAACTGTTAAGTCCTAGGCTTCCAAGGGAAAAGTTGGTCCTTGGAGAGACTGGGCAATCTGTGCCCGTAAAGATGAAAGCCTAGAAAACTCCATGATGAGTTCTACTCTGTCACGTGGGCTTTGTGTGAGTCCAAATTGACTCAAAGTCACCTAAAAAGAAAAGCAAAATTTGAGAAGCACTGTAAGTATCCAGGAAAAAAAAAAAAAAAAATTAATAATTAAAAGAAGAAGAAGTCAGATTCGAACTCTAAGCTATGAAGGATTGCATACATTTCTAGTTGAATTGAAAAAGTAAGTGAATCCAGCAAAGAAAAAAAAGAAATGAATGTGCAGAGGGAAGTATATATTTCTCAAGGGGCATTAAAAGGGTTTTTCTCAATAAAATGGATGCTTTCTCTTTTTTCATTGGATAATATACTTATTACCTAAAAATAACATCCAATAGAAAATAGAGACAGTATTTTGGACATTAGAAATTGTACTGACTTCATTATTTACTTGTTTTTCAGTACTATTTAGCTAATTTCTTTGATTTCCAAATATGATTATTGAAATTAGTACTACTTATTGTAGAAGTGCGATTGGAATAAAAGCCAATCCAATTATCAGACAAGATTTGAGCAATAATAGTGAGATAAAAACAGTGTGTTTTAAAAACAGAGCTGAAAGAGAACAGAACGAATGGTCAAAAGTAGAGAATTACCATATATAAAATTGTCTTTTCTGCAAAACACTAGAAATTTTAAATTTCTTCAAATGTAGCACTTTCTTAGGTGGGAATTTTCTAAGAAACATGTAATGTGTTAGCGTAAGAAACAGTGCAGATGTCAAACATCTGATGGTGGAAAAGCAAGATTATATTTAGCCATAACTCAGACATATTTTGAGAACTGGATTTATGTTTACTTACAAAGGCATATGTTCACTTTGAAATTTAGTGTGTTGTTGAAAAAAGAGGAGAAATATTTGAGGAAACAATCATAAAGGCAATATGCGTTGAAAACAAGTAGTAACATTTGTTTCTAACATCCCCAAGATTAATCAATACATACAATAATATGTGTGAAGTTATATTATCCAGTAGATTTACTGATTCTAAAACATTAAACATATCTAGTATAAACACCTTTAGTTCTACCAAGACACTGTAATCAAATAGTGTAAAATTAAACTAAAATGAGTTTAATTTACAAAGTGAGTATATATTTCTACATTGTTCATGAATCTAGAGTATACTCACATTCAATTCTCACAAAAATTCTTTTCACTTCTGTTTGATTCCTAGCTCGCATCTGTATTAGCATGTTAAAAGCTGGCTTTTTAAAAATAATTTCCTTATTATAATTGTTCTTATAAAGAGAGTGAAATTTTATGCAAGTAGAACAAAAAATTACTGCCTTGGTGCAATTTCAGGGTTGGTGAGAAGACTGTAACTTCCACAAAATTAATCTATCTCTCCATGTTTGTTGATACCTGAACTTTCTGTATGTTTTTGTTGTTAAGTTACATCAAGTCGGTTTCAACGCATATTCTGTGTTTAGCAAAACATCTTTCTGTTCCTGTGCCACCACCACAGCCATTGCTAGTTAAAGCTCATTTTTGCAGCCACTGTGTCATTCCATTTCGTTTCATTGAAGGTTTTCCTCTTTTTTTGTGACCCTCTACTTTACCAAGCATTATGTCCTTCTCCAGAAACTGATCCCTTTTGGTAACACATCCAAAGTGCTTAAGATGAAGCCTCGTTCATCCTCTCTTCTAAGGAGCTCTTTGGCTGTATTTCTTTCAAGACATATTGGTTCATCTTTCTGGAAGCCCATATTCTTCACCAACATCATAATTCAAAAGCATCAGTTTTTCTTTGATCTTCCTTATTCTTTGGCCAGCTTTCCCATGCATATGAAGCAAGTGAAAATGCCATGTCTTAAATCAGGCACACCTTAGCCGTCAAAGTCATATCTTTGCTTTTTAACAGTTTCAAGAGATCTTTTGCAGCAGATTTACCCAATGTAATGTGCAGTGTGATATCTTGATAGCTGCTTTCATGGGCATTGATTGTGGATCAAACTAAAATGAAATCCTTGGCAACTTCAACCTCTTCTCCAGTTATACGGATGTTGCTTATTGGTCCAGTTCTGAGGATTTTTTTTTCCTTATGATGAGGTGTAATCCATACTGAAGGCTATAGTCTTTGATCTTCATCAGTAAGTGCTTCAAGTGTTCTTCATTTGTATTTTGTAGGTTGTTATTAAGTCTTCTCCTGTTCTGATGCCACATTCTTCTTCATACAGTCACCTTCTCAGATTATTTTCTCAGCATACAGATAGGTTAGTTTGTCATACAATCATAGTTGGCATTTTCCTGATGCTGGAAGTTATGTCACAGTATTTCAAAAACTAGCAGAGTTACTCATGGTAGAAAGGTTTGAGAAGAGCTACCAGACTAAGACAGATTAGGAAAGAGGACCTGATGACCAACTCCTGTAAAAACTGATGTGTGAAATCCTTATGAATAATGAAGGACCATTGTTTGATATAGTGAAGGAAGATGAGCCCCTCAGGTTGGAAGGCACTCAAAATATAGCTGGCAAAAGCTGTATCTTCAAAATAGAGTCAATCATAACGACTGGAATGAAATAAAGTTTGAGGACATTCATTTACTGATGTGAGATGACTAAAAATGAGAAGAAACAGCCTCAAACATCCATTAATAATTCAAAAATTGAATGTATATGTTTGAATCTAGGAAAATTGCAACTTGTCAAAAATGAACTGGAATGCATAAAGATTGATAACTTAGAGAGCAGTGTGCTGGAACCAACTACTATTGATCATTTTTAATCAATCATATGGTCTACTATGCTAGGAATGACAATTATTTTTTTTCCTGATATTTTCTTTCTTTCTTTTATTGTGGTGAAACATATACAACAACACAACAAGCCATTCACCAACATAACACCTTCCACATATACAGCTCATGGCCATTGATGATATTATTCCTGTTGTGTCACAATTCTGCCCATTATTTAATTAGATTGTTGGTCTTTTTGATGTTGAGATGTTGGAGTCTTCTATAAATTTTAGAGATAAGTCCTTTGTCCTATATGTCATTGTTAATTTTTTCCCCCATTCTGTAGGTTCTCTTTTTATTTTTTTGGAGAAGTCTTTTGATGTACATAAGAGTTTAATTTTTAGAAGGCTCCAATCATCTAGTTTATCTTCTGCTGTTTGTGTATCTTGGGTTATGCTTGATAGTCTATTTATGCCATAAAGTAGGACCCCCTAAGTTTGTCCCTATTTTTTCTTTGATGAACTTTACAGTTTTAGGTTTCACATTTAAGTCTTATATCCTTTTGGAGTTCATTTTTGTGTAAGGTGTGAGGTATGGATACTGTTTCATTTTTCTGCAAATGGATGTCCAGTTTTGCCAGCCACAGTTGCTAAAGAGATTATCTCTTCCCCATTGAATGGATTTCAGCCCTTTGTCAAAGATCAGCTGACCATAGATCAATGGAGCTGTTTTTGGGTTCTCAGTTCTGTCCCACTGGTCTATATGTCTGTCATTGTACCAATATCAAGCTGTTTTGATAGCTGTAGCTGTATAGTAGGTTTTGAGATCTGGGAGTGTGATATCTTCTACTTTGTTGTTGTTCTTCAGTAGTGCTTTGTTTATCTGATGTCTCTTTCCTTCCCATATAAAATTAGTGATTGGTTTGTCCATGTCCTTAAATAATGTTGATGGAATCTGTATCAGGTTTGCATTAAATGTATGTATTGCTTTGGGTAATATTGACATTTTCACAATGTTCAATCTTCCCATCCATGAGCAAGTTATGTTCTTCCATTTATGTATATTTCTTATAGTTTCTTGAAGTAGTGTTTTGTAATTTTGGTTGTGAGGTCTTCTGTGTTCCTAGTAAGATTTACTCACAAGTATCTTGGGTTTTTGGTAGCTATTTTAAATAGTATTAATTTCCTTATTTTCTTTTCAGAGACCTCTCTGCTGATGTATAGGAATCCAACTGATCTTTGTATGTTGATCTTGTATCCTACTATTATGCTAAATCTTCCATAAGTTCCAGTAGTTTTCTTGCTGAGTTTCTTGGGTTTTCTAAGTATAGGATAATATCATCTGCAAATAAGGATAGTTTTACTTCTTCCTTACCAATTTGAGTGCCTTTGATGGAAATGACAAATTGAGAAAGAGTGGCATCATATTAACTGTCAAAAAGAAGATTTCAAGATCTATCTTGAAATACAATGCTGTCAGTGATAGGATAATATCCGTACAAGGAAGATCAGTTAATATAACTATTATTCAAATTTAAGCACAAACCACTGAAATCAAATATAATAAAATTGATAATTTTTACCAGATATTGCAGTCTGAAATTGATCAAACATGCAATCGAGAATCATTGAAAATTACTTGTGATTGAAACGCAAAACTTAGAAAAAAGAGAAGGATCAATAGTTGGAAAATATGGTCTTGGTGAAAGAAACACTTGCATGGTAGAATTTTGCAGGACTAATGACTTTTTTTTATTGCAAATACCTTTTTTTCAACAGCAAAATTGGTCACTATACACGTGTACCTTATTACATGGAACACACAGGAGTCAAATCAAATATGTCTGTGGAAAGAGACATTGAAATTCAATGTCATCAATCAGAATAAGGCCAGTGAGCAACTGCAAGACAGACCTTCAATTGCTCATATGCAAATTCAAGTTAAAGCTGAAGAAAATTAAAACAAATCTATGAGAGCTAAAGTTTGGCTTAGGCTGCATTCAGCTGAATTTAAGACCATTTTGAGAATAGATTTGATGCACTGGACACTAATAACCAAAAAGGCCAGACATATTGTGGGATAATATCAAGGACATCATCTATGAAGAAAGAAAAATCTCATTAAAAAGAAAGGAGGGAGAGAAAGGGCCAAAATAGATGAGTGGAAACTCTGAAACTTGATCTTGAACATAGAGTAGCTAGAGTGAATGGAAGCAATGCAAAAACCAAAAGGGAAAAGCATACTAGGAGTTTCTCAAGCAGAAAGAACCAGAGAAAAATAAATCAACCTCAAACTGCAATATTGAAGGATTTTATGGAAAAATATTGAATGATTCATGAAGCATGAAAAAAAGATGGAAGGACATCTCAGATTACAACACTATAAAATGACAAATCAGGAATATAAATCAAATACACAGTTACTGAATCACACACTCATCAAGAGCAACTGGGTAACAGAAGAAAAAAAAATGTGAAATAAATAATTCTTAGAAAGAAATGAGAATAAAACACTATGTACTAAACTTTTTGGACACCATGAAAGCAGTTCTCAGAGGTGAATACTTAACAATAAATGCATGTATCAAAAAAGAAGAGAGAACAAAAATCACCTTCACCCAATAATGCCAATAATTAGAGAAAAATGAAGGAAAAAAGCCTACAGTCTCCAGAAGAAAAGAAATAATAACGACCAAAGCAAACATGAACAAAGCAGAAAAACAATAGAAAAAAATCAAAAAGACTAGAATCTGATTTGTCAAAAAGATTAACAACATTGAGAAACCACTGGCAAATTTAACTAAAGAAAGGAAAGAGAAGATGCAAATAACAAGAATAATAAATGAAATGGGCAATGACACACTAAAAAGAACCAAAATAAAAAGAATAATGACAGAATACTACAAAGAATTGTACTCCAGCAAATTTGAAAGCCTAGAAGAAATGGACAATTTCTAGAAACACACAATCTACTTAAACTAACACAGAATGATGTAGAAAAGTTGATCAAAACCATGACAAAAGAAAAAACTCAAGCAAGTTATAAAGAAACTTACCACACACATTAAAAAAAAAAAAAAAAAAAAAAAATCCTGACCCATATAACTTTCCTAGAGAATTATATCAAACATTCAGAGAAATGCTGACACCTATTTTACTCAAATTATTCCAGAATATGGAAAAGAATGGTACATTCCCAGATCAGTTCTATGAAGCAAACATAACCCTGATATCAAAACCAGGCAAAGACACCACTAAAAAGGACAACTATAGAACAATATATCTCACAAATATAGATGTAAAAATCTTCAACAAACCTAGCCAATAGAATCCAACTCTATAGCAAAAACACAATACACCATGACCAAGTGAGATTCATACTAGGTATGCAAGGATGGTTCAACACTAGACAAACAATCAACATAATCCACTACATAAATAAAGCAAAGGAAAAGAACCACGTGATCGTATCAATGAATTCAGAAAAGGCATTTGATAAAATCCAACACCCATTCTGAAAAAAATTCTCAGAAAAATAGGAATAAAGGTAAAAACTTCAACATAATAAAGACATACATGCAAAACCAACAGCCAACATTATTGTTATTGGAGAAAACTCAAAGCATTCCTCTTGTGAACAGGAACCAGACAAGGATACCCTCTCTCACCTCTTCTATTTAACATTATATTGGAAGTGCCAACCAAAGCAAAACGCAAGAAAGAGAAATGAAAGGCATGCACATCCAAAAACAAAAAGTAAAACTATCTCTATTTGCAGATGATATGATCCTATACACGGAAAAGCCACCAGACTCAGAAAGAAAACTCTACCTAATTGAATGATTCAGCAAAGTGGCAGGATTCAAAATCATCATACAAAAGTCAGTTGGACACTTCTATACCAATAAAGAGATCTCTGAGGAAATAAAGAAAGAAAGACTGTTCACAATAGCTACCAAAAAAAAAAAAAAAACTTAGGAATCACTCTTACCAGGGACACAAAAGACCTATACAAAGCAATAGTCATGTCTACAAGCTGAACAATTACATCAGGGAGATGCGCTCTTTAGAACAATCAACCATGGGAGATCAGAAGGGCAGATTTATCCAAGGAGAGAGTGAGGGAGGCAGGAATGCATAGATAAGAAGAGCACAAAGAAAAGGTAACCACAGGGAGGAAATGGGGAGAGCTGTTATATTGTGGAGATTATAATCAGTTTCATGAAACAAAATGTGTATGAACTGTTGAATGTAAAACTAATCTGCTTTGCAAATTTGCACCCAAATCACAATAAAAAGTTAAAAAAAAATCTTAAAAAATTGTTGAATGGAAAATGATTTTGTTCTGCAAACATTCATCCAAACTACAATCTAAAAGCATAAAGAATAAAATGGAAGGAATACTTCCAAAAAGAATTGGTGAACATTCAACTATTTTAGGAAGTAGAATATGATCTTTAAGCAATGGTATTGAAGGAGGAATTTCAAGCTGCTCTGACAGCAATGGTGAAAAACAAGTCTCCAGGAATTTATAGAATACCAATTGAGATGTTTCATTAGACAAATAGAACACTGAAATTTGGAAAGACAGCTACCTGGCAACTGACTGGAAGAAACAATATTTGTACTCCTTCCAAAGAAAGGTGATCCAACAGCATGCAGAAATTATCAAACAATATCATTAATATCAACAGCAACAACAACATTAATATCACATACAAGTAAAATTTTGCTGAAGAAAATTCAAAAATGGCTACAGAAGTCCATGGACAGAGATTACCAGAAATTCAAGGCAGATTCAGAAGAGGATGTGGAGGGATATTGTTACTGATGTCAGTTGGATCTTGGCTAAAAGCAAAGAATAAATACCAGAAAGATATTTGCTGGTGTTTTATTGACTATGCAAAGGCATTCAACTGTGTGAATCATAACAAATTATGGAAACACTGTGAAAAACAGCATTTTTAGAACACTTCATTGTGTTCATGAAAAACCTCTACATGGACCAAGAGGCAGTTGTTTAAAGAGAACAAGGGGGAAAATTGTGGTTTAACATCAGGAAAGATGTGTATCAGGATTGTATCTTTTTACTACACTTATTCAATCTGTGTGGTTGGCAATTTTCTGTATAGGAGTTGATAATCCTTCAGGTAGCAATTTTGATTCCATTAGAATTGAAATCCACATGGAAAGGGTTATATTTTGAGATGCTATCAGCTGGTAGCATAATGCCTAAGGCACTTGACTGCTAACCAGAAGACTGGCGGTTCAAACCCACCAGCAACTCCTTGGAAGGAAGGTTGGGCAATCTACTTCCATAGTGATACTGCCTCAGAAACCCAAGGAGGGGTCACTATGAGTAGGGTCCGACTCGACAGACATAACAACAACAACAACAATCAGCTTAATTATCTTTAGAATAAAAGAGTTTCAGAATCTCATTAAAAACAAAATTAGAATGGAAAATAGACTGAGGATTTTGGAAACTTATATGGAATGAAGGAAAATTGGTGTAGGAATGAGAACTAGCTTGTGCGAGGATTTCGAAAAAGCTTATTCAATACCCATTTAGAACTTTGAGAAATTTTAGGGAGAGCTTGAGTAAAAACAAAGAAAGTTGTCAAAGAGTAGGGGATATTTTACAAGATATAAAGTGCTCAAAATAATCAAACTTAAGCCATGTATTGTTTAGGAATATACTTCCATGATAGAACTATTTTTTAAAATCATATGACTAATAAAGCAAAGTTTAGATTGGTGGTTGTTTGGGGTAAACTAGGGAATTGTAGAAGTAGTTGTTAGCTTCTCTGAAGTCAACCCCAACTCATGTCAACACCATGCACAACAGAACCAAACACTGTCCAATCCTACACCATTCCCATGATTGGTTGCGGATCAGATTACCTATAGGGTTTTTGAAGCTGGTTTTCAGAAGCAGATCACTAGGGCTTTCTTCCTATTGTTACTGTCATTGTTAGGTGCTGTTAAGTCATCTCTGACTCATAGCAATCCTATGTTCAGCAGAACAAAACACTGCCAGGTCCTGTGCCAGCCTTACGATCCTTGCTACACCAGAGCCCACTGTTGCAGCCAATGTGTCTATCTGTCTCCTTGAGGGCCTTCCCTTCTTCATTGACTCTCCACTTTGCCAAGCATGATATCCTTCTCCAGGGAATGGTTCCTTCTGACAACATGACCAAAGTAGGTGAGATGAAGTCTGGCCATTCTCGCTTCCAAGGAGCATTCCAGCAGCACTTCCTCAAGGACAGATTTGTTATTCCTTTTAGCAGTCCAAGCTACTCATAATATTCTTCTCCAACACCAAAACTCGAAA
>NW_006921864.1:1278729-1281614 GCF_000298275.1 Orycteropus afer afer
TCCTTCCAAGGAGTGGCTGGTGGGTTTGAACCTCCAGCCTTCTGGTTAGCAGTCAAGTGCCTTAGGCACTATGCTACCAGAGCTCCCCTTAATCTTTGTGGAAACATCTTTGCTCTTCCTCACTTGAAAGAGCTCTTTTGCAACAGATATGCCCAATGCAATATGTCATCTGATGTCTTGACTGCTGCTTCCATTGGTATTGATTGTAGAACCAAGTAATATGAAGTCCTTGACAACTTCAATCTTTTCTCCATCCATCGTGAAACTATTGGACCAGTTGCGAGGATTTTTGTTTTCTTTATATTGAGGTGTAATCTATACTGCAGCCTGTAGTTTTTAATCTTCATCTCTAAGTGCTTCAAGTCATCCTGACTTTCAGCAGGCAAAGTTGTGTCATCTGCTTATTGCAGGTTGTGAATGAGTCTTCCTCCAATCCTGATATTTTGGCTTCTTGGCTTATTTGCTCAGCATACAAATTGAATAAATATGATGAAAGGATACAACTCCTTTCTTGATTTTCAATAAAACATAAGTAAGCATCTTTCTGGTGTTGTGTTTTCAGCCAAGATCCATCTGACATCAGCAATGATATCCCTATTTCCACATCCTCTTCTGAATCCAGTTTGCATTTCTGGAGGTTCTCTGTCGAATATACTGCTGCCACCATTTTTGAATTATCTTCAGTAAGATTTTACTTGCATGTGATATTAATGATATTGTTCAATAATCTCCACATTCTGTGGGATATCATATTTCTTTTGAACGGATACAAATATGTATCTCTTCTAGTCAGTTGGCTAGGTAGCTATCTTCCAAATTTCTTGGCATAGACGAGTCAGTGTCTCCAGTGCGGCATTCATTTGTTGAAACATCCATCAATTCCTGGAGCCTTGTTCTTCACCAATTCCTTTAGGGCAGCTTCAACTTCTTCTTTCAATACCACTGGTTCTTGATCATATGCCACCTCCTGAAATGGATGAACATAGACCAATTCTTTTTGGTACAGTGACTCTGTATATTTCTTCCATCTTCTTTGGATATTTCCTGCATCATTCAATATTTTGCCCACACAATCTTTCAGTATTGCAACTCAAGGCTTAAATTTGTTCCTCAGTTCCTTCAGCTTGAGAAATGCCTAGTGTGTTCTTCCCTTTTAGTTTTCTAACTCCGGGTCTTTGCACATTTTATTATAATGATTGACTTTGTCTTCTCAAGCTACTCTTCAAAATCTTCTGCTCAGCTCTTTTATCTTGTCATTTCTTCCATTTGCTTTAACTACTCTCCATTCAAGAGCAAGTTTCAGAGACTCTTCTGACATCCATTTTGGTCTTTTCTTCCTTTCCTGTCTTTTTAATGACCTTTTGCTTTCTTCATGGATGATGTTCTTGATGTCATCCCACAGTTCCTCTGGTTTTCAGTCACTGGTGTTCAATGCATCAAATCTATTCTTTACATGGTCTCTAAATTCAGAAGGGATATTATAAAGGTCATATTTTGGCTCTCGTGGACTTGTTTTAATTGTCTTCAACAACAACTTGAACTTGCATATGAGCAATTGATGATCTGTTCCACAATCAGCTCCTGATCTTGTTTTGGCCAAAGATATTGAACTTCTCCATCGCCTCTTGCCACAGATATAGAAAATCTGATTCCTGTGTATTTCATCTGGTTTAGTCTACATGTATAATCATCACTTCTGTTGTTGAAAAAGGATATTTGCAATGAATAAGTCATTGGTTTGCCAAATTCTATCATACAATCTCCAGACTTATTTCTATCATCAAGGCCATATTTTCCAACTACCAGTAACTCTTCTTTGTTTCCAACTTTTGCATTCCAGTCACCAGTGATAATAAACACATCTTGATTGGATATTTGTTCAATTTCAGACTACAGAAGTTGGAAGAAATCTTCAATTTCCTCATCTTTGGCTTTGGTGGTTGGTGCTTAGATTTGAATAATAGTAGAATTAACTAGTCTTTTTTGTAGACATATGAATATTATCTTATCACTGATAGCACTGTAATTCAGGATAGATCTTGAAATAGTCTTTGTGAGAATGAATGTCACACCATTCCTCTTCAATTTCTCATTCCTGGCATAATAGATCAGATGGTTGTCTGATTCAAAATGGCTAAACCCAGTCCATTTCAGCTCCCTAATGCCTACAAAATAGACCTTTGTGTGTTCCATTTCATTTTTTAATACATTTTATTGAAATAGAATTTATGTACAGTGAAATGCACAAAACTAAAGTGACATGGGTTAATGTATGCTTTTTGAAGTACTCTCTCCCTTCCCTTCCAACCCTCATAACCAACAAAGAAAGTTTCCTTACATACATAAACCTTTCCTCACCTTTCCTCATCTTTTTACAATAGTGAACCAATACTATACTTGTCCTTCTGCAATTGACTTATTCCACTCAGTATAATGCCTTCCAATTTCCTGTTATGCAGTGTTTTGAAGATTATACGTTATTCTTTAGTGTTGCATAGTATTCCATTGTGTGTATGTGCCACAGTCTGATTATCCATTCTTCTATTGATGGGCACCTACGTTGTTTCCATCCTTTTGCTATTGTAAATAGTGCTGCAATAAACATGGGCGTGCATATATCTGTTCTTGTCCTGGCTCTCACTTCTTTAAGATATATACCTAGTGGGATTGCTGGGCCAAATGGTATTTTTAATTCCAGCTTTTTAAGAAATCGCCATACTGCTTTCCACAGTGGTTGTATCATTTGAGTCCCACCAGCAGTGTATGAGAATCCAATCTCTCTGCATCCTTACCAGCATTTGTTATTTTCTGTCTTGTTGACCTTTGCCATTAGTGCTGGGGTGATATAGTATTTCATTGTTGTTTTGATTTGCATCTCTCTGATA
>NW_006921864.1:1282196-1283297 GCF_000298275.1 Orycteropus afer afer
TTTTGTTTATGAATTGTATTATCACTCCCTTCATTGCTATTGTTTTAGTATTTACTAAATATTTGTGCTGGTCCTCTTTTTTATCGTGATGTGAAGGTTTATCATTTTTCTTTGAGGTTACCCTGTGATTTAAAATTTTGTTTCTAAGTTTAGAATCACCCATTCTATCTTGCAGTTGTCTTACTTCCCTACCATTTAGAAGTTCCATAACTACACAACTTTTTCCCTCGTTTTGGTTTGTAGTTGTCCTCATTTGTCAATTGATGCCTCTGGTTCCCTGTTTACAATCTTGTAGGCTTATTTTCTTTGGATACTTCCATAACTGGGTTGGTTTCTGGGTTATGTCATTCTGTGTGTCAGTTGTTGTTTGCTGTGGTTGGCTCTCTGTGCAAAGAAGTCCCTTTAGCATCTCTTGTAAGGTCGGTAAAACCATTAACAAATTCCCTTAATTTGTGGTTCTCTGGAAATGTCCTAATTCCACCATCATATTTCAGGGACAATTTTGATGGGTATTGTGATAGTTGGAACTGTGTGTGAACTTGGCTGGACCACAATTCTGTGTGGTGTAAGCAATTGTGATGTGGGTTATTCCCATGATGGGATCAGATGCATGTTTCGAGCAGCCAATCCATTGAAAGGGAGTTTCCCCAGGTGTGTGGCCTGCTTCCAACATATTTATGGACATCCTGGGAAAAGAGACACTCTTCTGTGGACTGGGATTCTATTGTGCTGCCTACAACTCTCCATGAGCAAACAATCCACCATTCAGCCTGGAGATCTTGGATTTGTCATCCATTGCAGTCAACAGCTGGTATATTGCCTGCCAACCCTGAGCTCGTCAGCCCCTGAAGCTGCGTGAGTCGGGAAAAGCCTCCCACTTGATGTTTGATCCAAGAACTTGGGACTTGTCAACCTGTATAAGTGTGTGAGCCATTTTCCCAAGATAAATTTCTCTTTATATTTACATATATATGCTTTACTAATTTTGCTTCTCTAGAGAACCCATACCGATTGAGATATTTCAACAAACAGATGCCCCATTGGAGGCACTCACTCAGTTATGCCAAGAGATTTGGAAGACAGCTACCTGGCCAACTGACT
>NW_006921864.1:1285287-1310052 GCF_000298275.1 Orycteropus afer afer
TATTGAGGTTTTTTCCCTTCAATCTCACTAATTCTGTTTTCCATTGATTCAATACTATTCCTTTGCCTGTTCCATATTTTATCTATTTCTAAAAATTTAGTATTAATCTTGTGGATTTCTAGCTGTAGATTTTGCATTATTTCTAATTTTTCATTTATTTTGTCATTTTGTTCTTGTATTATCTTTCAAAATTGTTCTTGGGTTTTCTCTGTGTTTTCCTCAATTTTGTCATTGTTTTGCTTGATCTGTCTCTCAATTCATTGAAGATACCTAAATATAATTCTTTTGAATACCTCATCAGGGAATTCTGATGCTGCCTCTTTCTCAGGGATGTGTTCTGGATCTGTATCTTGGCCCTGTGTTTCTCTTGCTTTATCTTGCTTCTTTGTGTGGACTGTGATTCTCAGTTGTCTCTGAGACATAACATTTTTGTGTTTATATTTAATTGGTGATTGTATGTTGGAGTGGCTCTCAAACTATTTTTGTTTTCTTTGTTTTGTTTGGATGTTATCTATGTAAGCAGAGTACTGTGTTCCTCTATTCACTAGTTGGCAGCACTTATACACTTACCACTTGTCTCCTTTCCCATTGTTAGCCTCCCTTGGCAAACAGAGCCTATTCCTAGGTCCCTGAAATTCAAATGAGAATGCTGTCACTTTAAATATCTAAAATGGCCACCACTTGTAAACATTCAAAATGGCTGCTCCCTCACTCACTTTATACATCTAAAGTAGCCACTGCTTATAAACAATCAAAATGGCTGTGCCCTCCAGATAGCCATAAGTCCACAGCTCATGTTGTCTTCCTCCTTGCTATTTCCAATCCTAGTCATAGGTCACCAGTGCAATTGTCCCTTTAGCCCTTGGCAACCAGGGCTGATCTTTAGGTCAATTCTCAGGTCCCAACACCATTTAGAAATATTCAGGTTATTGGTGCCATCAGAGAAGCTGACAGTCCATAGCTCCATCTGTCTCCATACTTACTGTTTTCTTTCAGGTTTTTCCACTCGTTGGTGCCTAATCCACTATTGTATACTTCCTGTCAAAGCTCAGGGCTCTAGGATTGTCTTATGTATCTCTGTCAGTTGGTTTCTCTTTTCTTTGTTGAAAAGGGTGTGTGTAGTTTGTCTGCCTATTCTGCCATCTTCTATGCATTCCATTTCACTTTTGACAACTTCCAATTTTCCTACATTCATACTTCGTACATTCCGTGTTCTGATTATCAGTGGATGTTTGCATTTCTTTCTACTCATTTTGAGTCTTGCTGCATCAGCCAATGGAGACCTGGAATGCTTTACTTTATCCATACCATTAAGTCATTAAGGTCATCTCTATTCTGAGGAGTCAGCTCTTCTCTGGTCAAATTTTGAGTGTCTTCCAACCTGATTGGACTCATCTTCCAGCACTATATTGGACAATTTTTCAGGGCTATTCATAAAGTTTTCCAGTAATATACCAGACAGTGTTTTACTGCTATTCATGAGGTTTTCACTGGCCATTTGTTTCAGAAATGGATAACCTCTTCCTTCTTCTGAATCTGTCTTACCCTGGAAGCTCTGCTGAAACCTTTCCGCCATGGATAATCCTGCTGGCATTTTGCAACACTGATGGCATACCTCCACCCTCACAACAACATGTAAGCCACCACAGGATGACAAACTGACAGACAAGTTCATCTCCCTTAGTTGTTCCTAACTACTCTGTACCCACCTACCTCAGTCCCTGACCTTAAAATAGAGCTGCCCCCAAGCAAAAGCAACCCTGAGCCCCCGGTGCCTGCTAACCTTGGGCCCCGGTCTTAAAACAGAGCTACCCCCATGTGAAAGCTCCTAAGTACAGAAGGTGGTGGGCTATCTTTCTAGTTCATCTTAATCTGTAAACTCAGTTTAAATCTGTGTAGTATCATAGCAACACAATAGCCTTCACTAACAGATAGGTGGTGGTTTTATATGAGGTACATTGGCTAGGAATTGAATCCTGATTTCCTGCATGGGGTGCAAGAATTTTACCAAGGAACTACCAATGTGTACTGTTAATGTAATTAATCATAAATTGGATTTACAGATGCTTGTTTTTATTTCATGCTTCATAATTTACATATGTACTCCGTGTATCCTTTGATACAGATCACATATTATTAAATTTTGAAAAGAGTACACAAAGCAAACTTTTATCATTTGCACATTTTAGAGAAAACAAAAATCTTCACAACTAGACCGATAAGCGGCAGCATGATAAATGGAGAAAAGATTGAAGTTGTCAAAGATTTCATATTGTTTGGTTCCATCATCAACAGCAATGTAAGCAGCAGTCAGGAAATCAGACACTGTATTGCATTGGGCAAATCTGCTGCAAAAGACCTCTTTAAAGTGCTGAAGAGCAAAGATATCTATCTGAAGACTAATGTATGCCTAATGCAAGCCATGGTGTTTTCAATCGCCTCATATGCATGTGAAAACTGGATAATGAATAAGCAAGACCAAAGAAGAGTTGATGCTTTTAAGCTGTGGTATTAGTGAAGAATGCTGAAAGTACCATGTACTGCCAGAAAAACTAACAAATCTGTGCTAGAAGAAGTGCAGCCGGAATGCTCCTTGGAAGCAAGAATGGCCAGACTTCATCTCACCTACTTAAGTCATGTTGTCAGAAGGGACTATTCCTTGGAGAAAGATACCATGCTTGGTAAGGTGGAGGTTCAGCAAGAAAGGGGAAGACTCTCAACAAGATGGATTGAGAGAGTGGCTACAGCAATGGGCTCAGGTATAGCAAGTATCGTGGGGCTGGCACAGCACCAGGCAGTGTTTCCTTCTGTTGTGTGTAGAGGTGCTGTGTGTTGGAGCTGACTCCATGGTGCCTAACAACAATGACAAAAAAAAAAAAAGTGCTGGATTAAGAGAGGCTAACGGTGTGCATGAGCAGCTCCTAAATACAGGAGGTGGCTTCTCAACCAGGCTGGGAAAGCTGTCTAGGAGGCAAATATGGTAGGAACTTTGATTGAGGTCTCTGTCCCACAAAACACAGAGGTAGACAAACAAGTTGAAACTGGACATATGGATCCATGTGAGAGATGCAGCTCATCCTGGTAAATGACATCAGAGTAAGGCAGTGCTTAAATCAAGCAAGCAGTCAAGTAACAAGAAAATACAGATAATGTAGAGGCAATTTTAAAAGTTTTTAAAAATAACAACAATCAATCTGAAAGCCCTGAATACTTGGAGAATAACAGGAAATCAGAAAAGAGAAAATGGAATAATGTGCAGAAACTCACAGAAAGATTTGGACAACCAAAACCAGTTAACCTTTAAATATTACCATAATAATGAGCTTTCAAGGAGCATTTTCTTCTAGATTTGAGTGGCCTTGTCAGACGAGGAAGACAATAAATGGCAAACTCTTTCCAGGACAAGGCAATTCTTGTGATCCTGTTTCTCTCAGAGATCTTAATTGCAGAAAGTTTGCCTGAATGAAGTGGAATCTTCCATTGTAGAATAGTTTTTGTAGGGTAGCCTGACAACAGAGAACATCAGAGAAGCTCTTTCCATATGACTCTCCAAATATAAAACCATGAGATACCACTTACTGTTTTGGTTACCTAGTGCTGCCCTGACAGGAATATACCACAAATAGGATGCTTGAACAAACAGAAGTTTTTTCTCTTACAGTTTGGAGGCTTTAAATCTGAATTCAAAGTGCCAGGTTCTAGGGGTTGGGTAAAAGTCCCTCAACCTTGGGCTTCAGTTCTACCTCCTGCTCCCAGCCCATGGAGCTAGAGGCTTTTCTTCACTCAGACATCTGCTGGCTGCTGAGATTGACAAGTCCAAGGTAGACAAGTAAAAAGACATAGTCCCAATGTGATCAAAGCACACAGCAGGCCATTAATTCAAGTCTATTGAAAGTCGCAAGGTTGGCAGAGCTTGGCATGCTGCTGAACAATGACATGGCTACATGCAGGTTTCAAACATGCCATAAACCGGGGACCATTCCCCAACCCTTCTCCTTATATGCAGGAAGCAGATCACATCCCTAAGACAGCTACTCAGCTGCTCACAGTAGATTCCACCATGGAGTTCAAAGTGCCAGGCTCCACAGGCTGGGTGAAAGCCTTGCACTTCAGTTCTGCCTCCAGCCCCTAGCCCACTAAAGCTAGTTGCTTTTCTTCACTCATACAGCTGCTGGCTGCTGAGGCTGCCAAGCCCAAGGTTGACAAGTAAAAAGACACACTCCCAATATTACCAAATTACACGGCAGGCCATTAATTCAAGTTCATTGTAAGTCCCAAGTTGGCAGAGCATGGCAGGCTCCTGAAACAATGACATGGCTACATGCAGGGTTCAAGGTGCCATAAGCTAGAGACTATCCCCAAGGCTTCTCCTTATATACAGAAAGCAGACTACATTCCCTAAGGCAGCTACTCAATTGGTCAAAATAGATTCCACCATGATTAACAGTCTCATCATGGGCAATACGACATCCAGCTGCCCAGCCACTTAACCAGGCCCAGCCAAGTTGACACACAAACTTAACTACCACGCTTAATTCACAGTTTTATTTGCTCAGTGGAAGATCCAATGAAAGCCTTCAGAAAGGCATAAGCCCTAACTTTAAAAGTAGGTCATATATAACAAGACATTGGTTTTAAGAATTTCATTTTATGGTTCCACATCTGCTTCCTAAGCACTTCTTGCCAGCATCTCTGCTTCTGCTTGCTGGCTTTGACTTCTGTTCCCAACTATGACTCTCATATTTCACCCAGTTTGGTTTTTATCATCTTCTGTCCTGACATCCAAAAATTGATATTGATTTAGTCTCAAATATACTTCCGTATCCTAGGATATGAAGTTTGGCCAATTCTGCTTCAAAGAATGAGCAGCCTCATGGTTTATTCTTTTCAATATATAATAATAAGTCATTCATTTATTAATTAGTTTACTCATTCATTCAATTAATTATAAATTCTTTCTATAATCTTTAATTAGTTTCTCATGATGTGTTAAGAACTATGTCAATAACTGTCCAAAAAGCCAAACCTCTACATTGCTCTCATAGATCTCTTTAACACCTGCTAGTAAATCAGTAGAATCCTTGAATTATGCAAAGAGTTAATGAACTTGGCTGCTAACCAAAATTTTGAGATTTGAGTCCATTCCAGAGATGCCTTGGAAGAAAGTTCTGGTGATACAATTCTGAAAAATCATCACTGAAAACTATGGAACACAGTTCTACTCTGACACGTGTGAATTATCATTTGTCAGAGTGAACTTGACGACAACTGTTTTGCTGGTAAGTCGGTAACTCTTTGACTTTCTGTATAGAGTATTCCTGTTATACTGACATATGTACTGCACAAATGCTAAATAACTAAGTAAAAAGTAGGACAACAAAGTGTTCAAATGTGGTTTTGTTATATTATGCTGTGCTTTTATTGTTGTCATATTTACCTTCAATTATCAAAAATAGAAAACGAACATTAAAATATGATACTGCCAGATGAGGTGGTGGTGTTTCAAGGCAACAATCAAAAGAGTCAGGTTTTGCTGTCATTGCTGATGCTTTTATAGAGAAAGATGGTATGTGTACTTTCCATCTTTTGATTTTCAGAAAACCATCATTGGTTCTTAAAACTGCAAATATAAGTAGCACTGCCAAAATTGAACTAAATATGATACTTCAAGAGCCAAGATAAAGAAAACAATTACAACTTAGTGTCTATAAGAGCTGCTTAGTCATCATTAATCACAGCTTAAGCAAGTGGATGTCTTACTCCTTGACTCTAAATCTTATCTTATAGTTAAACTTACTTACAGACTCATTCCAAAAACATCTTCTCCTTCACAGCCAGTGCCTGAAGTTATTTCTTACATTTTTAAAGTTTCTTCATGAGCATTTTTCCAGTTTTTCAAAAGAAAATCATCTGGAATAGATAGTCATATATATGAATCTAATGAAAACTGTCATGATTAATTATATCAATACTTACATTATTTCTCAATAAACTCTATTAAAAAATGAAGTTAGCAATGCTTAAGTTATGACAGAGCAAGTTGTATATATTTTTTGGAAATAATAATAAAAACAAAATTAGTACTGATCACACTGCACATTGTGCAGTTTAGTTTGGACTGAGATACATTTTTTATGATAAAAATAATCCAGGAAGCTGTGGTGATAAATAAGTTAGTGAAGTTAATTCTTTTATAGAGATAAATTATTAAACTACAAGGTTTCTAGGTACAGATGTTATGTTACCACAAAATTTGTAGTAAGACTCTTTTCTGAATAATGAGTCAATGATATTTTTCAACGTATGAAAGCTGGAAAATTACATCCAGGCTTCTTGAACTTTAAATTGTACATAAATTCACTGTGGATTTTGTTTAAATTCAGATTCTGACTTTATAAATCTAGGATAGGGTTCAAGATTCTACATTTAGTGCAAACTCCAAATTGATGCTGATGCTGCTGGTCTTGGGTCACACTTTGAGTAGCAAGGTCCTAGACAATTTTAACTGTGTCTGGACATTTCTTTTTGTTTTCACATATACTCAAATTCTAATTGAAGTAAATGAAAAAGTAAACAGCAACAAAAAACCATCAGCACTTGAAACCTGTGATAAATTAACAGTATAAAGATACATGTTTGCTTATGTCCAAAGTTGACCTCCATCAATTCTTTCTTTCCTTAAGGTGTAAGGACATCCCTCATTTAAAGTTGGAGTCTGTTCCTGCACCAGGAGCTCTGGTGGAGTAGTGCCTAAGGCATTTGACTGCTAACCAGAAGGCTGGCAGTTCAAACCCACTAGACACTCCTTGTTAGGAAGATGGGGCAATCTACTTCTGTGGAGATACTGCCTTAGAAAGCCAAGAGTTGCTGTGAGTAGGGATCAACTTGATGGAAGTGAGTTCGGTTTTTTGTTGTGTTTTGTTTGGGATGCCTGCACTCCCTGGTATCTAGAATGGCCTGTCACTGCTCCAACCTATATGAACTTGCACAATTTCAGTCCAAGGCTTAGTCTTCCAGAGGATTGGAAGTTTCTGCTTTCTGTCACTTGGAGCCTGAGCAACAATGTAAGAATCCTAGTTAAAAATTATAAATGTGTATACAAACAGAAACAGAGCCTGAAAATACATGGAGACTGATAGAATTGAAAGAAACTGATAATACAACAGAAATGGTTGGAGATTTCAATAAATGAGACCACTTGAACAATTGTTATTGTTGTTGTTGTTATGTGCCGTCAAGTTGGACCCACTTCATAGCGACCCCTCATTGGGTTTCCGAGGCGGTATCACTACAGAAGTAGATTGCCCAGCCTTCCTTCCGAGGAGTGGCTGGTGGGTGTGAACCGCCAGCCTTCCAGTTAACAGTCAAGTGCCTTAGGCACTAAGCATATCAACCAAATGAACATAACTGACACTGATAGAAAATCCCACCCAACAATTATAGAATACACATTCTTTTCAATCACACATGAAACATTCTCCAATGTAGACTATAAACTGAGTCACAAAACAAGCATTAATACATTTCAAAATACAAATTCAATGTAGATTATATGATCAAAATAGAATTAATCTAGTAGTACTCCAAATATTTTGAAATTAAATAACCACTTTTATGTAACTCATGGGACTTGGAAAAAAATGCATAGTAATTAAAAAACTTTGTACTGAATAAAATGAGAACAAAACTTGTTGGTATGATATGTGTGGTATGAAGCTAACTAGTGTTTATAGAGAAATGTGCAGTTTAAATACCTACATCAGAAGAAAAAAAAAAAAAAAAAAAATCTCAAACGGTACTTAAGTTTCCACCTTAAGAAAATGACTCCAAGAAAATTTTAAGTGTGATATAACTTACAGTGGGTGATTTTTAGATCTAAAGTATACCTTGTGATGGCTATTCTTATGTGTCAATTTGGCTAGGATATAGCAGTTAGATATTTAATTAAACACAAGTCTTGGTGTTGCTGTGAAGGTATTTTGTAGTTGTGGTTAACACCCACAATCAGTTGACTTTAAATTATTACCCATGTTAATGTTTGTAGGCTTCATCCAATCAGCTGAGGCCTTAAGAGTAGAAGGTGAGGTTTCTCAAGGAATAGGGAATTTTGCCTCCAGTCGAAAGCAACAACTCCTGCCAAGTTTCTATCCTTCCTAGCTGCCTTACATATTTTAGCCTTGCCAGCCCCTCAAAATTGAGTGAAGCAGTTCTTTAAATATAAGCTACTGGTTCTGCTCTTCTGGAGAACCCTGACTGATATATATCCCAATAAAGCTATACAAAACAAGCAAACCAGCAATATGAATCCCAGACTTCTCCACTGGGAGGAGAGGCACTGAGGTGTCAGACACGTGAATAAGGAGCTGTCATGCATGTCCAGCCCAGTCATGCATCATAGGACTCCAGCCCCAGCTGCCATGATTGCAATTACATGAGAAATCCCAATGGAGAATCTCTCAGTTGTTTTCAGCCACATATTTTGGGGCAATTTGTTAAGCTTCAGTACATAAACAGAGCAAGGTACAGTAAGTTTTCTCATTATAGGCTAACACTCTATTTGTCAGGTACAAACTTCTGAGAGGGTCCCAGCTCTCCAGAGTCATCTGGCAGCAAGCCTCAACATCTCAGCATTTTTTCATTCATTTTTTTTTTCTGCTTTCCCTTCTCCCTTTCCTCTCTCTCTGCCTTAACTGCAACATCATCATTATAACAAGGTATCATTTTTCTAGACAAAATCCACTCTGTCATCAAGAATTTCACCTTATGTTTGAGGAAGGGTGGTAAGAGGTCCTTTTTTCATCAATAAAACTCCTCATTCTTTCAGCAAAATTGGAAACAATATAAAACATGAGATCCAGAAAAAGAGAAAAAGCTGCAAATGTTCATAAACTGCAATTGTTGCAACACTGAAAAAAAAAGAAGAAGAATGACCTTGTATCCAGAGGTAATTAATTATGTTGTGTCTCAATTTACAAAACAAACTTTACTTAGGCCAACCTCAAGCCTGAAGGTCTGTACTCTCACCCTTTAAGTAGGTTTAACAATTATTAAGTTAGCAGCAGTGTTTGCTGATTCAGGTACTCTGGTCAGAATTCTAAAACACAGAACTAAGAATAAAACTATTATTTTTAGGAGTCATTGCCTCTCTGACCTGGGTGAAAATGTATACATTGGTGTGACAATTCAATTTAAAATTCAGATCCCATAGAGACAAGAAGCAGCAATAGAGTTATATAGAGTATTTTTTTTGTTCCTAATGTTGGCTTCTTTTAAACCAAAGTACCTCTATGCATTATTTCTTAAAAAATAGAAAATAAAAGTTTTATCTGAGCAACAAGAGCAAAATATACACAAAAATGTTCTTTGTCTTAGGAGTTCGGGGAATGGGAAGAAGAGAAGCCATGTCATAATAAATATTGAAGAACAATTTATTGAGTTTCTCTGCACAATCTTTGCTAATTAATGAATCAGAAGACTAAGAAAAGCATCTACCAGCTCCGTTAAACTCTTCTTTAAAACAAATACCCAATATAAAAGTTCTTGCATCTAAAAGATTTTTCCCAAAACATCTGGAACTTCTAACATTGGAAGTGTCCAACATTGGCACCTGGAGCTCTGGTGGCATAGTGCCTAAGGCATTTGACTGGTAAACAGAAGGCTGGCCATTCAAACCCACCAGCCACTCCTCAGAAGGAAGAGTGAACAATATACTTCCATAGAGATATTGCCTGGAAAACCCAAGGAGGGGTGGCTATGAATCAGAGTCCACTAGAGGGCAGTGATTTTTTTTTTTTTTTTTTTTTAATCACAGAGCAGGAGGTGGGAGGTTGGCAGGCAGTTGCAGGGGTTGCTGTGCATTGGGTCCCCAGGGATGTACCCTCTTTCAGGTATAATCTTTGCTTGCTCTTTTTCTTTGTTTTTGACCACTCTTCCTTCACTGGAGAAGAGTGCAAGGGTAGCAAGTAATTGGAAGTATTTTTTTGTTCACAACTGTGGCAGGGTTCTAATTGAATAAATGAGTTCATAGAATAGATGCATAAAGAGGAGACGTTATCCATGATTCACCATTTCACCATCGAAGCCTGGATGTGTAAGAGGAATTTTCAAAAAATTAAAACATCTTTGAAAGTGTTTTCTCGGAAGGAAGATTGGGCAATCTACTTCCGTAGAGATACTGCCTTGGAAACCCAAGGAGGGGTCGCTATGAGTCAGATCCAATTCAACGGCAGTGAGTTTGGTTTTTTGTTTTTTGAGAATTTTTAGCTGTGCCATTAAAACAAAAACTGAATTCATGTTCAATAATCTGTGGTTTAAAAAAAAAAGATTAACACTAAATAGCTAAATTCACCACCTGTTTTATTGTGGTGGCTTGTCTGTTGCCATGATACTAAAAGGCAAGTCATCAGTATTTTAAATACCAGCAGGATAACCCACGGTGGACAGGTTTCAGTGATCTACTTCCAAATATTAACCAAATAAGACCGTATGGTTAACAACATAACATTGTCTGACATATTGTCGGAAGATGAGGCCCTCATGTTGGAAGGCACTCAAAATATGACTGGTGAAGAGCTGCCTCCTCAGACTAGAATTGATCTTAACTACAGTAAAAGTCATTAAGATGACCATTAAGATGAAGTAAAGCCTTCAAGATCTTCATTTGCTGATGTGAAATTCAAAATGAGAAGCAATAGCTATAAACATCCATTAGCAATCAGAATATGAAATGTATCAAATATAAATCAAGGAGAATTGAAAGTCATCAAAAATGAAATGCAATGCTTAAAGATCAATATCCTAGGCATTAGTGAGGTGAAATGGACTGTAACTGGCCATTTTTAATCTATCATATTATCTACTTTCCTGGGAATGACATTGAAGAGGAATGGCATTGCATATGTTGTTAAAAAACATTTCATGATCATGCCAAAGCTGAGCAATGAAAAATAAAACAAAAGAACTGATCCATTTGGTGTGGAAGAACAGTATTAATATATCACAGACTCCCAGAAGACCCAATTAATCATTCTTGGAAGAAATAAAACTGGAATTCTTAGAAGCAAAGATGGTAACATTTTGTCTTGCTTACTTTGGATACATCAATCTCTAGAAAAGTTATCATATTTGGTGAAGTAGAGGGTCAGAAAAGATGAGAAAAGCCCTTAACAAGATGGATTGGCACTACTGCCTCAATAGTGGGCTCAAACGTATCAAAAATCATGACGACATCATAGGACCAGGCAACGTCTTGTTCTGTTACACATACACACTGCCATCGAGTGGGATCCGACTCACAGTGACCTCTCCTTGGGTTTCTGAGGCGGTATCACTAGGGAAGTAGATTGCCCAACCTTCCTTCCCAGGAGTGGCTGGTGGGTTTGAACCGCCAGCCTTCTGGTTAGCAGTCAAATGGCTTAGGCACTAAACCACAAGAGCTCCCCCTAAGCCTCTTAGATTCAAAAAATGAATTTTTGGTTTTTAGCCACAAAAGCATTTCTGTAAGTTTCTTGGGACTTCTTAATGTTCTTCAATCCATTCTCATCCACAAAACAAATGTGAATGTGTTAGAAATTACCATTAAGCTATCTACAAATATAATTGCCTCCCTTCTCTCTTCCTACTTGCTATCTCTATATTATATTTTTAAATATAGAATACTATCTAATGTCTTTTAAATTGGTATACCCTAACATGGTAATGCCACTCCTCGGAAGGAAGGTTGGGCAATTCTACTTCTGTAGTGATACTGCCTCAGAAACCCAAGGAGGGGTCGCTATGAGTCGGGTTTGACTCGACGGCACATAACAACAACAACAACAACAACGTGGTAACGAACATTCATAACACTGGCCCAGGGCATTCCTTCTAAGTCACTCAAGAAAGAAAAAATTATATTTTGCCTAACTTTGATATATGTATTTTTATTAAACAGAAAAAAATCACAATATCATATATTTGTCAAGTCCTTGTAAGTAGTAATCAACATTGGTATCCCTTGCATCCCCACCTTTTATCCTCACCAGTAGTCAATGCCCACTGAACACAGATGGAATAGATCACCAGCCAGGAAAAAGAAGCTAAACTCTCCACATTGGCCACTTTTCTTTTCTCCATCATAAGTTATATGAGTGCTACAAGAAGAGTATCAAAAAATTTCTGAAGATACCTAGAATCTCCAAATTAATAGGAGTATTTCTTTGCAATACCTTGAAGTATGATTGTGATGTTTCATTATTTTAATTAGGGGAAGTTAATTGAAATAAGATATTCATATCAACATAAATCAGCATGAGGTATAAATGTCCTTGCAAGTATGAGAACATGAGTTAGAAGAGGTCATCCTCTGAGTTTAAGTGTATTGAAAGCAGTTAAACTCATTTTAAAATGAGAATATAAGCACCTGCTTAGAAGTAATTTGTAAATATGCTGTGGCTGGTTGAAATGAATTTTATTCCAGTCTCCATCAGGAATATCATGTTATATTCATAGTATGCTATGGTTATAACATGTAGATGTAAAATAACATTAATCATCCATTATATTGTAACCTAACTGACATAAAGACCCTGCAAAGAGTAAGTTGAGGCCAGTGTCTTTTCACCTCAGAGACTGCTCTGGCCAGTGAAAATGAGACCCATAGTCCCTTTTCTAGGTAGAGAGCAATAAGGAAAAAGGAATACAAAACTAGTGTAAGTGGATAGAACTGACCACTAATATTATCCATTTTTCTTTATACCAGTTATGTATCCGGCCACCTACCTTTTTGCATTTACATGTACATTTTCTTCCTGGGAGAGAATGTGCTGACCAGCTGTATTTCTTTTCTCTTGGCAGATCTATTTCTAATTATGAATTAATGAATTAGCCTTCTGGCTTATCATGAGTGTCTTATGAGTTTCATTAGCATGAGTCAGTTCCCCTGAGTCAGATCAAGTCTGTGTATAATGATAGGATTGAGTTTCTAGCCTCAGAAAAATCCAATCTATAGAGACCACCATCCCCACCATGTTACAACTTGCTGAAGGGTCATGCTTGAACTTTCAACTGGGCTTAAACGTGTCTCTTTAAATGAAGAAAAGAGCAAATATTCTAAATGCAGGCAATGTTTTTAAAAAGAGCTCCGAAAAAAATAAGAGACCTTAGAGGGTAGGTAGGCAAATCCTAAGGGAGAGCCCTTCCTATGTTCTATTTCAGTCCTCTCACTTGGCCTATCTGAAAGTGCAGAGTGAAGCACAAATCCCAGTATTTAACCACAGGATCTGATCAACTTAGATATTTAGATTTCAGTCAAATCAGGTCACAAAACCTGCATGTCTGCAACTATAAGGGGGTTAGGGTAGTCATTGCTCAACTTATCAGATAATTGCCTTAACTGTCCATCTAATCTGCCAAAACAGGCAAAAATGTGTTCCCTCTATGGTGACTAGAGCCAAATGTTTACAAAGTACGAAAGAAACTTTAAAACGGTAATCTGTTCCCTGTAATACAGGTCAGTTTGGAGACTCTTCAACTATGCAAGACAAAAAACAAAAAGTGTCTATTAAATAAACCTCTATTTAGAATATACCCTGTTGGCATAATCCACAAAGGTAATGTTCCACATCCTACTTTGATAAATAGGACTGGAGTCTTAAAAGCCTTTGAGCAGCCATCTAATGTACAACTATTGGTCTCACCCCATCCAGAGCAAAGAAAAGTGAAGAAAATCAAAGACACAAGGAGACATTTAGTCCAAAGGACCAATGGACCTCATGAATCCCGGTCTTCAGGACCCTGAGGCCAGAAGAACTAGATGGTACCTTGCTATTATTGCTGACCGCTCTGAAAAGGATCACAATAGGAGGTCCAAGATAGAGTGGGAGAAAAATGTGGAACAAAACTCAGAATCATAAAAATATCGGGATTACTGCTCTGATAGAGACTAGTGGAACTGCTAAGACTCTGATCCTTAGATACCCTTCAAGCCTGGCACTGAATATATCCTCTCTCAACCACATCATGTTGTTGTTGTTGTTATATGCCGTGGAGTCAGACCTGACTCATAGCAACCCCTCTTAGGGTTTCCGAGATGGTATCACTATGGAAGTAGATTGTCCAACCTTCCTTCTGAGGAGTGCCTGGTGGATTTGAAATGCCAGCCCTCTGGTTAGCAGTCAAGTGCCCTAGGCACTATGCTAGCAGAGCTCCTAAGCCACATCATAGGCAGGCCTGTAAGGTGAATGATAACACCAGGGAGGTATACATTTATTAAACAATTAACCATATGAGATTAAAAGGGCAGCATTTGCCCAGGGAGAAATCTCAAAAGGCAGGATGGGATAGGAACACAATGGAAATGATAAATACAGGGAGGAAGTGGGAAATGTTCTTTCTGTTACCTTGTGAGATAGTAATCAATGTTACAAGACAAAATGTGTACAAATTGTTGAATGAAAAACCAATTTGCTCTGTAAACTTTCACCCAAATCACAATACAGAATTAATTAATTAATTTCTCTTATATATATATATATATATATATGTACCCTGTATGTTTAAAGACAATGCATTCTACACTTGTGAAAATATATGGAGGGGATCCCATACTAGATATTAAATGGTCTTATGAAATAAAAATTTTTGTGCTGGTAGACTGACAAAGAATTTCCACAAGAACTTATGGCTTAATGCAGAAAAGTCATATGTAACTCAGCATTGTTCTTATTATCAGACACATGATCTTATCAAAGCAACATTTCCTCAAGCAGAAATATATCATTCTTTCTTCCTAATTTCCCTCTATGGTATGTCTCTGCTAGAAGGGACAATAAGGTATGTTCTCTGAAATCAGGAGAAAGGATCAAAGTCTTTTGCTTTGCCTCTCAAATATATCATATCAATATGGAGATGGTGTTGTACCCAGTGTGCAAGTTCTAGACAGCAACAAAGTAGTGTAGATATTTTCTATGAATGAAGAGGAAAACCAGTACTAACTCTTTGGAGATCATTGCTTCAAGACTAAGATATAAGATATATATTGTGTTCTCAGCATCCCAAAACAGCATAGAAACCAATCAGACCTACAGAATGTAGGCTGATCTTTCCTACATATATCAAAAACAATGCAGTTTCACAAGTTTACCAGAACCTAGTCTCTGAAACACTGGCTAGAACATATGTTAAATAGTGAGAAATACATGAAAAATAATGCTTATGCTGACTTTTATTTATCCCCAAGAAAGAAAGAAAAAGTTTTAAATAAGCAGCAAGGTACAATATTTAAATGTTTGAATTAATCTTTTACCAGTACCTTTTCTGATTTTCATGACACATTTTTCTGATCCTTAGAATAGTTTGCTAAATCTGAATTATTCTTGTTCCTGAGGATGAGGTTGAATCAGGTCAAATGGGAAAAGATCATTATACATATTCTTGCTATCTTTGTGAATTTAGCAATCTGGCCTCAATCATTTATAATTATTTGTGGGATGGAGGTGGTATGACATTAAGAAGCAAGAAAACCAATGGTGTTATTTAATATATTAAATATACAGACACATAATATGAGCATAAGCTTTCCCAGTGTTGTAACATGTTAATCACTCAAGATTCCATTTCACTAAAAGTTATAAATATTTCAGTAGTGTGTAAAATGCAGTGTAACTATGTACCATGACTTTGATGATACAACTAATATGTAGGTGATACAAGTAGCAAGAAGACATAACTAGGCAAGGGGGGAAAATAACCATTTCTTTAATTGAACAAGAAACCATTATCAAAATGGAGAGCGCTGGGAATCCATCTGTTATTGTTTAAAGTCTGAATAGATGCCCTTCTCTCTAAAAGAAAAGTGATGGTAAGGATTTCCTATATTCTTTCTCTTTTGATTATAGCACATTTTTTAATAAAAAGAATTAATTCCCTAAATTTGAATGACAAATAGTGAAGATTTACTGCCCCCAGATGTCTGTATTGATTGATTGGATTAACAAAAACGTTTTGATTTGCTAGAGGTATATAGTTTCTCAAGAAAAAGACAATCATATTATTACATTTTTTGTCACATCATATTCTGCACTTTTATTGGAGATTTGGGTTCTGTCTTAAGTCATACCACTAAGGTGATAATTGAGTGATCCTTTTTGAAGAATCAATTACAATGTCGTGCGTATTTCAGTGAAGTGCCGTATTTTACATTCTTTACCATATAAATATTATAGGGAACTCTGATAGTTAAGATTGTGTGTCAACTTAGCCAGACCATTATTCTAAGTGGCTTAGCAGTTATGATGTAGTTATCCCCCATGTAATCATGATGAGATCTGCTATAAGCAGTCAATCAGTTGAAAGGGAGTTTCCTCTGAGGTGTGGCCTGCCTCCAGTACTAATGGAAAAGCTCTGGGAAAGTCTTTTGCTTTTTGTCCAGGATACTGCATCTGGCTTGACTTCACCTGGACTTCAACCATTCACCTGCCTTATTGTCTGTGGATCTTGGTATTGCTGCTTTTGCAGCCTGTGAACCAACAGACTGCCATTTTACTTGCTGATCTGGGATTCATCAGCCTCTGAAGCCAACAGCCTGCTCCACTGCCTGCCAATCTTGGGTTCAGCAATCCTTGTGGCTGCATGAGTCAGGAGAAGCCTCCAGCTTGATATTTGACTGAGGTACTTAGGACTTGCTAGCCTCTGCAATGATGTGAGCCATTTCTTTATGATACATCTCTCTTTCACTCATTCTCTCTCTCTGTCTCTGTCTCTCTCTCTCTTTCCGTCTCCATATATGTATGTGTGAGCTCTGGTGGTATAGTGCCTAAGACATTTGGCTGCTAAACAGAAGGCTAGTGGTTCAAATCCACCAGCCATTCTTCAGATATGTGTGTGTGTGTGTGTGTGTATGTTGTTGTTGTTGTGCACTGTCGAGTCGGGCTCAACACACAGCAACCCCTCCTTGGGTTTTTGAGGCAGTATCACTATGGAAGTAGATTGCCCAACCTTTCTTCCAAGGAGTGACTGGTGGGTTTGAACCACCAGCCTTCTGCTTAGCAATCAAGTGTCTTAGGCACTATGCTACCAGAATTCCATATATATATATAGTGGTTCAAACTCACCAGCTACTCTGTGGAAGGAAGACTGGGTAATCTACTTCTGTAAAGATTTACCACCTTGGAAATCTAATAGGGGTCATTATGAGTCGTGATCAACTTGATGGCAGTGGGTTGGGTTTGGTTTCAGTTTGCATATGTATAAACAAAAAAACAAAAACAAAAAAGCAAACTTACTGTCATCAAGTTAGATCCAACTCATAGCAACCCCTCCTTGGGTTTCCAAGGTGGTATCACTATGGAAGCATAGGAGCTCTGGTAGCATAGTGCCTAAGGCACTTGACTGCTAAACAGAAGGCTAGAAGTTCAAACCCACCAGCCACTCCTTGGAAGGAAGGTTGGGCGATCTATTTCTGTAGTGATACAACCTCAGAAACCCAAGGACAGGTTGCTATGAGTCAGGTCTGACTCAACAACACATAACAACAAAAACACACACTCACACACACATAGAAGATCTGGTGGTATGGTGCCTAAGGCATTTGACTGTTATCCAGAAGACTGCCAATTCAAACTCACTAGCCACTCCCTGGAAGGAAGATTGGGAAATCTACTTCTATAGAGATACCATCCCAGAAACGCAAGGAGGGGTCACTATGAGTCAGTATCAACTCAACGGTAGTGAGTTTGGTTTGTTTTTTGTTTTTATATGTATGTGTGTTTGGGTGTGTGTGCATGACATTTAGCTGCTAAACAGAAAGTCAGTGGTTCACACCCACCACCATTCCATGGAAGGAAGATGAGGCAATCTACTTCCATAAAGATTTACAGCTTTAGAAACCCAGTGGGGGTTACTATGAGTCAGAATCTACTTGATGCCAGTAGTTTTGGTTTGGTTTATGTATATATATACAGCTCTGGTAGCATAGTGGCTAAGGCACTTGACTGCTAACCAGAAGGCTGGCGGTTCAAACCCACCAGTCACTCCTCAGAAGGAAGATGGGGCAATCTACTTCTGTAGTGATACTACCTCAGAAACCCAAGGAGGGGTCGCTATGAGTCGAAGTCGACTCGATGGCACATAACAACAACATACATATAGGAGCTCTGGTAGCATAGTGCCTAAGGCACTTGACTGCTAACCAAAAGGCTCATAGTTCAAACCCACCAGCCACTCCTCGGAAGGAAGGTTGGGCAATCTACTTCTTTAGTGATACTGCCTCGGAAACCCAAGGAGGGGTCACTATGAGTCAGGGCTGACTCAATGGTCAACAACAACAACAGCATACATACATATACATACACACACACACAAACACACACATATATAAACTTCACTGGTTTCGCTTCTCTAGAAAACCCCGTCCATTTGTTTTTTTTTTCCAGAGAAGCATAACCAGTGAAGCTTATATATATATGCACATAAACCAAACCAAACTGACTGGCATCAAGTAGATTCTGACTCATAGAAATCCCCACTACATTTCTAAGGCTGTAAATCTTTATGGAAGAAGATTGCCTCATCTTCCTTCCATGGAACAGCTGGTGGGTTTGAACCACTGACTTTCTGTTTAGCAGCTAAATATCATAAACACACACACACACATATAGATCTATAAAAACAAAAACCAAACCAAACTCACTACCGTTGAGTCAATACCGACTCATAGTGAACTCTCCTTGGGTTTCTGAGGTGGCATCTCTACAGAAGTAGATTGCCCAGTCTCCCTTGTTACCAAGAGTTCTAGAGAAACATAATCATAAGGATTAGTTTTCTAAATTTGTTCTCAAATTGGATTAGTCATAAAGACACTGATGACTCTGCCTCCATCGGGAAAGATGGTGCTGCTGATTCATGGAGTGAGGTGGCCATATTAATACACAAAATAGACCACCAATAGATGAAGTATTAGTGAAAAGTGAGGCCCTGGATGATCATATATTTGATACTTCTCTATAATTTTGTCAAAATGAGAAATATAGGATGCTACTTATGCTAGACAAAGTGGTGAAAGAATAAGATGATCTCAGGGCTTCAGAATTACAGCTCAAGTGTCACACAAAAGATCTCAGTGTTTCCATCTGTGCCCTTAAAGTCTCATTTCTTATAGTAACAGAGCTGATACTGTTGAAAACAAAACCCAGAGCTTTAACATGAGTGCCTGAATTACAGTGCTAATTGAATTGCTAACCTCAAATGGTGTCTGAAGTTAAAGTGATGACACTGTTTGAGAGTAAATGGGATTCAGAAACATTGTTGTTGTTGTTGTTATGTGCCATCGAGTTGGACCTGACTCAGAGCGACCCCTCCTTGGGTTTCTAAGGCAGTATCACTATGGAAGTAGATTGCCCAACCTTCCTTCTGAGGAGTGGCTGTTGGGTTTGAACTGTGAGCCTTCTGGTTAGCAGTCAAGTGTCTTAGGCATTACACTACCAGAGGAGGGATACATATGGGAAGATAATCAGCAATTTGGGAATATTGAGCCCTTAAATCCATTGATTGACTCCTGGCAGCAGAACCAGCTCTCTTACCCAAATCTGTTGAGATTTACCCAGCTGTGCTTGCTGAGTTACTGTCTGAAATATTACCTGGGCAGCACCACGAGCATTCGCTGGAGCATTGCTGGAGGCAAATGCCTTACACAGCATATTGTCCCTAAGACCCATCCCCACCACCCATTGTTAGTTCTAGACCTACAACAAGACTTAAGTTGACCTAAGTTAACTAGACTTAAATCCCAGTGAGCCCAAAAAGTGAAATACAGTGTGACACAGGAAGAGCTACACTGTACTCCAAAAGAACTGCTGATTTTTCTAACATATACATCCAGAATCCCGGAGAATATGTGTGGGGATAGTTGTTAAAGATACAGAATAGTGGTGCAAAGAACATAACACTGGCTAAGGCTGAGTTTATTGATTTGGGCCCATAAGCACAGATTCTTCATTCAACATTTCAGCTGGTGAGGTCAGGAAAGGAAGTAATAGTTTATTTGGTTGGTTTACTGAAGCATGGTTTATGTGGTGACCTACACTAAGTCCAGTTGAAGAACCAGACCTGCCTTAGTACAATGTAGTAGGTTTCCAAAGGCTTAGGAAATTGGCATGTTAGAACAGATTTATCATATTAGAACCACAGAGCCACACATGAAGTGTCCAGAAAAACAAATTTTGGAGGGAGACCCACCAACATTGAAGACTGCTATGATTGCTAATCATATTATATTATATTATTATTGCTAATTATATTTTATATAAGCCAGATTTGACAGTAGGAACTGCCCTAATTGAATTAAGACACTTAATTATAATGGGGCTGATTAAACCCCATGGTGGTAGGGTCCAAGTGGTAGGACTCAATCAACAAAGACAAGGTAGTGTGGTTATAGGAATGGACAGCAGAGTCAAAGCAGTAATTAGAATAATCTGACTCTTATGTCGTTGGCTATTGAGGCATAGTGTCCCTATGTGTAAAATAGATGGGAAATTTACTAAGTATTTACTTGCTCTGACAAGTGGAAGAATTTTAGGTCAAGTGAACAGCAGTCTAACTTAAATCACCAGAATAGAGTCACACCCCCTTAATCATTTTCCAGACTTAATCCAGTTTACAGACCCACAACCCCTTGAATGAAGAGAGGACCAGATTCTTTTGAAGAAGGGCTCCAATACACTGCCAAAAATTTATGCTCTTACTTTTCTTAGCAAAAAAGGGATCTATAGTCTTTTACAAGAGTGAAAGAGGAAAAGGAAATAACCAGATTTTGAGATGTTACTGGATACTGGCTCTGAATTGACAATAATCCCAGGACATCAAAATCATCAGCCTTATTAATGTAGTCTTAGCTCAGGTCCATCACATAATGGGTCCACTGGGTCCACAAATCCATCCTGTAGTGATTTTCCCAGTTGCAGAATGCATCATAATTGAAATAGACATACTTAGCAACTTGCAGAACCCCCCACATTTATCAGAGCTTTTTGTAGGAAAAACCCAGTGGAAACCAATAGAACTACCTCTTCCTAGGAAAACAGTAAACCAAAAGCAATATTGTATTCTGGAGGGATTACAGAGATTAGTGCCACCATCAAGGACTTGAAAGATGCAGGGGTGGTGATTCCCACTACATTCCCATGTAATTCACTTATGTGGCTTATGCAAAAAAAAAAAAAAAAAAAAAAAAAAAAAAAAAAAAAAAAAGATGGATCACAGAGAACAACGGTGGATTATCATAAATTTAGCAAGGTGATGACTCTAATCACAGCTGCTTTTCATGTGGCTTCATTTCTTGAGCAAATTAATACATCTCTTGGTACCTGGTATGCAGTTATTGATCTGCCCAAGGCCTTTTTCTCTGTGAATTTCGAAGGATTCTCAGAAGGAGTTTGTCTTCAGCTCACAAGGCTAGCAGCACTCTTACGATCCTACCTATGCAGTATATCAGCTATTCAGCAATATGACATAATTTACCTTTCAGAGACCTTGATCACCTTTCCCTTCTAAAGATGTCATAATTGTCCATTACACTGATGATACTGTGCTGATTGGACCTAGTAAGGATGAAGTATCAATGACTCTAGACTTACTTGGTAATACATTTGCATGTTCCAAAACCTAACCAAACTCATAACACCCTCCCCCCAAAATTCAGGTTCTTATCATCTGAGTGAAATTTCTAGGGGTCCAATGATGTGGGGAATGTCAAGATTTTCCTACTAAAATGAAGGATAAGTTATTGCATCTGGCCCCTCCCACAAGTAAAAAGGAGACACAACACTTAGTGAATTTCTTTGGAATTTAGAGGCAACATAGCCCTCATTAGGGTGTGCTACTGCTGCCTGTTTATCAAGTGCCTCAAAAAGTTGGTAGCTTTGAGTGGGGCCCAGAACAAAAGAAGGCTCTGCAACAGGTCCAGGCTGCTGTGCATGTCACTCTGCCACTTGGAACATATGATCCATCTGATCCAATTATGTATGAAGTGTCAATCGCAGACAGAGATGTTGTTTGGAGTCTTTGACAGGTTCCTGTAGGTGAAACATAGTGCAGACCCTTAAGATTTTGGAACAAAACCTTGCCTTCCTCTGCAGATAACTACTCTCCTTTTGAGAGACAGCTTTTGGCTTGTTACTGAGACTTAGTAGAGACTGAATACCTAACCATGGGCCACCAAATCACCATGCAGCCTGAGCTGGCCATCATGAACTGATTGTTATCTGACCCACAGAGTCTTAAAGTTTGGCTTGCACAGTAGCACTCCATCATTAAATGGATGTGGTATATAAGAGATGGAGCTTGAGCAGGACCTGAAGGCATGAATAAGTTGTATGAAGAAGTGACCCAAAGGCCTATGGTCCCCACTCCACTCCAGACATATTACCTTCCCTCTCCCAGTCTCCACCTATGGCCTCATAGGGAGTTCCTTTTGATCAATTCACTAAGGAAGAGAAAACTTGTGCCTGGTTTACAGATGATTGTGCATGATATGCAGACACCACTCAAAAGTGGAAAGCAGCAGCACTGCAGTCTCCCTGAAGGACAGTCATGAAAGAAAATCCTCTCAATGGCAGAACTAAACTTTTCTTGGAAGGAAGAATGACCAGATGTGTGATTGTACATTGATCCATGGACAGTAGGCAATGGTTTTACTGGATGGTCAGGGACTTGGAAGAACCATGATTGGGTAATTGGTGACAAAGAAGAAGAGGTGTGCAGATAGACCTCTCTGAATGGGCCAAAGAAGTGAAGATATTTGTCTCTCATGGCAATTCCTCCCAAAAGGTGACCTCAGCAGAGAAGGATTTTTAACAATCAATTGGAGGATGAAACATTTTATGGAAACCATTTATTCTCTTCTCCCAGCCACTTCTGTCATTACCCAATTAGCTCATGAACAAAGTGACCATAGTGTCAGAGATGGAGGTTACTCAAAGGCTCAGCAACATGGACTTCCACTCACTAAGACAAACTTGGCCACAGCCACTGCTGAGTGCTCAATCTTCCAGTAAAAGAGACCAACACTAAGTCCATCATATGGAACTATTCCTTGGGGCAGTTAACCAGCAGCTTGGTGACAGGCTGATTACATTAGACAACTTCCATTATGGAAAGGAAAGCATTTTGTTCTTTCTATAATAGATACTTACTTTAGATATGGATTTGCTTTCCCTGCACAAAATACCTCTGCAAAAACTAACAACCATGGACTTACAGAATGTCTTATTCACCATCATTGTATTCCACACAGCATTGCGTCAGGTCAAGAGACTCACTTGACAGTAAATGAAGTGTGACAATGGGCCTATGCTGATGGAATTCTGTGGTCTTACTATGCTCCCCATCATTCTGAAGCAGCTAGCTTGATAGAACAGTGGAATGGCCTTCTAAAGACAGAGTTACAGTGCCAACTAAGTAGCAATACTTTGTATGATTGGGGCAATATTCTCCAGGAGACCATCTATGCTCTAAACCAGTGTCAAATATACAATGCTGTTTCTCCATTATCCAGGATTCAAGGGTACAGGAATCAAGGGGTGGAAATGGGAGAGGCACCACTCACTATTATCCCTAGTGACTCACTCACAAAATTTTGCTTCCTGTACTTGCAACCCTATGCTCTACAGGTCTGGAAATCACAATCCCAAAAGGAAGAAGACTTCTACCTGGAGACACAACACTGATTCCATTGGACTGGAAGTTAAAAATGCCACTGGGCCATTTTGGATTCCCCCCTCCCCCCATGCCTCGCAATCAAGAGGCAAAGAAGGAATTTACTGTATTGTCTGGTGTGATTCATTCTGATTACCAAGGGAAATTGCATTGATATTACATAATGGAGGTAAAAAGAGTATATCTAGAATACAGGAGATTCCTTTGGACATCTCTTAGTACTACCCTGCCCTATGATTAAAGTCAGTGGAAAACTACAGCAACACAATTCCGCTATGACTACTAATGGCACAGACTCTTCATGAATGAAAGTTTGGGTCACCCCACAAAACAGGAAACCATGACCAGCTGAAGTGCTTGCTGAGGGCAAAGAGAATATATAATGGGTGATGGAAGAAGGTAGCTTTAAATACCACATATGACCATGTGATCAGTTGCAGAAATGAGGACTGTGGTTGTTATGAGTATTTCTTCCTTGTATGTGTGCATCATTTTTTTTTTCTTCAGTTATAAAATATAAGACATAGACAGAGCTAATGTGTTTTGAGTGGTATACTCATTAGTTATATCATGTTAGAGGCAAGTATGAATTTATAATTTTTTTCAGAGATCATGTATAGTTTAAGGATATGGGCATAGATGTCATGTTGACAATAAGTGGACTATGACAGTTAAAATTGTCAACTTGGCTGGGCCATGATTCTTAGTGGGTTAGCAATTTCTATTTAGTTATTACCCTTGACAAGATTTGATATCATGTAATCAACTCCATAATGAGATCATCTATGAACAATCAATTGAAAGAGAATTTCCTTCAGGGTGTGGCCTGCTTCCAGTATATATGGAAAAGGAGAAGTCTCTGGCTTTTTGCTATGGAAAGTTTATCTATCTTGTCATCACCTGGACTTCAACCAGCCACCAGCTGTATTGCATGTGGACCTTGGTATTGTTGCCTACTCATCCTATGAACCAACAGACTGCCATTTTACCTGCTGATCTTAGATTCATCAGCCTTTGAGGCCAGAAGCCTTCTGTATTGCCTGTTGATCTTGGGTTCATCAGCCCCTCCAGCTG
>NW_006921864.1:1311347-1314873 GCF_000298275.1 Orycteropus afer afer
CATGAATGCCAGGTACATCACAGGTATCACTAAAGAAGGGGATATGAGCATTGCTTTGGCAAGGGTCACTCAGTTACTTGAATTCAGTATGGAACAGACCAGAAATTCTACCCCCATTGATTGAGGTGCAACATTTTACCATGGATTTCCGAGGCAGTATCACCAAGAAGAAGGTTTCCCAATTGTCCTTCCAAGGACTGCCTTGTGGTTTGAACCGCCAGCCTTCTGGTTAGCAGTCAAATGCCTTAGGCACTATGCCACCAGGGCTCCCCTTTGCCATGGTCAGGATATGTCAAAGTTGTCTTCACTGGGTTTAGCACTAGTTTCCTTCTGAGACTATACTACAAACTTCAATACTTTAATTTTCTCAAAACCTATCAAGAAAGAGACTAAATTCCCTCAGACAAGGGAATAACAAATAAAATTTGTCTCATATTGACAACATATAACTATTAATGAGCACTGAAAATTTATGTAATTTCTAGATTTTTTTGTCTTGTTTTATATTGCTGATCCTCAAATAGAAAATATGGATAATGATACTGTACTTTTTTATCTTAAAAAGTTGTTTGTTTGAAAAAATAAATAATGGTTAAAATAAAAAGTCCAAGTCCAATAACTACAAAGTTTTATCAAAATAAAACTATTACAATTAACGTACTTAACACTCACCTTCAGTGGAAATCTCTAAGTATAAATCAGAATACTTAAGTGTGAAAGCATTGTGGGTTGGACTGCTTACAATTTAAAATGTCTGTGCAATAAAGAAATCATGAACAAAATTAAAAGACAAGGAAAAAATAGTTTTCTGCATAAGCAGCAAAATATTATTATCTTGAACAACTGCACCAATAAGCAACATCATGATAAATGGAGAAAAGCTTGAAGTTGTCAAAGATTTCATTTTACTTGGATTCACAATCAATGTCCATGGAAGCAACAGTCAAGAAATCCAACAATATATTGCATTGGACAAATCTGCTGCAAGAGACCTCTTTAAATTGCTAAAGAGCAAAGATGTCACTTTGAAGACTGAGGTGCACCTAACCCAAGCCATGATATTATTGACAGCCTAATATGCATGTGAAAGTTGGACAGTGATTAAAGAAGACCCCAGAATAACTGGTCCACTTGAATTGTGGTGTTGGTGAACAATATTGAATGTACCATGGACTTCTAGAAGAATGAACAAATCTTCTTGGAGGAAGTACAGCCAGAACGCTCCTTAGAAGTGAGAATTGCCAAATTTCATCTCACCTCCTTTGGTCATGTTGTCAGAAGGGATCAATTCTTGGAGAAGGATATCATGCTTGGTAAAACAGAGGGTCAATGCAAAAGGGGAATACCCTCAACAAAAAGAGTTGACCCATTGCCTGCAATGATGGGCTCAAGCATGACAACGATTGTGAGAATGGTGTAGAACTGAGCAGTGTTTTGTTTTATTGTACATGAGGTCACAATGAGTCTGAACTTACTCCATGGCACCTAATAATAACAACAACATCTTGAATATATAAAGAGCTCCCAAAGTTTCAATAAGCAAAATCCAAACAGCACAACAGAAAAATGCACTATTATTTCTAAGTTACAAAAATCTATACCAATAGCCAAACATTGCAAAAATGGTGCTGAGAAAATCAAGGAAATACAAATTAAGTCAGCAATGAGATGATGTTGTTAAGTGCCATTGAGTCATCTCCAACTCATAGTGACCCTGTGCACAGCAGAATGAAACACGGCCCAGTCCTGTACCAGCCCCATGATCCTTGCTATGCCTGAGCCCATTGTTGTAGCCACTGTGTCAAACCATCTTGTTGAGGGTCTTCCCCTTTTTTGCTAACCCTCCACTTTACCAAGCATGATATTCTTCTCCAGGTCATGTCTGATAACATGACCAAAGGAGGTGAGATGAAGTCTGGCCATTCTCACTTCCAGGGAGCATCCTGGCTGCACTTCTTCCAGGACGGATTTGTTAGTTCTCTAGCAGTCCATGGTACTTTCAGCATTCTTTGCCAACACCGCAACTCAAAAGCGTCGACTCTTCTTTGGTCTTCCTTATTAATTGTCCAGTTCTCACATGCATGTCAGGTGATTGAAAATGCCATGGCTTGTGTCAAGCTCACCTTAGTCTTCAAGGAGATACCTTTGCTCTTCAGTGGATTTCCCCAATGCTATATGTTGCCTGATATCTTGACTGATGCTTCCATTGGTGTTGATTGTAGAACCAAGGAATATGAAGTCCTTGACAACTTCAATCTTTTCTCCATCTTTCATAATGTTGTTTATTGCTCCAGTTGTGAAGATTTTTGTTTGCTTGATATTGAGGTATAATCCATACTGGAGACTGTAGTCTTTAATCTTCACCAGTAAGTACTTCAAGTCATCCTCACTTTCAGCAAGCAAAATTTTGCCATCAGCATATTGCAGGTTGATAATGAGTCTTGCTCCAATCCTGATGTCATGTTCTTCTTTATATAGTCCAGATTTTCAGATTATTTGCTCAGCATATAGATTGAATAAGTATGATGAAAGAATACAACCTTGACACACTCCCTTCTTGATTTTAAACAATGCAATGTCCCCTTGTTCTGTTCGAGTGACACACATTTATGTATATGTATATATTCTAGTGATCGGCTTTAGAAAGACTTAAAAAACAAACTAATTGTCGATAAGTCAATTCTGACTCATAACACTGAAAACACTCTGGAGAGCAGTTTTACTCTGAGACATAAAGATTGCAATGAGTCAGAATCCACTCCAGGACAGCTGATTTGGATTGGTTTCATTCTCTTAATGTATAGGGTCAAAAAGTATAGCTAACTGAATCAAAAATAAGATTGTTGCTTGTTCTTAGGTGTCCTTGAGTTGGTTCCCAGTCATAGTAAACCTATGTACAACAAAAAGGAACACAACCCTATCCTAAACCATCCTCACAATTATTGCTATGTTTGAGGCCACTATTGCAGCCACTGTGTCACTCTATCTCCTTGTGGGTCTTCCTTTTTTTCAGTAACCCTCTACTATCAGGCATTATGTCCTTCTGGAACTGGTCCAAAGCACGTTCCATGTCCAAAGTACATGAGACAAACTTTTGACATTCTGGCTTATAAAGGGCATTTCGACTATATTTCTTCCAGGGCAGATTGGCTAATTCTTCTGGCAACCCATAGTATAGCCAATATTCTTCACCCAACACCATCATTCAAAGGCATCAATTCTTCTACAGCCTTACTTATTCATTGTCCAGTTTTCGCATGCATATGAGGTGACTGAAAAAACCATGGCTTGGGTCAGGCACACCTTAGTCTGTAAAGAGACATCTTTGATTTTTTACACATTAAAGAGGTCTTTTGCAACATGGGAGCTCTGGTGGCATAATGCCTAAAGCATTTGACTGCCAAACAGAAGGCTGGCAGTCCAAACCCACCAGTCCCTCCTCAGAAGGAAGCAATCTACTTCGGTAGAGATACCACCTTGGAAACCCAGGGAGGGGTTGCCATGAGTCGGAACCAACTTAATGGCA
>NW_006921864.1:1315059-1317093 GCF_000298275.1 Orycteropus afer afer
TTTGTGTTGTCTGCATATGATAGGTTTTTAATGAGTCTTCCTTTAATCCTGCTGCCATGTACATCTTCATATAGTCCAGCTTCAGTGATTATTTTCTCAGGATAATATGAATAACTATGGTTAAAGCAATACAACTCTATTTCACACATTTCCTGATTTTAAAACCAAGTCATATCCCTGTGTTCTGTTTGAATGACTGCCTCTTAGTCTATGTGCATGTTCCCCATAATGAAATGTTCTGAAATTTACATTCTTCCAAATGGTATCCATAACTTGTATGATATACACAGTCTGATGTCTTTGCATATTCAACCAAACAAAGGTAAACATCTTTCTGCTATTCTGTGCTTTCTAACTAGATCTATCCAACATCAACAATGATATCCTTGTCCCATGTCCTTTTCTGAATCCAGTTGGAATTTCTAGAAGTTCTCTGTTGTAGCTCTGCAACCATTTTTTAATTATCTTCAGCAACATTTTACTTGATTATGATATTGTCCAGTTATTTCTGCATTCCATTAGATCTCATTTCTTTGGAATGGACACAAATATGTATTTCTTTGAGTCAGTTTCCAGATCACTGACTTCAAAATTTTTTGGCATAGATAAGTGAGCATTTCCAGTGTTGTATCCATTTGTTTTAACATCTCAATTGGTATTTCATCAATTCCTGGAGCCTTGTTTTTTGCCAAAGCCTTCAGTGAAGCTTGGATTTCTTTCTTCAATACCATTGGTTCCTGATCATATGCTGACTGTTGAAATAGTTGAGTCCTTTTTGATAAACTAACTCTGTGTATTTCTACCATCTACTTTTGATTCTTCTTGCATTGTTCAAAATTTTGCTCAGAGAATCCTTCAGTGTCGCAACTTGAGGCTTGAATATTTCTCCAGTTCTTTCAGCTTGAAAAATGATGAGTGTGTTTTTCCCTTTTGATTCCATAACTGCATGTTTTAGCTCATTTCATTTTCATTTCACATTTCATAATACTTTGTCTTCCCCAGCTGCCCTTTGAAATTTGTTTAGTTCTTTTACGTTATCATTTCTTCCATTTGCTTTAGGTAGTCTACATTCAAGAGCAAGTTTCAGAGCCTTTTCTCACAAACATTTTGGTCTTCTTTCTCTCCTTCTTTTATAATAACCTTTTGCTTTCTTCATATGTTATGTCTTTGATGTCATTTCATAGGTCATCTGGTCTTCTATCTCTAGGGTTCAATGTATCAAATATATTCTTAAGATAGTCCCTAAATTCAGATTGGATATACACTGTTATTACTGTTGTCTTTAGGTGCTGTTGAGTCATTTCTGACTCAGAGATCCTATGCACAGCAGAATGAAACACTGCCAGGTCCTGTGCCAACATCACAATCCTTGCTATTCCTGAGCCCATTGTTGCAGCCACAATGTCAATCCATCTTGTTGAGAGTCTTCCCTTCCCTTTTTCACTGACCTTCCACTTTCCCAAGCATGATATCCTTCTCCAGGGAATTGTTCCTTCAGACAACCTGACTAAAGTAGGTGAGACCAAGTCTGACCATGCTTGCTTCCAAGGAGCACTCTGGCTGCACTTCCTCCAGGACAGATTTGTTAGTCCTTTTAGCAGTCCATGGTACTCTTAACATTCTTCTCCAACACCATAATTCAAAAGTATTGACTCTTCTTTGGTCTTCCTTATTCCTTGTCCAGCTCTCACATGCATAAGAGGTGATCGAAAATGCAATGGCTCGGGTTAGGCACACTTTAGTCTTCAAGGAGACAACTTTGCTCTTTCTCACTTGAAAGAGCTCTTTTGCAGCAGATGTGCCCAAGGCAATATATTGCCTGATGTCTTGACTGCTGTTTCCATTGGTGTTGATTGTAGAACCAAGTAATATGAAGTCCTTGACAACCTCAATCCATTTCTCCATCCATCATGAAGTTATTTATTGGACCAGTTGTGAGGATTTTTGTCTTCTTTATATTGAGGAGTAATCCATACTGCAGACTGTAGTCTTTAATTTTCATCAGTAAGTGCTTCAAGGCATCCTCACTTTCAG